>NW_012121820.1:476851-516905 GCF_000951035.1 Colobus angolensis palliatus | reverse complement strand
CCCCGCCCCTCCCCTCCCCAGAGCTCTCTGATTGGGTGACCGGGACCAGCCAGCTCCCGAAGCCTACTCTTTCCGTCCTCTCCCCGCCCACCTCCCTCTCCATTCCTCCCGGCACGCGCGGAGAGGGACTGTGATTGTTCACTTTACACGTCACTCTTTGTGACGTCTCCGGCGGGGGCGGGAAAAAGGAGGCGGATGAAGGTGCTGCTGCAGAGGCTGAAACTAAGGGCCAAGCGGGGTTTTGGCGCAGGCGCGTGCGGTCGAATCGCACACCTGGATTTGTTTTCCCCCAACCCTTCATCCCTGTAGCCCGTCTGGCTGAGTTCTTTTAGGGGAGGCACTGTGTGAGCGGCCTGGAGCAGAGCTGCAGGCGCAGGTTCGAGGGCATTGTTTCCTCGGGTTGAGGATGAGATCGCCCCCTTCAGAGGAAGGGCCTTAAGAGTCATGGAAGGAGGGGCCGCGCAATATCCTCCTATCCCCTCGCGGGGGCGGTTTCCTGAGCCGCGTGGCTCCCGGGCCTTCCCTCTCGGACCTGGGAATGCTCCTCCCTTGGGGCCGGACCCTCCCACGCCCCGTTGGCCCGGCTTTTTTGCCGGCAGGGTGGTTACATCAGCAGCTTGCAGGTGCTTAACTTTAGCTCTTTGGGGCTTTTTTTTTGAACCGGAGTCCAGCTCCGTCGCCCTGGCTGGAGTGTAGTGGCGCGATCTTGGCTCAACGCAACCTCCGCCCCCCGGGCTCAAGAGCTTTCCCTTGCCGGGCGCGGTGGCTCACGCCTGTAATCCCAGCACTATTGGGAGGCTGAGGCGGGCAGATCACGAGGTCAGGTCAGGAGTTCGAGACCAGTCTGATCAACATGGTGAAACCCTGTCTCTACTAAAAACACAAAAATTAGCCGGGCGTGGTGGCGCACGCCTGTAATCCCAACTACTCGGGAGGCAGAGGCAGGAGAATCGCTTGAACCCGGGAGGTGGAGGCTGCAGTGAGCCAAGATCACGCCACTGCACTCCAGCCTGGGTGACAGAGCGAGACTCTGTCTCAAAAAAAAAGTTTCTCCTGTCTCAGCCTCCCGAGTAGCTGGAATTACAGGCACGTGCCACCACGCGCAGCTAATTTTTGTATTTTCAGTAGAGACGGAGTTTCACTATGTTGGCCAGGCTGGTCTCAAACTCTGACTTCAAGTGATCCGCCCGCCTTGCCCTCCCACAGTGCTGGCATTATAGGCGTGAACCACCTTGTCCAGCTCTTTGGTGCTTTTAAAGGAAATGAATCCCCGTTTCCTCCTCCATAGACACTCTTCCCACAGTATTGCTCAGGTGATCTCACGCAGTGGCTACCTTTTCTAGAGGTTGGCTACCTGTTCTAGAGGTTATTATTTTGTTATTGTTGAGACAAGAGTCTCACTCTGTCACCCAGGCTGGAGTGCAGTGACATGATCACGGCTCACTGCAGCGTCGACCTCCCAGGCTCAAGTGATTCTCCCGCCTCAGCCTCCCCAGTGCATCGCCATTCCTGGCGTGCATCACCATGCCTGGCTAATTTTATCTTTTGTAGAGACTGGGTTCTCGCCCTGTTGCCCAGGCTGGTCTCAAACTCCTGGGCTCAAGCCTTCCTCCCACCTGGGCCTCCCAAAGTGCTGGGATCACAGGCGTGAGCCACCGCGCCTGGCCTCTAGGGGGTATTTTTAAATGGCTTGTTAAAAAGTATGCCTATTAACTTTCCTTTATCTTAGGGCTGTGACCGGCCCATCTATCCCTTCAGTACTAAGTCCTGCCAGGTTAATCTTAGTCAGCAGAATGGTCCTATATCTACAGATACAATGTAACAATGTAATTGTAAAATTTCTAAATGACCCCTTTAAAGCAAGAAGAAACATAGTTTTAATAAATACACTTAGTTCAATATGTCCAAAAGAGTATTTCAACATGTAAGCAATATAAAATTACTGATAATGTTTTATAGTTCTTTTGCACTAAGCCTTTGAAACCAGGGTGTGTTTTACACTTCCAGCAGTTCTTTTCACGCTAACCACATTTCAAGTACTACTAAGTAAGTACTCTAAATTTCTTGATTTTAAAATTGTAACGGGACACTTTCTATATTGGATTAATTTATTGTACCTAATTGCCTTAAACTCGTTTCGTAGGAGTCAGCTTTTATTGAACACATACTTTTCTAAATTGTCTAGGCTGTTACCAAGATGGAGAAGGTTAAAGTGTGACTTGCATTCCCCATTTTGTGCCCATAGCACATTTGCACAGTCCTGCCTCACCCCTCTGATCAAAGGCATAGAGACTTTTAGCTAACACTAAACTTTTCCTGTTACTTCTAGATTTCCCCAGCCCTCCTAGAACCCCATGTCTTGCTTCTCTAACAACACATTTGTAGCAGTAAGCCCTGGAGGAGGTGGGTTTATAGAAGATATCTTGCCATTACTCATACTGAAAAGTGATCTTTTCCTTCCCTACCTTCCCAATTATGGACAATTTTCACTGATTTACTACATCGACACCCTTTTTGAGATATGCCTTACGGACACATTTCATGATATTTTGATAAAAGGTACTAAATCTTTTTTAATGTATCAGTGAAGCTTGTACAACTAGACATTTACTTATAGAATATACAAAAATGTTTGCTGTCTGATATTTGAGTTTAAACAATATTATTTGAAGGGAAGAACTTCTAAAAAAACCAAATCCAATCAAGGGAGAAAACCAAATGAAATATACAGCGGCCACTCCCAGGATATGTTGGTCATTGGAAGGAAATACAAATGAAACTCTTGAAAGTTCTTCTCTCCACCTCTTTTCATGAGTTATCATATAATGCTCACTCCTTAGTCTTCCCAATTCTCTTGCCAAGAACCCAAAGCAAAAGCTGTAGCAGGAGTGATAGTTCATCACACATTTTTCTTTTGAGAGGGGGAGATGTAAGAAATAGATTCATGTACATACGTCTCACAAAGATCCACTTGGCTAAGGTTTTTTAAGATGCTAAATGCTTTGCCGGGCCATGCCTGTAAGCACTTTGGGAAGCCAAGGCAGGTGGATCACCTGTCAGGAGTTTGGGACCAGTCTGGCCAACATGGCAAAACCCTGTCTCTCCTAAAAATACAGACTAGCCAGCCGCGGTGGCACGCGCCTGTAGCCCCAGCTACTCAGGAGGCTGAGGCAGGAGAATCGCTTGAACTTGGGAAGTGGAGGTTGCAGTGAGCTGAGATGGCGCCACTGCACTCCAGCCTGGGTGACAGAGTGAGACTCCGTCTCAAAATAAAATTAAAAAAAAAAAAGCTAAATGCTTTAATGTAGGTGTTTATAATATAAAATTGCTTTCTACTTCATTCTTACATAATGAGGTTTCATGAGTTCCTGTACACAAATATACACATTCATGCATTAATTTATATTTGATCAATGTTGTGATTTATGAATAAGGCAGGAGATATTGAAGCTCACAGACCTTCCCATTTGGGTCTAAATTTATTGTCTTGTAATAAATCTTGTTTATGAAGCAACTTTGAGATTTGCTTTTGCTTTAAATATAATGACTGGGATTCTTTCATTTTAATATATCAAACTTCCCAATCCCTTCTGTCTCCCTCAGTCACACCACGCACTAATTTGCACCTGAAGGGGGTTTCCCTTTTATTTCTATGGTGCTGTTTATGACAGAGTTTGACACATGGAGGGTGGTGAGGAAGAAGAGTTGCTTTAAGGATCTTAGGACAAAAAACCTACAGCATTGGCACTGCCCTTTATCAAATAGCAGGCTGACTGCTGAACTAAAAATCTATCCAATTGTAACATTAAGGTTGGAATAATTGCAAAGTAAACAAAACTTAACAAGATGTTTGTCCTAGTAAGAAAACTAAGATAATTAGACAATAATTTTGATGCAATACTGTAAAGACTGCCAGAAAAAACATGGTGAAAGATTCTGCTGAGACCCTCAGCCGGAAGCCAGAACTAAGCACATACTTCCTTTATAAAGCAGGACGAGTTTTTTTAGGGTAGGATGTTCCTCGAAAGTAGTAATACCCAGCTCCACGGTATTTCTTCCTACCCAGGACCATGAACATGTCATTCTCTTGCCTTGAATGGCTCATTGCCTTGGAAGAAAGTCTTCTACATGGAATTCCAGGCCTTCCACACTTTGGTATCATTCTTTCAGGTGATCAAAGCTGTCACATAAGCATGTTCAAATCTCTCCCATATTAACAGAAACTCTTCCTTGACAGCACATTCCCCTCTTGTCACCACCCTCTTTACTTTCAATCAGCTTCTCCAATCAGCCGTCTGCACTCACTGCCCATTTCTTTACCAAGCACTTCAATGCAGCCGTGGCTCTTGTTGCTTCACTGAAATTATTCTCACCTTGTCAGTAAATCCATTGAGCACGTTTTATCCTTATCCAGCTTAACCTTTCCATGGCAGGATTTGACACTGTTGACTGCTCCTTAAAGCAATCTCTTCCTTTCCCTTCCTTGAGCTCTGCTTTTCTTACTCCATGGTCATGTCCTGGTCTTCTTAGCAGGCTCTGTGTTCCTATCACTCACATGTGGTATCCATCAGAGATACCTACTTTTGCTTACTGTATACTCTCCACCTAAACTTTTATCCATTTCCAAGGCTTCTGTTACCTTGTTGACAATTCCCAAATATGTATTGCCATTTCTTACCTCTCCACTGAGTTCCATTCTTATCTCTCCACAAGTCCCACTGTCTTATGGATGCCTGGACTTGGCAATTCAAATTGAACCTCAGTTTGAACTCAATTTCTCAAACAAATCTTCTCAGGTAAAATTGATTTGCAGCTTAATAGTGTGCTAGATATCACCATTATCTACTCCATTCTTTTGACAAAAGCCCGGTAGACATTCTTGACTACTTCTTTAACTTCCATAGCCAATCAAAGATTAGGTTCTAAGGGTCATACCGATTCTCAAATCCATCTATCTTTCTGCATCTCTACCACTGTGATAGAACAAGAAATTTATCTTTGATCTTCATCCATAATTTGTGGCACAGAGCTCCTAAAACTCTTGTAATTTCCTGAAAAATTGGTAGTGATAGGCGATTGAGCTAATAAACGTGCATGTGTGATAAAACCTCCATAAAAAAAAAAACCCTAAATGATGGGATTTGGAGAGCTTCTGGGTTAGTGAAGGCACACACGTACTGGGCGTACTGGGAGGGTAGTGTGCTCCAACTCTACTAGGACAGAAGCTCCTGAACACAGGATCCTTCCAGATCTCACCCTGTGTACCTCTTCACCTGGCTATTCATTTGTACCCTTTATACTCAACCAGTAATAGTAAGATGCTCTTCTCAGTTCTGCGAGCCACTCTAGCAAATATTTGTGTCCGTGGGAATCCCTGACTTTGTAGCCAAATTGGGTAGAAGGTTGGGTACCCTGGATATTCAATACTTGTGTTGGCATCTGAAGTGGGGCAGTCTTGTGGGGCTGAGCCCTTAATCTATGGGATCTATGTTAACTTCAAGTAGTTAGTGCCAGAACTGAATTGAATTTTAAGACACCCACTTGATGTCCAGAAAGTTGGAGCATTGTTTGATTTGGAGACAAAACCCCACACATTTGGTATTAGAAGTGCTGAGAGTAAAAACTGTTCAGAACCATCATTACCACAGTCTAGATGATGAACAGGAGTCCCCAAGACAAATATTCTTACATCTAGTCTTGCGCCACTCTAATACGTTGTCCATGCTGCAGTTGGAATAATTTTAATTCAGGATTACTCCTTTTACTTCTTGTAAAGCCCTTTTTGTTTTCCTTAGGATCCACATTTCCTAACATGCAAGGTCTTCTGCATCTGGGCTATCTACCTCTTAGCCTTGTTCATGCCAGGCTTCCTTTTGCATTGTTGTCCTTACCATAAAGGCCTTCTGGCAAGTGTTCATATATTCTACATACTCTTCTTATGCCTCCAGGCCTAGAATAGGGTTCTTCTCCCTTCAGTCTTTTTTTTTTTTTTTTTTTTTTTGCAGACGGAGTCTTGCTCTGTGGCCCAGGCTGGAGTGCAGTGGCACAATCTCAGCTCACTGCAACCTCCGCCTCCAAGGTTTAAGCAATTCTCCTGTCTCAGCCTTCTGAGTAGCTGGGATTACAGGCACCCACCACCACACCAGGCTAATTTTTGTATTTTTTAGTAGAGATGGGGTTTCATCATGTTGGCCAGGCTGGTCTTGAATTCCTGACCTCAGGTGATCCACCCGCCTCAGCCTCCCAAAGTGCTGGGATTACAGGCGTAAGCCACCGCACCTGGCCTCTCCCTTCACTCTTAGCTAAGCTGATGTCAATACAAGTTGTCCATCAGGGCTCAGCTTAAACATCACTTCCTCTAGGATGTCTTCCTTAACCTTTTAGGTAAGGTAGATGTCCTGCAGTTGACTCTTACGGTATCCTCTACGTCCCTGGCAACACTTGCCATTCTTTGTTATTGCATTGTCTCTCCTCATCTTTATAAAGCCAGTTTTACCATAGCACTTGGTACCTAGGAGGGGCCAGTATGTCCTTGCTGACTGACCAACTAAATGGATATTATTTCAAATAAACTCAGCACAATGGCTAATCTGATCCTTTGGCCGTTTTTGAAATACTCATTGTACTATCCCATCTTTGTGCCTTTGCTAGTGTTGTTTTCTGCTCAGATTGCCCTGACCTTCTATCCCACCCTCCCCATCTCGACCCATTTTTAAGCCTCAGCTTAAATTTGGCTTCTTCCAACCTACATTCCTAGTCAATAGAATCAGGGCTTGTCCTTCCCTTCCTTTCTCCAGGAAAATACATATGGAGGCAACAATTCCCGTATGTTTTCTGTATGCTTAAACGATCCCTTAAAGTCTACCCATGGATCTTTTGGGGTTCTATAGGCCTATGAAACAGACTGACTAGATGTTCACTAAATCTGTTTCCTCCTCTTCCTGAGCACACAGCTAGACTACATTTCCTGGCCTCCATTGTGGTTGGGAATATCTGTAAGACTGAGTTTTAGCCAAGTGTACATAATTTCCAGACCTGGCCTTCAAGAGTCCCTCATATTATCATCCTTGTTCCTCCTCTATCTGTGGATGTGAATGAGTATGATGAACTTGGAAGGCACATGTTAAGATGATAGAACTGCAAGATAAAATGGGCTTGAGTCACCACATGGAGCAGAGGTGTCCTCCAATCAGAAGTACCTGTTTCAGACTTTATGTGAGTGGGAAAAAAAGTTTTTTAAGGAGTTTGAAATATATTTTTGTGTACATTGGTTGCAGCAGTTACCTTTTTTTTTTAAATTTTATAAATTTTTGCTAAGGGAGGTGCAGGTCCACACCAAGGCCCAGCCATCCCAGTTAGCCTGTCTTAACTAATATAAAACACCAAGTTAAAAACCCCTGGTTTGTAAGAACATAGTAAAAATATTAGTGGTTGCCAGGGGTTGGAGGAAGGGAGGAATGGATAGGTGGAGCTTAGAGAATTTTTAGGGCAGTGAAACTACTGTTTTTAATACTATAATGGTAGATACACATCTTTATACGTTTGTGAAAACCCATAAAGTGTAAAACACGATGACTGAATCCTAATGTAGACTATGGACTTTGGGTGGTAATGATGTGTCAATGTAGGTTTGTAGGTTCATGGATTGTAACAAATGTTCCACCGTGGTGCTGGATGTTGATAATGGGGTGTCTGTGTATCTGTGTGGAGAGGGGGTGCATAGGAACTCTCTGTACTTTCTGCTTAATTTTGCTGTGAACCTAAAACTGCTTTAGAAAATGAAATCTACTGAAAACAAAAACAAAAAACAAAACAAAATCCTGGTTTACACATTTATAATTAAATTTTTCTTTCTTTTTTTTTTTGTAGAGATGGGGTCTCACTATGTTGCCCAGACTAGTCCCATACTCGTGGGCTCAAGTGATCCTCCTTGAGGATCCTTGGCCTCCCAAAGTGGCCTCCCAAAGTGCTGGGATTATAGACACGAGCCACCATACCCTGCCAGCACATTTAAAATACATGGTTTAAACTACGTATATGCTCTGATCACAAACTGCCCAAGACTATTTCACTTTATAGCACAGAGCCTGATAATAAATATTTATTTACATGAGGATCAATCTACCCAGATAACACAGCAGCTCTAAGTGTGTATTCATCCAACAATAAGACTTGGAAATACATGGAAAAAAGGCCAAGTGCGGCCAGGTGCGGCAGCTCATGCCTATAATCCTGGCACTTTGGGAGGCCAAGGCAGGTGTTCAAAAGCAGCCTGGCCAACATGGAGAAACCCCATCTCTACTAAAAATACAAAAATTAGCCGGGAGTGGTGGTGCGTGCCTGTAGTCCCAGCTACTCAGGAGACTGAGGCAGGGAATCACCTGAACCCTGGAGGCAGAGGTTTCAGTGAGCCAAGAATGTGCCACTGCACTCCAGCCTGGGTGACAGAGTGAGACTCTGTCTAAAAAATTGAAAACAAAAACAAAAACCTGGAAAACAAATGAAACCAAACAATAAAACTGAAAGGAGAACTACAAATCCACAATTGTAGTTGGGGACCTCAACATTCCCTCTCAGTAATTAATAGAATTATTAGTAAACAGAAAGCAAAAAAGTACAACTAAATAACACCATTAGCCAAGAGGATGTAACTGATGTTTATAGATGACTCCACTTAACAACAGCAGAATATAACTTCTTTCCAAGTGCCCATGCAACAGTTGTATACATAGGCCATATCCTGGGTTAAAAGCAAACGTCAACAAATTTAAAATAATTGAAGCTATGTGGAGTATGCACTATGACCGTAAAAAAATTGAACTAGAAATCAATAACATAAAGAAAAAAAGAAAACCTCAATACATGAAGATTACACAACACATAATCCATGAGTCAATGAAATTGTTCAAGGAAAATTAGAAAAACATTGATCTGAATGAAAATTAAAATATAATATATGAAAACTTGTAGGATGGTCAGGCGTGGTAGCTCACGCCTGTAATCCCAGCACTTTGGGAGGCTGAGGCAGGTGGATCACCTGAGGTCAGGAGTTCGAGACCAGCCTAGCCAACACAGTAAAACCCCATCTTTACTAAAATTGCAAAAATTAGCTGGGCGTAGTGGTGTGCTACTCGGGAGGCTGAGATGGGAGAATTGCTTGAACCTGGAAGGCAGAGGCTTCAGTGAGCCGAGATGGCACCACTCCAGCCTAGGTGACAGGACGAGACCCCATCTGAAAGAAAGAAAGAAAGAAGGAAGGAAGGAAGGAAGGAAAGAAGGAAGGAAGGAAGAAAGAAAAGACAGATAGACCCAGAAAACTTGTGGGACACAATTAAGCATCACCTGAGAAATTTATGGCACTAAATACTTACATTAGAAAAAAAGGAAAGGGTTCAAATCAATAACCTAAATTCCCACCTGAAAAAACTAGAAAAAGAAGAACAAAATAAAGCCAAACAAGCAGAAAAAAGAAACTGATAAAGAGTAGAAATCAATAAAATTGAAAATATAGAAATAGTAGAGAAACTCCATATAACATATGGATTCTTAAAAACATCAATACAATTGCTAAACCTTTAGCAAAACTGAGAAAAATAAGAAAGAAGATACAAGTTATGAACATTGGCAATGAAATGGGATCTCACTATAGATCCTGAAGCCATTAAAAGCATAAAAGGAGAATACCACAAACAAGTTTATGTTCATAAATTCAACAACTTGGAAGAAACGGACCACTTTTTGAAAACTATAAAGTACCAAAATTCAACCAAAATAAAACAACCTAAATAATCCTATAATGATAAGCAAATTAAACTCATAACTGAAAAGCTTCCAAAAAAGAAATCCCCAGGTTTCACTAAAGAGTTCTACCAAACATAGATATAAAGAAGACATTAAAAAGTGCCTGTACTCTCACCACTCTGAGATAGTTTCAGATAACATGATTCCTGATGATCTAGTGGCCAGGAAAAAAAAGAAAAATGAAGAAAAGGCTGGAAGGCTGGGTGCCAGTGGCTCACACCTGTAATCCCAGCACTTTGGGAGGCTGAGGTGGGTGGATCACCTGAGGTTAAGAGTTCGAGACCAGCCTGAGCAATATGGTGAAACCCTGCCTCTACTAAAAATATAAAAATTAGCTGACCATGGTGGCTCGTGCCTGTAGTCCCAGCTACTCAGGAGGCTGAGACAGGAGAATTGCTTGAACCTAGGAGGTGGAGGTTGCAGTGAGCCGAGATCACGCCACTGCACTCCAGCCTGGGCCACAGAGCAAGACTCTGTCTCAAAATAAAAATAAATAAATAAATAAAAAGAAAGAAAGGAGTTAATGTGAACTGCTCGTTTTCTTAACTTCTAAGATTCATCGATACAGAATTGAACTTCTCTACCACTGTATTCTAACACTGACAAAAATGTCAATTTACCATTATAACCTAACCTACAGAATACGTCTTCCAGAGACCATGGGGGACATGCACTAAAGGGGAGTTGGCTGCTTTTTTAGCTTAAAAATCACTTACCCTGTTAGTGCCTCATTTTCTTCACAGATAAAACATGGATTAATTCATTTATTTATCTAACAGATAATTACTTAGCCTCTACTATGTCCCAGGCGCTGTTCTAAGTATCTGGAACACATTCATGAACAACAACAAAAAAGATTCCTTTTTCTGCGGAACCTACATGTTCTATAAGAGGGGTGGGGCACAAAAGTTAAACAACAATATGTAACAAAATAAGTAAATTGTACAGCATGTTAGAAGGTGGTAAAGGAATATAAAAAACAAACGAAAAACAAAGGCTGGGAGCAGTGGCTCGTACTTGTAATATCAGTCATATAGGCTGAGGTGGGCACATCACTTGACGTCAGGAGTTTGAGACCAGCCTGGCCAACATAGCGAAAACTTGTCTCTAATAAAAATACAAAAATTAGCCGGGTGTGGTGGCGGGCTCCTGTAGTCCAGCTACTCAGGAGGCTGAGGCAGGAGAATCACTTGAACCTGCGAGGCAGGGGTTGCAGTGAGCTGAGATTGTGCCACTGCACTCCAGCGTGACTGGGCAACAGAGCGAGACTCCATCTTAAAAAATATATATATATACACACACATATGTATATACATATATGTATATATGCACATATACACAGGTGTATATATATAAACAAGAGTGCAATACGGTAAGGATGATATCAACTACAGGGGCCTTGGGCAGGATCCTGAGCCACAATGGTGGGTCAGGGTAGGCCTGATTGAGAGGGTGATGTCTGAGCAAAGATTTTCAGGTTGAGGAGTTAGCCAAGGGGGTATTTGGGGAAAAAGTGTTCCAGGAAGAGCCACACATCTAGAGCGAAGGCTAAGTTAGGAGTGGAGCATGCAGAACTTTTAGGCCATTTGAAGGACTTCATTAGCTGTGCCTGGTGGTGCACACCTATAGTCGGAGCTATGGGAGAGGCTGAGGTGGGGGGATTGCTTGAACCCAGCATTGCAGTAAGCTGAGGTGGTGCTACTGCACTCCAGCCTGGGAGACAGAGTGAGCCCCTGTCTCTGTTAGAAAAAAAGTAAAAATTTAAAGGATTTCAGCTTTACTCTGTGGGAAATGAGAAGCCATTGCTGAGTTTTAAGCAAAGAATTGGTACCATAAAGGAAAAAAAAAGTGATACTTATATAAAAAGGTGTTGAGAATTGAATGTAGGTGACACGAAGAGAAGCAGGATGACAAGAAACCGTGGGATTTGGGACACACTTTTGAAGACAGTGCCAGCAAACTTCAAGGTTTTTGGCCTGTGCCAGCAGAAGGATGCTATTGCTCTTAATGGGGAGGGCTTCAGGTAGAGTGAGTCTAGGGTAAATGTTTCTAGGGTTTCAAGGGTTTCATGACAATTGGTGGCCTCTGTTGTAGCTTGAATCCAAAGGTCATTTCTCTGATTTGGTGTTTCTCTCCACCATGTCCTGCCAATCTTCCTCTTTTTCTTTGCAACCCTCTAAGTCTTAGCTTTAGAGATGGAAGGTCAACCTAATTCTCTAGGCAGCATTGGCTGGTTCCCTTTACCTGGAGAGCTTAAACGTAAATCTCTCTGCTAAAACCTCTTTCTCAGGGCACTGGTTCTTAGGGAAGGTAAGGACTTATTTATTTTGGGTCAGGTGTAGGACTTGTTGATTTTACAGTGGATAGAATGAGTTTTAAAATATGTCTACTGTCCACTAGGACCCGAGTTGAAACTATTAACTTATTTTATTCAAGTCCTTGTGTAATTGTGATAGAGACATCGGTCCCTCTGGTTAGGTTTGCAACGAAAGTCATTGCACAGCAAAACTTCCCAAAGGCTACATTTTTATGTTTCATTTTCAGACTGTTGGTGCCACAGGAGCAATTAAAATTTGTGAATAATGTTTTTTCCCCCTAGATGAATAATGTGGATGGCCTGCAGTCTGCTCTTATTCCTGCCAAGGGATTTAACAGGCTATTGTGTTAGTAACAGTGTGGATGCAAATTGTAAACATTTATCATCTCCCAAGTTTCACGCAATTTTCAAAGTGATGCTAGTTAAAACAGGCACTCTACCCCCCAATATAAAACAATCTTTAGATGATTTTCCACATTCTCCAAAAATATTTTGTTTTCCTGTAACTTCTATTTATTATATAAAGTAACATTGTAAAATCTGGTAGAAAGTAAATAGTAATGTTTAATAAGTTTATGGTCCTCTAAAATTGATTTTGTGTCTCTTTAGATGTTATGAACTACTATTAAGGTACATCAATAAAACATTCCACATAGTGGTATTTAGTCATAAATTCTCTATGCATGTTTATTCGCATGTTTTCTAGGAGGTAAACTAAATATTTGCTAGTGTAAATTTCCCAATAATTTATCTATACTCTCACCATTTTACAATTGTTATGATCTTGACTCTTGAAAAATCACCAATGTAATAGGAAAGTCCAAATATTTGAGTCTTAAGATCAAATTAATATTTTGCCAAAGGGGAGAAGCTTTTTAAGAATTACTATGACTTGGCATGGTGTGGTGGCTCACACTTGTAATCCCAGCACTTTGGGAGGCTGAGGCAGGTAGATTGCTTGAGCCCAGGAGTTTGAGACCAGCCTAGACAGTTTGGTGAAATCCCATCTCTTCCAAAAAAAAAAAAAAAAAATTAGCTGGGCATGGTGGTGTGTGCCTGTAGTCCCAGCTGCTTGGGGGGCTGAGGCAGGAGGATTGCTCAAGCCCAAGAGGTTGAGGCTGCAGTGAGCTGTGTTCACAGCATTGCACTCTAGCCTGAGTGACAGAGTGAGACCCAGTCGCTAATACAGCACTTTGGAGGAGAAAGACACAGATCAACAAATAGTGACTAACTTTTTACAAGTTACTATACCAAGCATATGGGGAATACAAGGAAATATAAGTCATGGGCTAGACCACAAGAGACTCATAATCTAGGTGGCAGAATGACAATTTTTTTTTTTTTAAAAGATAATCAGGAAAGTCTTGATGGAAATAGTGAAATTAAGCAGACATTTAGGGGAGGTGAGCTCTAGATGGGTAAAAAAGAGGGGGAAAGGCAGCTTCTTGGTGAGAATTACCACAAGTAAAGACACAGAGGCAAAAGAGAAGCCCATAGACTTGGGAGCCTCAGGGGTGGGAATGGGAGGTGAGTAGACACATCTCATTACAATGAGGGATTGACATATGGCAGCGAGAGGAAGCAAAACCTGGAAATTTGAAAAGGCTAAGGGGTTTAGACTCTGCTTGGAGGCCCATCTACTGTGGATAGTTTGGTTTCTTGTGTAAAGATTCAGGCAGAGTAGCGGTTAATTCCCAGCCTCGTTACATATGAACAATACGTTACTTAATGATTTAACTTCTTTGAACTTGTTTCCCTTCTGTACAAGGGAGATTATATTTGCTGAGCAGAGTTGTGAAAGCTGTGTGAAATAACAGTTCATTGTGATCTAGCCAAGTGAGTGGTCATGACATTAGTGGTCATTTCCTCTCTGTGGTAAATGGGTGGGGCAGGGAGGCCACACTAAGGGCTTGTGAAGAGGAAAATGACATCATTGAAGGGATAGATGTGGGGTTTGAGGAATGTTAATTTTGTGATGGTGTGCAGAATGAACTGAAGAAAGGGAGTGTGTGTGTGTTGGAGGTGAGGGGAGCATTAGACCACCCAGGAAGACCCGGGGCTGGAACTGGCTGTACTGGCTATAACCAAACCAGTAGAAATGATGAAGCAAGCTGGGCATGGTGGCACACACCTGTAATCCCAGGTACTCAAGAGGCCGAGGCTGAAGGATTGCTTGAGCCCAGGAGTTCGAGCCTAAAATGAACCATGATGGTGCCACTGCACTCTAGCCTTGGGTGACAGAGACCCTGCCTCTTAAAAACAAAACAAAATAAAACAAATAAACAAAACCAAAGTGAACCTTAGAGGACAGGAAATGAAGGGATTTGGAGAAGATAAAGCTAGATGTAAAAAATAGAATCCAGGTCCGGTGCGGTGGTTCACGTCTGTAATCCCAGCACTTTGGGAGGCCGATGTGGGTGGATCACCTGAGGTCAGGAGTTCGAGACTAGGCTGACCAACATGGTGAAACCCTGTCTCTACTAAAAATTAAAAAAAAAAAAAAAATTTTAGCTGGACGTGGTGGCAGGCACCTGTAATCCCAGCTACTTGGGAGGCTGAGGCAGGAGAATTACTTGAACCCAGGAGGTGGAGGTTGCCGTGAGCTGAGACAGCACCATTGCACTCCAGACTGGGAGAGGGAGTGAGACTCTGTCTCAATTGAAAAAAAAAAAAATCCAGAAAAATGTAAATGTATTAATTTTGGTATAAAGAAAGAAGTTATCATGCTAGTGGAAGGAAATACTAAGGAAAGACCTATGTCAGTATTTGTGTTTGTTTCTGTTTTGTTTTACTTTGTCTGCCCAGTTTATCCAGCACTTTCCTTTGTTTAGGGGCTCTCGTCTTACTTTAACAACATGTCTTAATCTGGCAAATCAGAGTACTTTCTTTTCTTGGCACCAGTGATTGGTGTGGAGGTGAGCATGTTATAAAGCTGGGCCAGTCAGCCTGCCCTGAGTTTTTCCACCTAAAGTTAAATCTTCTTGGCCTCACTGGATGTAGAAGCTAGAAGGTTGTCAATCCAGAGAAAGCTGCTGGCAGAAGCACATGAAGCCCAGTGGAGACCACAAGAGATTAAAGGAGAAGCGGAAAGACAGATTTAGAAGCTTGGTAAATGTTGATGATAATTTTATTTCCTAAGGCCCACAGAGTTGCCCTGATTACTGCAAAATCAAGTTGAACAAATTGGGAAACATTTGCAACAAATACAATATGATAAAAAAGATAACTATTCTCATTAAATGGAGAGAGTTTCTACATCAATAAGAAAACATTAAGATTCCAGGAGAAAAATTGCAAGCAGAGGCCATGAACAGACCATTTGCCAAAGAAAAAATACAGAGTAAATAAGAGTCTGCCTCAATAACAAAGAATTATAAACCATGACAAGAAAGTATGATACTTCACTAATCAAATTGTAAATGTAAAAAATCTGGTAATAATGTTTGGGTACAATCTGAGTGGTTATTTCACTTTTCTTGTGGGGTTTTCTTATGGTATCAAGAGCCTTAAAAATGTCCATAACCTTTGAAACATTCTATTTCTAGGATTATCCTAAGACTATAAACAAAGATGTGCACAGAGATTTGCATACAAGAATATTTATTGCAATGACATTTATATTAGCAAAATTATAAATGTATAATTGGGTGATGGTTGAATATGAGAAATGAACAGTCATATGATGAAAAATTATGAGACAATAAAAATCATGTTTTTGTACTGTATTTTTTTTTTTTTTGGAAACTGAGTTTCACTCTTGTTGCCAGGCTGGGATGCAATGGTGTGATCTCAGCTCACTGCAACCTCCGCTTCCTGGGTTCAAGTAATTCTCCTGCCTCAGCCTCCCAAATAGCTGGGATTACAGGCATGCGCCACCACGCCTGGCTAATTTTGTATTTTTAGTATAGATGGGGTTTCTCTATGTTGGTCAGGCTGGTCTTGAACTCCTGACCTCAGGCGATCCACCAACCTCGGCCTCCCAAAGTGTTGAGATTACAGGCATGAGCTGCCACACCCAACCTTGTACTGTATTTTTAAATGATTGTCACGTGACTTTTCCACTCCCTTTTTGTACTCCATATATGTCTTCCAGAAACATCACCTGCCTTTTTCTCCTGTGGTCTGTTAATCCTATAATTGTATTATTGCCATTACAGGATGCAGTCATAAAAAAAAAAAAGGAAAAAAAATCATGTTTTTGGAATATTGTTTTGTGACACAGGAAATGCTCACTCTACAAGGCTAGTGGAAGATAAGAATGATGCAAATCATATGTGGTATCAATTATTATTATTATTATCTATTTTTTTTCCTAAAAAAACAGATAGGGTCTTACTATGTTGGCCAGGCTGGCCTTGAACTCCTGGCTTCAGGTAGTCCTCCCATCTTGACCTCCCAAAGTATTGGAATTACAGGCATGAGCCACTGTACATGGCCTAATTTTTATTATTTTATGTGTGTATGTGTCTGTGTATATATATTAGGATATGAAATGGACTTTTTCTATCATCTTGAACTTTTGGCCAAAGCCCAAAGCTAAGAATAATTGATAACAAATATCCTCATATTCTCAAAAAAGGACAGAGCTTCACAATATTTACTATAAATTTTAAAAAGAAAGGCCTAGTGCTCACCATTATCACCCGCAGCAGCCTATATAAGAGATTTCTCAGAAAGGACAATTGAAGTGAATTTACAGGGGTAGAGAGCATACAAGGGTATGCTTTGTGGCATAGACCCCGGTGCCTGAGAGAGCACTGGCAGTATCTGAAGGTGGGAAGTTGGCCAGAGTAGTCTACAAAGTCAGGGTAAAGAGAGAGTGGGCAGCAGTGGGAACAGGCCTCACTTCCACCCTTGGGGTAAGGGTATATGGATTTTCTCACAGTGTGAATAGGATGGGGTGACAAGAATGACAAAGCAGACCATGACCTCTTCCACTCCAAGCCCCTAAACTGCAGATCCTGAGCTCATGGAAGGCAGAAGTCTTGACCTGACTTAGATATGGACTTTTAATGCTGGCACATGACCCAGTGCCAATACCTGAAAATGACAGGAAACCTGTGGGATCTTCCTGAACCAGGGCTCAGGGCAGAGAATGGGGAACTGATGAAGTATGCTCCAAGGCCATGGTGGAAAGGAATCCATCAAGCTGCTTCATCTATGTGCTCCACCAAACCCGTCTTGTTTAATTATCACTCCTAAATGCATCAATCAAGTTTGGAAAAAAATGTCATCTGAAATCATTTGAGTGGTGGAAGTACAGATGCTTTCTAATGTCGTTATACTTTTCCTGCATATTTTTCAAAATTTCCAAAACTAACATGTATACTTGTATAATTTAAAATACAAATTAAAAAAATTGAAAAAAATGTAAACCGAATCGCCACCAGCAACAAAAAACAAGACATAAAAATAAAAGACCTACGTAGAGGAAACGGATCCAGAGAAAAGGAAAGAGCCAAGATGAAAATTTTAAAAGGAACAAGAATTGTCTCCTACTCTAATGATGCACACGTTGTGTCTATATTTCTGCTGAAATGCCTTTTGTCTTTCTCCCTTTTCATTTTCATATGTCCACACTAGTGCTAACTCTGGCCACATTCACCTTAGAAGACTGCAGTGACCTCATAATTGATGTATTTTCCTCTTATGCACCTCCACACCACTGACAAGCCCATCTTCTCAAAACATATTCTCCTCTCTCTTATCTCTTCCCAAGTGTTCCAAAATAACTTTTCCATTTCAGGCCAGTTTTTTTCCTTTCCTTTTCTTCTTTTTTGAGACAGGATCTCACTCTGTCGTCTAGGCTAGAGTGCAGTGGGTGTGATCATGGCTCACTGCAGCCCTGCCCCTGGGCTCAGGTGATCCTCCCACCTCAGCCTCCCTGGTAGCATGTACCACCACGCCCAGCTAATTTTTTAAATTTTCCATAGAGACAGGGTTTTGCCATGTTGCCCAAGCTGGTCTCGAACTCCTAGGCTCAAGCAATTTGCCTGCCTCAGCCTCCCAAAGTGCTGAGATTACAGGCATGAGCCACTGTGCCCAGCACAGTTTTTTCATAATCTCTGGTTTTTTTTTTTTTTTTTGAGATGGAGTCTCACTCTGTCACCCAGGCTGGAGTATAGTGGTGCAGTCTTGGCTCACTGTAACCTCCGCCTCCCGGGTTCAAACGATTCTCCTGCCTCAGCCTCCTGAATAGCTGGGACGTGCCACCACACCCGGCTAATTTTTGTATTTCTAGTGGAGATGGGGTTTCACCATGTTGGCCAGGCTGGTCTTGAACTCCCGACCTTAGGTGATCCGCCCGCCATGGCCTCCCAATGTGCTGGAATTACAGAAGTGAGCCACTGAGCCCGGCCCATACTCTCTTATAAAAGGCCAAGCTTAACCCTGCTTGGGCTCTTGTTAATTTCCAACATTCAAAGGACTTGTCAATTTAAATTGTAACTTGTTTGCTGGAGCTACCTTGGGTCCCTCATCTTCTCTTATTTAAGAAAGCCATAGGTACTGGGTTTAGTAGTTGGTTACATGTTAAACAGAGTTCTCTGCCTTTTCACATATGTAAATAATTATAAATTCCACCAATGAAGGTACCATGCTGTGTGCTTTTGTGTGTAGATACTTGTGTGACACACTACAGTGCATTGTTTAACACCTAATAGTTTCAGAAAACACCATTGAATTGATTGCCTCTAAATAATTCTCATGGAACTATTTAATCTGTTAATTCAGAACACCAAAGCTACCAGGATTGTGGAATTTAAAATAGCCCTTCAGTTTCTTTCCTGAATCTGGTAAACTTTCTAAATCATCATTTCCCTTTTTTCCACTTCAGGTATGTGGTCAGGTGAAAGTAATTTGACACCGTAATATCTTAAATAAAATGAGAGGAGAGACTTAGATGAGAGCAGAATAGGACAGTAGACTTAGATACAAGAAAAGTCATTTAAATCCATTCATACTTGAAATGAAAAGAAACATTTTCATATTACTATTGTCATTTTAAAAATTACTTTTTGGGTCTCTGAACAAAGGTTATTAAAAATATAGAAAACTTTTTTACACCTCCTCCTAGTCCACCATCTAGAAAAAAAGAATATATATATATATATATTTTACCTTTCTGAACAGATCCAGGGAAATATAATAGACGTTAATACTTGTTTTCTTTACATTTAGCTTTTTTAACTTATAAGTAAGTTTATCCTGACTCTACACAAGCCAAGTATTAATTAAAGTGCAAGTAAGAGAGAGAGAGTAGACACAGACAAAGGCGGAGGGTTCTCCCAGATCTACAAAAGGGCCATATCTAGCAGGATTGACAAACATTCAATATTTGTAACCTGCGTATTTCAGAATTCCATAATATGGTGTATTAAATTGGATTTGACCTCATTAAGTAAAATACTGATCAAATACTGATCTAGCTTTAGTTGTTAATCATTTGTTAAAAATTCCTTATTTGACCTCACCCAGAAACCTGACAGACTTTTTTTAGTTCCCACCTTCTCTTCCATTAGAACTCCCAAATCCATTGCTCTCTGCAGCATCAGTGCGGTAGGGTAGACTGTGATGGGAGTCCTATCCGGGCTGAACATGCCATCAAGGCCTGTCTTCCGGATTGATACACAAGGGAGCAGCCTGAGTCTCTGGAGGAGCCCAAAACCCTGAGGCAGCGCCTCTGAACTCTCCTGCCTGTACAGCCTGCTTCATCTCCCAGAGTCACATCTTTCTGCTCCCCTCATCCCTTTTAATTTCATTTTTGTTTTTTTGTGTTTTTTTTTGAGATGGAGTCTTGCTCTGTCTTGCCCAGGCTGGAGTGCAGTGGTGCGATCTTGGCTTACTGCAGCCTCTGCCCCCTGGGTTCAAGCAATTCTTCTGTCTCAGCCTCCCCAGTAGATGGGATTACATGTGTGTGCCACCACACCCCGCTTATTTTTATATTTTTAGTAGAGACGGAATTTCACCATGTTGGCCAGGATGGTCTCGAACTCCTGACCTCAGGTGATCCACCCGCCTGGGCCTCCCAAAGTGCTGGGATTACAGATGTGAATGAACCACTGCACCCGGCCTTATTTCATTTTTGAAACAGGGTTTCGCTCTGTAGTCCAGACTAGAGTGCAGTGGCACGATCACGGCTCCCTGCGGCCTCTACCTCTTGGGCTCAAGTGATCCTCTCACTTCAGCCCTCAAAGTAGCTGCCCCTGCCCCTTGAAAAACAAACAAACAAACAAACACTCTCTAGGCTTCAGGCAATTCCCTACCTTTGGGATGGCAAACAGTAGAAGGTGAAAGCTGGGATGTTCCTGCTGATGGCAGTGGCAGAGTTGTGATCCTGGCTAGAACTTAGAACTCACTTCCCCACGGCAGCCATAGAACTGCAGGATATTGTTAGTTAGGTAGGTTCTGTCATATGTGTAGAACTCCAGATTAGGTCTGTGGGTCAAATGGAGTTTTATGAGTTATCCTGAGCACCTACCCACCACTTTTTAGGTTGTTTAGGGAGGAAAATGGCTCTGAGTTCCAAACAATTGACCACAAATCATCTTTGTGTGGAGGGAACCCCAGGGGCATAGGTCTAGAATGTTTCTCTGCTATGGACTCTGATAGGTGTGTGGGTCCGTTTGAGTGGCTTCACTCACAGGACCCCCACTCCAAGCCCAAAAGCCCAAGACTCCTGAGCCATTAGGGAAACCAGGAGACCCCTCTGAGTGGGTACCCAGAAGGGAAATACAGACCTGAGGGAGGAGAGGATGCACATGAACTTGATGCAAGACCTTAGCTGGAGGCAGGAAGAACAGGAGGCTCAGGGCTGGTGAGGGTGGAGGTTACCAGAAGGCCTTTTGGCCTAACCGCCAGAGATGTTGACAGTGTTATATTGTTAAGCTAGTTCGTATAGACATGTGCCAGGGTTGTTGGCAGGAGGGTTGTAATGAAAAGCAAGTGGAGTGAAGAACTATATCTTTAGAGTTCTCTAAGTAAGGAGGCCAGGGTAGAGTTATCTTGTGATGAGTAATGGAATACATCACAGGGTTGTGTGTGTGTGTGCATGTGCATGTGTGTGGACACATGCACACCCCATCTCCAAGTGCCATAACACCAGGGGTTAAGGATTCAACATACGAAATTGGGTATGGAGTGGGGCACACAATTCAGTTTATGGCATCCCCCAGGCTGGAAACCTGTGGGTCAGTCTAGAATCCTTTCTTCTCATCACCCCACTCAATAGACAAGTAACTCATTCAGGTGGAACAAATAAATGTTGCTTGGCTACAGTCAAGGCCATACCCAGCTGGTAATGACAGGGCTGTGACAGTGGCAGCAGGGAAATGATGAAAGAACTGGAGGCCACCAATAAGGTAGGGGAAAGAATGGTCATGACCACTTATGAGTCTGTGTGGAGTCCCATAGGATCAGAAGAAAGAGATTTCTGGGGGACTGGGATCCAGAGATTGAGAAGGAGGAGTCTAATCTAGATTTTTCAAATAAATAATGTTCTTGACACTCTTTCGATTGTGCCCTGGGGAAACTTAGCTGCTTTTATCTTTTTCTTGGTACATAGTTCAGGGTCATGCATGAGGTAGCCCTCAATAAATGTTACTGGCAGCCTAAATATAATATAATATAATATATATAATAAAACTAAATAGATTGAGGTTCAGACAAAAGGCAAAAAACATCATGTGCTACAATACTGAAGATGCACTGTGCAGTTTTGAAATCTGATTTTAGTATTTGTCATTTATGAATATTGCTGTTAAAGTGCCCATCCAATCTTTGCCTTCAGAGGAGCTCAGTAGAATTATGAAGAGAAATCAGTGTTCACTGTGATAGTGTAAAGCTGGTTTTATAGTCTTTAGAAGAGGTCTGCTAGGGCTCTGAGCCTCCTCTCCTAACAGACGGTACAGTGGGTAATGCTGTGTTGGTGAGTTGGTGGGACAGTTTAAATGGTGTGATGGTGGTGGGTAGGGGTAAGAAGAAATTTTTTATGCGAGGTGTAATGTGTTTTCCAGCTTTTGCCTCCTGTTGCTTGGTCTCCCAGGAGTTTTGAGTGAAGTGTGACTGCAGAATTTGGCTCTTCTGTCAAAAAACTTCAACCTACTTGTTACAGTTTGACATATGAGTTGGGGCCAGGGGCAAAGGAGAGACTCTATAATAGATGAAAATGTATGCCATGAAGGTACTTCATAAATGCCAAATGATCTTATGGAAAGTGTCCATTCATTGTCCTTTGATTTAATATTTATTGAGCTCTTATTACGTGCCATGACTGTGGTCTGCTCTTTGGAAATATCAGAGGTGTCTTCAAGTTTTTGTGTTTTTATGACTATAATTCCTCAAAAGAAGGGACTTAGACTATCTCATTCAGTTTTTTGATTCCTGTGGGATCTCTTTCCAGGAATGTTTCAAAGTTGCAAGGAAGAAGTAGCTATCTTTCTTCTTGGATTCCAGAACTGCTGGTGGAATATTCTGTCCACTTGGAGGGCCTTGAGAGAATGAGCCCAAATACAGGTGAAGCCAAAGGGAGAGGGAAAGAGAGAGAGGTCAGGACAGAGAGCTAATCCTGGTGCTTTTAGAATTAGTTTTGATGATGTTTTCTCAACCCCTACTTTCCACCATTTGGTGAATTTATGAAATTCCCTAAAGTAGTTTGATATGGGTTTCCATGACTTGGCAGTCAAAGAATCCTGATTTATACAGTGTTAACACTGAACTCCCCATCTTCCTCTCCCAAAAGAACCTCCTTCTGTATCCTGGTTAATAGTACTATCTACCTAGTCTCTTGTGTTAGTCAGCTCCAACTGCCAAACAAAATACTGGAGACTGGGTGGGTTAAACAAGAGGAATTTATTTATTACAGTTCTGTGGGCTGAGAAGTCCAAGATCAAGGCACCAGCCAATTCTGTTCCCTAGTAAGGGCCTTCTTCCTGTCTTGCAGATGGCCACTTTCTTCCTGTGCCCTCACAAGGTGAAGAGAGAGACAGAGGAAACGAACTCATGTGTCTCTTCTTATAAGGGCACTAATCACATCATGAGGGCCTCACCCTCCTGACCTCTTCTAAATCTAATTAACTTCCTAACTCAGGAATAGAAAACCAAACATTGTGTGTTCTCTGTCATAAGTGGGAGCTAAGCTATGAGGATGCAAAGGCATAAGAATGACACAATGGACTTTGGGGAGTCAGGGGAAAAGGGTGGGAAGTGGATGAGAGATAAAAGACTACAAATTGGTGCAGTGTATACTGCTCGGGTGATGGGTGCACCAAAATCTCACAAATCACCATTAAAGACCTTACTCGTGTAACCAAACACCACCTGTTCCTCAATAACCTATGGAAATAAAAAAAATTAAATAAATAAATTTAACTTCCAAACATCCCATCTCCAAATACCATCATGTTAAGAGTTAAAGCTTCAACATACAAAACTGGGTAGGGAGTGGGGCACAGAACTCAGTTTATAGCATCCCCCAGGTCAGAAACTTGTGGGTCAGTCTAGAATCCCTCCTTCTCATCACCCCACTCAACAGTCAATGATAATCATCAAATGCCAATGTTGCATCCTAATATGCCTTGCATTCTTCTCCTTCTCTCCATCCCTGTTGTCACTAGCTCAGTACAGGCCTTCATTAACTCTTGCCTGGAGTTTCACCATGGCCTTCTACCTGGGCGCCTTCCAATCTCATCCTTGTTAAATCCATCCTCCAAGTAGCAGCTACATACAGTAAGATACCTGAAATGCAAACCTCACTTTATCAGTATGATGCCTGTTTCCCATGACCCATTCCCACCCTCTCCAAATTTCTCACTTTTCATATAATATAATGCATTGATTGACAAAAGCTTATTATTTCACACACAAACCAAGTGCAAGCTCTTAAATCAGTGGCTTTGATGGCTTTGACACTGAAGAAGAGAGATGGTCTGTTTCCATTGACTTAATTTTCAACAGTCTTTAGTACTTCATTTCATATAACAAGAAGTCTAAGTTTTTAACTTGTTATTTAATTTTCTCCCTAACTTTTCAACCTTTTTTCCCCAACTAAAGCTCTCTAAGAATCACTGCTTCAGCCAGAATATTCTATAATAATTACATTTATTCACCACCCTCTTTCCTCCTCTGGATAGTTGTTTATACAGATCTTTCTGCCTGCAGAGCCCTGCACATCTTTCCTGTCCATTTACTTATACCTACCCTGAAGCATTCCAATCCCTACTGATTTCTTGTTCTTCCAGCCTCTAAGTTCTTAGTGTTTGTCTTACTCTTTGTGTCACTTATTACATGGAGCTTTATATTAATATTTGACTCTTTGTGAGTATGTCTTACCTCTGCCACAGAACTCCAAGCTCTGTGAGGGCGAGGACCATGCCTCATGCCACTGAGTGTGCCTAGCATGCTGTATTGTATATGGTGGGTCCTCAATAGATGTCTGTGGATTTTCTTCTAGGGCAGGGGTCCGCAACCCCTGGGCTGTAGACCAGTGCAGGTCCGTGGCCTGCTAGGAACTGGTCTGCACAGCAGAAAGTGAGTGGGGTCAGGTAAGCATTATCCCCTGAGCCCTGCCTCCTATCTGTTCAGTGGTGGCATTAGATTCGCATACAGCACGAACCCTATTGTGAACTGTGCATGGGAGGGATCTAGGTTGAGTGCTCCTTATGAGAATCTAATGCCTGGATGATCCCAGGTGGGACTATTTCATCCTGAAATCATCCCCTGCTTCCAAAAACAAAATAGTCTTCCATGAAACTGGTCCCTGGTGCCAAAAAGGTTGGGGACTGCTATTCCATCGGATCCATTTTCTTCTCTTAGGTCATGGTAGCGATAGCACCACATTTTGGTGAGTTTTTAATAAATGGATTCAGAGAACTAGGCCAGTAAATTTTTTTAACTTCCAAATGTAAAAGTTATTTCAAGGTCAAATTCCTTAATTCCCACAGAGGGGATAATCACTTTTGTGAGATGCTGAGCAATAGTCTTAAGTTTTACTGAGCCAGGCCCAGGAGTCTAACTTTTGTGTCAATAAAAAATGATAATTACTGAGTACAGTTACAATGCTGTGGAAATCATGAACACCATAATTTATGTATCTGTAAAATTGCCATTTCGGGGCTTAAACCTTGGAACCAGATCTCTGGTTACAATAAAGAAGTTACTTTAAGATGGTCTGGGATTATAATTTTTAATTATCTTTACATATATTCCTATTTATTTCTGTGTATTTCATCTTAAATTGGAGCATATGAACATAGATACTCTTCTAGTATTTCTGTCTATTTTATTTTTCTGCTCTCAAGACCACCTTGGCTGGGCGTGCTGGGTCACACCTATAATCCCAGCACCGGGAAGCCAAGGCGAGAGGATCTCTTGAGCCAGGAGTTTGAGACCAGACTGGGCAATATGGTGAAACCCTGTCTCTACAAAAAATAGAAAAATTAGCTGGACATGGTGGTGCAGCCTGTAGTCCCAGCTACTGGGGAGGCTGGGGTGGAAGGATCACTTGAGCTTGGGAGGCGGAGGTTGCAGTGGGCTGAGATTGCACCACTGCACTCCAGCCTGAGAGACAGAGCAAGATTCTGTCTCAAAAACAGAACAAAACAAATCTCTCTTATCTGTTTTCATGGCTTTACTATAATTTTAATGAGAATTTTAGTTAACATCTTGATCAACTTGATATATGAGGTGTTTTTCTTCTAAAGATCTTGGACAGCGTTTACATTTTTATCCTCCCCTAGAATTTAGTAGTCTTTTCATTGTAGGTGACAAAGTACTTGGCCTATGCTAAAAAAGAATTTATCAGCTCAGCTAAACTGAAAGTGTGGGACTGGATCAAACTTTAGGCACAGCTGAGTTAGAGCTCAAAAGGTAGCATAAATATTTGGTTTTTCATTATCTTTCTCTTCTGCCTTTCATATGTTGCCTTTAGTCCTAGGCTTTATGTGGTAGTAACAGAGTTGCAACAACTCCAGGCCCTATATCTTACATTTCAAGACAGCAGGAAAGATACTCTTTCCTGGAAGTCTGTCAGTGCCTCTCATTGGCTCTCAGTGGTTATGTGCCCATCGCTAAACCAATCAACATGGCCATTATTTACTTACAATTGGTCGGGAGGCGTGGCTCAAGCCTGTAATCCCAGCACTTTGGAAGTCCGAGGCGGGAGGATCATGAGGTCAGGAGATCGAGACCATCCTGGCTAACACGGTGCAACCCCGTCTCTATTAAAAATACAAAAAATTAGCTGGGCGCGATGGCGGGCCACCTGTAGTCCCAGCTACTCAGAAGGCTGAGGCAGGAGAAGGGCTTGAACCTGGGAGGCGAAGCTTGTGGTGAGCGGAAATCGCGCCACTGCACTCTAGCCTGAGTGACAGAGTGAGACTCCCTCTAAAAAAAAAAAAAAAAAAAAAAAATTGGTCGGAAGGCAGGGCTGGACAGCCCTTAGCCTCAAGGGTATTTAATTTGCTCTACCAGAATCTCATGATATGACTGTATGGGTGGAGTTGATATTGATCTTCCAGACATCACTTATGTTGAACTCTCAGGAGCAATCAACCTTGTTGACTACAATCTTATTTATTTATTGTTTATTATTGTTTTTTAAATAATACTTTTATTTGGGTTTTACAATGCCTCAGTCTTGTCTCCTCTTTTTCAGGTCATTATCTTCTTTCTCTGGTCATTAAATGTTCCAGTCTTTCAAGGCTGAGTCCTGGGCACTCTCCTAACTGAATTCCCTCCTAGGTGATTTCACTCATCCATGAGGCTTTAATGATCACCTAAAAACTAAGCATTTAAAATTTCCTGTGCAACCAGAGGAAAGTCTGCACTCTATACTTCTGTCTCCAATTGCCCATTTGATTTTTCTACTTAGTTTTTTAAAAAGTCACTTCAAACTCAACATGTTCAAAACCATATCCGCAAATAAACTTGTGCTGAGTACAGTGTTTCTCCTTGCAGTGAATTGTACCACTATCTATCCAGTTCAGCAAGTCAGAAACCTAAGCCTCATTTTTAACATGTTCCAGCCCTCACTCCTCATTGCTTAGCTGATCTGCGAGTCCTACAAACTTTACTTTCTCAATATTTCTCAAATCCTCTGATCTCTCTCTACCTTCTTATTCTGAGCCATTATTTTCAGTCATACAACTGCCTCATCTTCAACGTGTTTCCCCTTCTTCCAATCTATTTTCCATTTTATAGTTAGAGTGCATTTTTTCAAAATGCAAATGCAATGACTTTCCATTGGTCTTAAGATATAGAACAAGATTCCTACCACGGTCTACAAAACTTTGCTGATAGGGCTCCTTCTTACCTCATGATCACTGTAACTCTCCATATCCCCTCTTTACCCTTTGTGTTCTGCCATAGTGGCCTTAGTTCACTTTCTTGACACACCTTGTAGATGGAATAATGGCCGGTGCACCCACTCCATGACAAGTGTCCATAACTTAGTCACTGAAACCTCTGAATGTGTTGCCTTATATGGCAAAAGATATTTTGCAGATGTGATGAAGTTAGGGACCTTGAAACAGGGAGATTATTCTGGATTAGCCAGCTGGGCCCAATGCAATCACAAGGGTCCTCAAAAGAGGAAGTCAGGAGGGTCTAAGGCAGAGAAAGTGTGTGATGACAGAAGCGGGGGGCAGATTGATGGGAGGAGGAAGCTGTGAGCCAAGGAATGTGGGAGTCCTCTAATAGCCAGAAAAGGCAAGGAAATAAATCCTCTTCTGCAGCTTCCAGAATGAATGAAGCTCTGCCAACACCTTGATTTTAGGACTTCAGAACTGCATATAATAAATTTGTGTTTCAAGCTACTAAGTTTGCAGTAACTTGTTACAGCAGCAATAGGAAACTAATACACAACAATTGAGCTGAGTATCTTCAGCTTGCCCTTCTTACCTAAGAGTAGAGGTTGACTCTCTACTCTTCCTGCTTAAGGATGACTTGTGTGTTTTGCATCAGTGGACTCTCTTCCCTTCTGGTCCTGATTGGGCTTGGCCAAAGGGAGGCACATGTAGGATATCGGGGGATGGAAGGAAAGTGAAGTTGGGCTATTTGTTTCCCCTGCTACCATCCTGCTGGAACTCTGTGGGCTGGAAGCATACCCACTGTGAAGGCCTTGGACCTTTGAAAACGCTGCTTCCTTTGCCAGGAAAGCCCTTCTTCCCAAGTGTGATCTCTTTCTGAAGAATTGATCTTCAGAATTCTTAAGTAGCACTTCCCCTCAGACGAAGTCAGGTATTCTACAACCTCTTAATACTATGTATTTATACTTCCTGTTACTTATTATAATTTTAGCTCTAGAGTTGTTAATGAGAGCGTTTGATTCTTGTCTGCTGTCTCCTCTAAAGCTGCATTATTCTATAGAGTAGCCGCCAGGCACACGTGGGTGCTGAGCACTTGGAATGGGGCTAACATATTTGAGGAACTGAATGTTAAATTTTACTTAATTTTTATTAATATAAATTTAAGAACTAATAATAAAGTTTTTGGAAAACTTGTAAGCATGTTTGGAACTACTTGGGGATGTGAATCTACTTTGTGAACTGTAAAATTTATGAAATCTAGATACAGGTCAAATATTTCTGATGAAATTTAGTGTCTGAATAGAGATGGGCTGTGTATTAGTAAGGGCTTTCCAGAGGGACAGAACCAATAGGATATATGTATATAGGAAAGGGAGTTTATTAAGAAGAATTGACTCAAACGATTACACGGCGAGGTCCCATGATAAGCTGACTGCAAGCTAGGGAAAGAGAGAGGCAAGTAGCATGTCTCAGTCCAAGTCCGAAAACCTCAACACCAGGAAAGCTGACTGTGCAGCCTTCAGTCTGTGGCCCAAGGCCTGAAAGCCCCCAGGAGGCAGCTGATGCAGGTCCCAGAGTCCAAAGGCTGAAGAACCTAGAGTCTGATGTCCAAGGGCAGGAGGAGAGGAAGCAACCATCCAGCATGAGAAGAGAAAGCTCAAAGACTCAGCCAGCAAACCTATCTCACCTTCTTCCACCTGTTTTGTTCTGGCCATGCTGGCAGCCAGTTGGATGGTGTCCACTCACATTGAGGGTGGATCTGCCTTTCCCAGTCCTCTGACTCAAATGTCAGTCTCCTCTGGCGACACCCCTACAGACACACCCAGGAACAATGCTTCCCCAGCCATCTAGGCATCCCTCAATCCAGTCAAGTTGACACCTATATTAACCATCACAAGTCTACCCCTTGTCAACATGGCACCCATACATATATCCTTAAATCATACTAATCTCCAATAAAGATCATAATAAGGTCATAATTATGCCTAACGTAATACAACTATCCTTTGTACAATCGAACATGCATTCATGCTTAAGTACTATTACATAGAATTAACACTTAAATGCTGACATGAAGTCAATAAATCTTATGTTATATGATAAAGGAATAAGAAAGGAAATATAAAACAGATATTTGCTTAATACAGCTGTATATATGCACAAATTTACTCTTATCAAAGTAAGAAGGAAATACTCATAACAATTATAGTCTTCATTTCTATAACTAGTCACATGGCGGTAGCTGGTATTGAAAACTACCTTCTTTTACTACCCATTCTATATTTCCTTTGCCTTCAGCAAGCACCTCAGCTGGTCATGGTTTTTAACCTGGTGGAGTGACCCAAGCCTTCATTTCTGAAGGGTCTGGGCCATTTGTAGTCTTGCCAGGATTGGGTTGTTGTAGTTTCCCATTGACTTTAATTATAGGGCAGGGTGATACTAAGAGACACCCTAAGGGATCTCCTAAATTCCAGACATTCTTCCTTATCTCCATTGTGGAGTTGTCCTCTGATTTCATCTTGACAGTGTGAGTCAATCACCCTAGCCAAGACTGTATAATTCTCTTCTTAACCTGTTGACTCAGAGGCATGAGGAGCCTAAAGTAGCCAATGGCAGTCTTAACTTCCAGTTGAACAGAATTGTATTGTGTCTCCTAGTGGCAGCATTCTTCCCCTGGAACTAAGACCTCTAGGCAGCAGAACATAATGTTACAGGAACAGGAAGCAAAAATTTTGCTAGTGGGTGACTAGGGATGATGATGAGTGTTACCATTTCTACTTTCACCTTGGTTCCTGGACCCATGAATCCTGGCTATGGGAGAAACAGTACCATATACTGAACACAGATTCAGAGCATACACAGCCTTCTGGAGAACTTTGCCCTGGTCCTGCAAAGTATTGTCACCCAGTTAGCATTATAATTGCAACTTCAAAAGGCCATTCTACTGTTCTATCAAGCCAGCTGCTTCAGGATGATGGGGAATATGGTAAAACCAGTGAATGAAATGAGTGTGGGCCCATTGCTGTACTTCATTGGCTGTGAAGAGAGTTCCTTGGTCAGACACAATGCTGTGTGGAATACCATGGCTGTGGGTAAGGCATCCTATGAGTCCGGGCTTAGCAGAAGCATTGTGTGCAGGAAAGGCAAATCCATATCAGAAGTAAGAATCTATTCCAATAAGGAGAAACCACTGCTCCTTGCATGATGGAAGTGGTCCAGTATAATCAACCTGCCACCAGGTAGCTAGATGATCACCCTGAGGAATGGTGCCATACCAAGGGCTCATTGTTGGTCTCTGCTGCTGATGATTGGGCACTCAGCAATGGCCGTAGCCCCATCAGCCTTGGTGAGTGTAAGTTCATGTGCTGAGCCCATGCTGAGCCAATGTCAGTCACTGCCACTGTGGCCACTTTGTTCATGAGTCTATTGGGTGATAACAGGGGTGGCTGGGGAAAGAGGCTGAGTGGTGTCCACAGAATGGGTCATCCTATCTACTTGATTGTTAAAATCTTCCTCTGCTGAGGGCACCTTTTAGTGAACATTTATGTGTGACACACATATCTTCAGTTTTCGATCACTCAGAAAGGTCCATTAACATACCTCTTCCCCACATTCGTCACCAGTTTTCTAACCATGATCCTTCCAAGTCCCTGACAATCCAGCCAAACCATTGGCTACAGCGCATTAATCATTATGTAAATGTACATTTGGCCATTTCTCCTTCCATGCAAAGTGCACAACCAGGTGCATTGTTAGAAGTTCTGCCCACTGGGAAGATGCCCCTTCCTCACTGTCTTTTGGGGATGTTCCAGAAAGGGGCTGTAGTGCTGCAGCTCTCCACTTTCAGGTGGTATCACGCAGAACCATCTGTAAACCATCTTCTCTTCTCCTTCCTCTGCCAACTGATCATGGGGAACTCCCCATGAAGCCATAGGTACAGCCTAGGAGAGAGAAGGCTGGGTAGCAGGAGGAAGGACTGTGGCATTTGGGCCACTTCTTCATGTAAGTTACTTGTGCCATCAGGACCTGCTTGAGCCCATTGGCATATATTCCACTTCCATTTGGTGATGGAATGCTGCTGTGCAGGCCCAACTTCATGGCTAAATGGATCAGAAAGCACCCAGGTCATGATAGGCAGCTCAGATTGCCTGATAACTTGGTGACTCATAGTCAAATGTTCAGTTCTCACCAAGGCCCAGTAGCAGGCCAAGAGCTATCTTTCAAAAGGAGACTAGTTACCTGCAAAAAAATGGTAAGACCGTGCTTCAAAATCCTAGAGGCCTCTGCTGTAATTCACCTAGGAGGGCCTGCCAAAGGCTCCAGACAACATCTCTATGTGGAGCCAGTGACACCTCAAGTACTGCTGAATCTGCTGGATCACATGGCCTAAGTGGCAGAGCAGCTTTACAGCAGCCTGGACCTGTTGCAGAGTCTTATCCTGTCCTGGGTCCCACTCAAAATTAGCAGCCTTTTGGGTCACTCAATAAACGGGCCAAAGTAACATACCCGAATGAGGAATGTGTTGCCTTGGAAATCCAAATAGGCTCACTAGTGTTAGTCTGTTCTCTTGCTGCTAATGAAGGCATATCCAAGGCTGGGTAATTTACAAAGAAAAGAGGTTTAATTGACTCACAGTTCCACATGGCTGAGGAGGTCTCACAATCATGGTGGAAGGCAAGTGAGGAGCAAAGTCATGTCTTACAGGGTGGCAGACAAGAGAATATATTCAGGGGAACTCCCATTTAGAAAATCATCAGATCTCATGAGACTTATCCACTACCACAAGAACAGTTCGGGAGAAGCCGCCCACATGATTCAATTATCTCTGCCTGGCCCCGCCATTGACTCATGGGGATTATTACAATTCAAGGTGAGATTTGGGTGTGAACACGGGCAAACAATATCAGCCTCTTTCTTGGTTATAGGAAGGGCCAGACGTGACAGCTTATCCTTCAGTTAGATGGACTATCTCGACAGGTCCCACACCACTGGATCCCTAGAAATTTTGAGGTAGAAGGCCCCTGAATTTTAGTCAGGTTTATTTCCCATCCCCAGACATACAAATATCTCACAGTAAGTCCAGAGTACTTGCTACTTCTCACTCACTGGGTCCAATCAGCCTAATGTCTTCAATGTAATGGACCAGTGTGATATCTTGTGGAAGGGAAAAGTGATCAAGATCTTTGCAAACAAGATTATGACACAAAGCTGGAGAGTTGAGATATCCGTGAGGTAGGACAGTGAAGGTGTATTGCTAGCCTTGCCAGATGAAGGCAAATTGCTGCTGGGTGGGGCTTATGGATTGGGATGGAGAAAAAGGCCTTTGCCAGATCAATAGCTGCGTACCGGGTAACAGGAGATGTTTTAATTTGCTCAAGCAATGAAACCACATCTAGTACAACAGCTGGAGTTACCACTTGGTTAAGCTAATGATAATCTGCTATCATTCTCCAAGATCTATGTCTTCTGCATAGGCCAAATTGCAAAGCTGAATGGAGATGTGGTGGGAATCACCACCCCTGTATCTTTCAAGTCCTTGATGGTGGCACTAATCTCTGCAATTTCTCTAGGGATGCAATATTGTTTCTTGTTTACTGTTTTCATAGATATAGGCAGTTCTAATGGCTTCCATTTGGCCTTTCCCACCATTGCAGTCCTCCCCCGACAGGCCAGGAAACCAATGTGGGGTCCCTGACAGCTGTTAAGTATGTCTATTCTGATTATGCATTCTGGCACTGGAGAAATGACCACAGGATGGGTCCAGGGACCCACGGGACCCACTGTAAGTCAGACCTGAGATAAAACTCCATTGATTACCTGACATCTATAAGCTCCTACTCTATCTGGAGGGCCACAGTGATATTTTGGGTGCCCTGGAATCAGTGTCAGCTCAGAGGCAGTGTCCAATAATCCCCAAAAGTTCTGATTAATTTCCTTTCCTCCATGCATAGTTACCCTGCTAAAAGGCCAGAGATATCCTTGAGGAAGGTTGGGAGAATGATTAACAGTATGAAATTTCAGTAGTGTAGTGGGGTTCTTCCTCGAGAGGACCCAGCCTCCCCTTCATTCAGGGGGTTTTGGGTCTGTAAACTGGCTCCAGTCTGGAAATTGATTGAAGGGCCATGATTCTCTGTTTTTATAATTCAAATTAGAGTTTTGGTCACTTGACCTGGAAGTTTTCTGCTTATGTAGATCAAGTAGGAAGGAGGTAGGCTTCCTGTTGATTTCACTTCTAGGAACGCCATGATTAATTAGCCAATCCTAGAGCTCTACAGGTGTCAGACTATTCTGATTGCTGCTTTGCCTCTGCTGACTGTTACTAACTATGCCTACCTTTGCTTTGACGGTTGAGTGCTGCTACTTGGCCCTGCTTTGTTCCAGATGCACTGGCAGCTGATTGGATGATGCCCACCTGCACTGAGGATGAGTCTTCCTCTCCCAGTCCACGGATTCGAATGTCAATCTCCTCCGGCAACACCCTTACAGACACACCCAGGAATAATACTTCCCCAGCCATCCAGCCATCCTTCAATCCAGTCAAGTTGACACCTACTAGTAACTGTCACAGGCTGTAAATAAAAATATTAAATATACCCTGAATTTCAAAGACTCAGTACAAAAAAGAATGTAATCTGTCTCATTAATAACTTTAAAATATTGATTACATGTTGACACAATAATAATATGCGTCTATTGTATTAACTAAAATATATTGTTAGGATCAATTTCACTTGTTTCTTTCTACCCTTTTAAAACATGGCTACTAGGCTGGGTGCAGAGGCTCATGCCTATAATCCCAGCACTTTGGCAAGTTAAGGAGGGTGGATCACATGAGGCCGGGAGTTTGAGACCAGCCTGGCTAACATGGTGAAACCCCGTCTCTCCTAAAAATACAAAAATCAGTCAGGTGTAGTGGTGGGCGCCTGTAATCCTAGCTACTCGGGAGGCTGAGGAGTGAGAATCGCTTGAACCCAGGAGGTGGAGGTTGAAGTGAACTGAGATCATGCCACTGCGCTCCAGCCTGGGCGACATAGCAAGACTCTGTCTCAAAAATAAATAAATTAAAATAAGATTAACATGGCTACCAGAAAATTTAACATTATGGGCGAGGAGTGGTGGCTCATGCTTGTAATCCCTTTGGGAGACCAAGGTGGGTGGATGACCTGAGGTCAGGAGTTTGAGACCAGCCTGGTCAACATGGTGAAACCCTGTCTCTACTATACAAAAAATTAGCCAGTCGTGGTGGTGTATGCTTGTAATCCCAGCTACTTGGGAGGCTGAGGCATGAGAATTGCTTGAACCCGGGAGGTGGAGGTTGCAGTGAGCCAAGATCATGGCACTGCACTCTAGCCTGGGCAAGAGAGCAAGACTCCATCTCAAAAAAAGAAAAAAAATTACATGTATGAGTCACATTGTTATTGCTCTGGAACAGTGCTTCTCCTGACTGCAGTATGAGGTTCAAGAGGACAGTTTTCTCACCCTTGTATATTCCTACTTATACTGCCTGTTGCTTAATAAGCACTGCACAATTATTTAATACATGAGTGAATGCCTGGATGTGTGTGTACCCCAGAGCAGAGGAGTCTTAGGGAGCAAACTTGCCTTATCAATAGATTTGTAGCCTGTGTCACTATATCTTAAGAGTCAAAATTTTAGTGGCAACAGTGTCAAACCCCCGTTTAATGAGACAACTTGTTTCTGCCTCTTCACAGGTAAAATACCTATAGAGTTGCCGTGGCTAAGCAATGGCAAACCAGACCATATCCTGTGATGAGGTGGGGTGTGTGCTGGAGGTGGTGGGTTAGGCTTTGCTGCACTTGGCAGGAAGCAGACTTCTAGAAGGTTTTGAGAGAAGATTAGGGTCATCTATGTCAGAGAGTCTCAGGGCACTCATGTAAGAATATGCCAGGGTTGTGCCTGTCAGCAATGTTCACTTTCCCACAGTGCTTCTTCCCCCTGGTGACTCCTCCCTCCTTCTCCCTGAAAGGTAGTCCTTATCATTTTACTCTGGTGTTACTCAGCCTAACCCCACAAAGTGTCTTACCCAAGGCCCTGCATCCAATTGGGGATGTTTATTTTGTGGACTGTAGGTCTCTACTTTCCCGAATGGACTTTTCAAAGGGAGATCTGACAGCTTGGTGAGAAGGGATCATTTGGTTTTTGTTGGAAGCAGGTGAACTATGTTAATAAGACCTCTGCATTGCAGGTCATCCACCTCCACCTTTTCAGCCCCAAGCACCTCTTCTCAACTTGCAAAGTGGCATCCTCCCAGATAGTTTGTCTCTTGTGCTCTTTGGAGCCCTTCTTTCTTTGAGAAGAAATATGTATAGATGCAAGCAGGCCAGTGACTCCACATCACTAGGATTAGGGACCCTTAAACATTGACTCTGACTCTGTCTGACTCTGTCAGCCTCTCTGACTAGTAAGGCTGTGAGGTCTGAGTCATCTGAAAGCTCCCAAGGGGACTTCTCCCGCTGGCCTCACCCTGCCACTCTGCCCATCTTCCCTCTATTTTCATAGATCTCACAGATCTCACACAAGCCCCATCCAGCAGCTTATTCTCATTCATTCCATCTTTGTACTTCCTTTAGTGCAATGACCTACTTAAATTAATGGGAAATATAAACCCCCAAGGAAATTTGCTAACAGCTCTTTCCTGGGTAGAATTAAGTTGGGCATGTGTTTGAGATAAGCTCTAAGAATCATTTTGGCTGCAGATGGCAGTGGAAAGGGAGGGACAGAAGGTTACCACACACACACAAAAAAGTGTCTGACGACAAGTGTTCCTGGGGAAGTGACTGGAAACTGATGGTGGCAGGGAGGGCTGGGTGAGAAATACAGTTTAGAACTCCAGGGCAGTTCTAAACTGGCATTTAGATTTTCTTAGATTTCAGTCTCCTCCCTCAGTTTTCTGCTTAGAAGCTCTACTCCCAAGGTCATAGGTCTAAAGAATATTAGAGTACAGATACAGCAGATGAAGCCAAACCAATATTGGGAAAAAAATACATACTTTTTTAGGCTGATGATATTCAGACACAAGCGTATCAGCACAGTTTTGAAAATAATTTAAGGATGAAAGATGACAGGTGGAAACAACCTCAGACCAGGTGCTAGAACACATGAATTTTTTGGGGTTGGATTTTCCAGGAACTGGCTGTGTATCTTAAGCAAGTCATTTTTGCCTCACTAAGCCTCACTTTTCTCGTCTGTAAAATGTGTGGTTTAGACTAGATGATGGCTAAGATGCTTTTCAGTTTTTAAGTTTCTTAAAATACATAAAACTATTTGCCTGTTGGCTATAGTAGCTAACAATTGCTATTATTTTGGTAAAGTTGTTAACAAGTAGTCGATTGATTTATGTTTTTATTCTTTTCCTTTTTTGGTGGAGGTATTTTGTAGGATAGGCAAAAGGTGGGGCAAAGAAAAAAGTCAAATATCCAAATAAGCCTCAAACCAGACAATGCACCTCTGTATCATGGACAGCTGATTGGCTACAGACAGTAGAATCCCTTTGGAAATCTCTGGTATGAGTCACAGGCCTCACCACCCAAGGCATTCAATCCCATGAGGCAATTCTTTCTTTATCTATTTGTATAGTATAAGAGAGGACCAGCTACCTCCACCATTGACAGCTCAGAAACTCCCGGCTGAGCCCTAAAATGCACTTTGCATGCTGTCTTCTTTCAGTGGTAATGGTGTGACTGGAGTGGGCACTGAATAATGTTTGAAGCTAAATTTTATAATAAAGGATCTGTTGTTTATTAGGAAAACCATTAAAACCAGTTACAGTAGAAAAAGTACTCATAAGTCAGTTTATAAGCTTAAATTTAAAGTGTTAGAGAGTTTTAGAGCTCAAAGACGCAGGAATTGTTCTGACCTAATACACTTTAGAGATGAAAAGAAGATGAATTGTCCAAGCTTGTAATTTTATTAGTGCAAATTTAGGACTAGAAAACACCACTAGATTCTCAGGTCTGTGACTTTCTGGTACACTATATTGCCTATGTAAGAATCTGAGTATGTTTTAAATACAACGATTTTTAAATACATAATGCATGCACTATGCAATTTAAATGACAGAAAGTTTACAGTGAAAAGTTAGTCTTCTATTCAATGTTTTCTGTAAAGTCTCTTCCCTCTTTTGCCAATCTGGAATTTATTTTAGTTTAAGATGTGAGGTAGGGATTCAACTTTATTTTCTTTCAGATGACTGTCCAGTTATTTTACTAGCAGATAAGTTGTATTTCCCTTATTTGCCCTTCAATTTTGGAGTTTTTGTCTTTACTTTTTCTTTTTTCTCTCCTATATAAACTTGAGAAATCAGCTTACAAATTAAAAAATTTCTGTTGGTTTTAATACATGAGATTGCATCAAATGTATAGATGAATTTAAGGGAGAATTGACAGTTTAATGAAGTCTGCTATAGAGCTTCAGGACATACTTTCCTCCCTGATAAGAAGAAACATGGTACAAGATGCTGTCCTTTCTGTCTTTTGATGTAGTTCTGTGAACATGTCATTGTCATAACTTCAAACATTACACCCGACCTCACTCCTTATACTAAAATAAACTCCAGCCACACTGACCTCCTTACTGTTTCTTCAACTTAACTGGCATGTTCTTTCTGCTCAGAAAAACTCTTCCTCCAGAAATCTGTCTGGCTCATTCCCTCATCTCCTTCAACTGTCTGCTGAATGCCACCTTCTCATTGAGCCTACCCTGACCACTCAATTTATTTTTATTTTTTATTTTATTTTATTTTATTTTTTAGATGGAGTTTGGCTCTTGTCGCCCAGGCTGGAGTGCAACGGCATGATCTCGGCTCACTGCAACCTCCACCTCCCGGGTTCAAGCAATTCTCATGCCTCAGCCTCCTGAGTAGCTGGGATTACAGGTGCCTGCCACCATGCCCAGTTAATTTTTTTGGTATTTTTAGTAGAGATGGGTTTTGCCATGTTGGTCAGGCTGGCCTCGAACTCCCGGCCTCAGGTGATCCACCAGCCTCGGCCTCCCAAAGTGCTGGGATTACAGGTGTGAGCCACTGTGCCCGGCCTGATCACTCAATTTAAAATGACTCTTGCCTCCCACTCTGAGCTCTCCTCATTTTCCTATCCATTCTACTTTATTTTCCATATGGCTTATTGCCTTCTTACAATTTACTTAATCATGACACATTGTTTATTGTGTGTGTCCAGCACTAAAATATAAGCCTCAAGGGGACACGGATATTTGTCTATTTTATTCACTGCCATAGCCCAAGTGCCTAGAACTCTCCCTGGAATACAGTAAATGTTTAATAAATTTTTGTTTAATTGAATTAAAGAAACTATTTTTGGCCTGGTGCGGTGGCTCACACCTATAATTCCAGCACTTCGGGAAGCCAACACAGGTGGATCACATGAGGCCAGGAATTTGAAACCAGACTGGCCAACATGGTGAAACCTCATCTCTACTAAACAAAAATTAGCCATGCATGGTGGTGCGCACCTATAGTCCCAGCTACTTGGGAGGCTGAGTCACAAGAATCCCTTGAACCCAGGAGGTGGAGGTTGCAGTGAGGAGAGATCGTGCCACTGCACTCCACCCTGGGTGACAGAGGGAGACCCTGTCTCAAAAATAAATAAATACATAAAAAAATAAAAGAAACTATTTAGTAACAGATTTTATTTAGAATAAACACGGCAATTTTATTAAATATCATATCTCTTTTCAGCAGTCATGGAAATAATCATATGACTGCTTTCTCTTTCCATTGCCAGACATGGTAAATTATATATTACATTTCCTAATAGAAAAATAGCCTTGCATTTCTACAATAAACCCCATTTAGTCATGGCCTGTTATTCTTTTATGAGCTGCCTGATTTTGTTCGCTATTGTATTTATTGTATTTAAGTTTTTGAATTGATACTGAAAGTGAGATTGGTGTAAACTTTTGTCATGACATCTTTGTTTAGCTTTGTTTTCACTGTTATGCTAGCTTTAAAATATAATTTAGAACATTACCCCTGCCATACATTTGAAAAAATACTCTGGAATACTTCAAATAGCTTTGACTTAATTTTTCTTTAAAATGTGGCTTGGCTACTGGTTGGGCTTGGTGGCTCATGCCTGTAATACCAGCACTTTGGGAGGCCAAAGCAGTAGGATTGCCAGAATCCAGGAGTTTGAGACCAGTCTGGGCAACACAGGAAGACCCTATCGCTACCAAAAAAAAAAAAAAAAAAAAATAGCTAGGCATGTAGCATGCTTCTGTAGTTCTAGCTACTTGGGAAGCTGAAGCAGGAGGATTGCTTGAGCCCATGGGTTTGAAGCTGCAGTGAGCTATGGTGGTGCCAGTGCACTCCAGCCTAGCCTGGGTAACAGAGCAAGACTTGATCTCTAACAGTAAATACATACATACTTATATACATACATGTATACATAAAATAAAGTATAGTTACTTACACATTTTTATGGTTGTAATCTCTGGGTCTTCGAATTTTCTAATTTGTTGTGTTCAGTATTATAAACATAGCTATATTATTTTGCATTTACATACTCAAAATTAAGTTAGAATTAATTAACTCAGGAAATTATCAAGAACAAATCACACCATATATTCTTTCTAACCAAATTCATTTCTTTCTTTCTTT
>NW_012121820.1:449764-476536 GCF_000951035.1 Colobus angolensis palliatus | reverse complement strand
CCTTCCTTTCTTTCTTTCTTTCTTTCTTTCTTTCTTTCTTTCTTTCTTTCTTTCTTTCTTTCTTTCTTTCTTTCTTTCTTTCTTTCTTTCCTTTTCTTTCAGATGAGTCTCACAGTGTTGCGGTGGCACCATCTTGGCTCACTGCAACCTCCACCTTCTGGGTTCAAGTGATTCTCATGCCTCAGCCTCCAGAGTAGCTGGGATTATAGGTGCCAAACTGCCATGCCTGGCTAACTTTGTATTTTTAGTAGAGATGGAGTTTCACCATGTTGGCCAGGGTGATCTCAAACTCCTGACCTCAAGTGATCCAACCAACTCAGCTTCCCAAAGTGCCGGTATTACAAGTGTGAGCCACTGCACCCTACACAAATTTTAGTTAATGACAGTTTGAATTAACATTGCTGTGACTTCCTTCCTTTCCCTCTTTCTTTCGTTTGAAGTAATCAGATCTATGCCTTGGATTTAGCTTTATTTTTTTGTACATGCATTTTTTTAAACACCTAACTATTAAGCTATGTATTTCCCTTCTTGGATGCTCATACAATTCTAACACTATAACTGCCTTATCTTCTAGGCAATAAAACTGAGGTCCAGGAAGTTCAAGTTCCTTGTTCACTTTCATTCTCAAAGGAGAATCAGAACCAGATTCCATGTGTCCAGTGCCCTCTGTGTCACTCCACTGTTTCTCTGAGTTGGTTCTCTTGCTGCTTGGGTCCCTGTTCTGCTCTTATTTCCAAGCCTTCTCCTTTTCACAAACACATGTTAAATACCAAGTGTGTGCCAGTCATTGTTCAAGGTGTTAGGAGATATGAAGATGAACAGGGTAGTCTTTGTTTTCTAGACATTTACAGTCTAGTAAGGGATTCAGACAAACAAACACATAATTATAATACAGTGTGAAGGTGATACATATAAAATATAAATGGACAGCAAAAACAGTGGAGAAGGGCCACTAAGCATGACTGGAGGGTCAGGAAGAGCTGGGCAGAGTCTTGGACTTGGAGGTCTGGCAAGGAGGATACTGTTCCTGTTTGCCATTCCTTGAACTTAAATGTTCTATCAATTCATCATGCATATCTAAAAATATTCTCATTCCAGGGGAGCCATCAACCCTCTGGTTAGAGGCCCTACTTTCCACAGTCTCCATCACTCTTCCTAGTTTGTTGACACCTTCTGGGCCTCAAACCACCTTAGAGTTCTCTCCTTCATCCAACATGGCTTCCACTCTCAGATCCTCCAAATAGAAACATCCCTTTGACAATGTTCAAAGCCTTAAGTGGTTCTAGGGAGTAGAAACTTAAACTCGACAGGGCAGAAGATGAAGATGTTTACTTTTGTGTTTGAAAGAAGGGATCTCTGGCAGTTGATCAAACCTTGTTCACTTAGTGCAGTGAGGTTAACACTATTGATTTATCTATCCAGAGGGTTTTCTTAGCTTATTTATTTTTATCATTGTTCCTCAAACTTATTCTTTTATCTAACACATTGCGAGTACCTGCTGTGTGCTTATCTCCATTGTGATTCTACAGAATTAGAAGACATGCTCCTTGCCTGAAAGAGATTTTAGTCTAGTTGGTGAGACAAGACAAGTGGAAATCAAAAATAAACAATAAAGCAAGTCAATGTATAATTAACCTCAAATGGGTAGAATAGATAATTATTACCATTGAGCACGGGGGAGGGATGATTGTTGTGGAATAGACCAGTTCTCATTTGCCCCAGATTTGCCCATCTATGGTAAGCCAGTTAATTTTATGTGTCAATTTGACCAGGTTACAATACCCAGTTGTTTGGTCAAACACTAGTCGCAATGTTGCTGTGAATGTATTTTAGAGACGTGATTAACATGTACATCAGTAGGCTTTGTGTTGAGCAGATTACCTTCTATAATGTGGGTGGGCCTCATTCAATCAGTTGCAGGCTTTCAGAGAAAAGAACCCTCGAGGAGGAAGGCATTCTGTCTCCAGACTGTCTTCAGACTCAAGACTGTGATATCAAGTCTTCCCTAGGACTCTAGCCTGTTGGCCTGCCTTGCAGATTTTCGACTTGCCAGCCAATTCCTTAAGACAAATATCTCTCTCTAGATATATATATCTAAAAATATTCTCAGTCAGGCTAGGCACGGTGGCTCACGCCTGTAATCCCAGTACTTCAGGAGGCTGAAGCAGGTGGATCATTTGAGGTCTGGAGTTTGAGACCAGCCTGACCAACATGGGAAAACTCCATCTCTACTAAAAATACAAAACTTAACTGTGTGTGGTGTATCACGCCTGTAATCCCAGCTACTTAGGAGGCTGAGACAGGAGAATCACTTGAACCCGGGAAATTAAGATGGCAGTAAGCCGAGATCACGCCACTGCACTCTAGCCTGAGTGACGGAGTGAGACTCTGTCTCAAAAAAAAAAAAAAAGAAACTAAGTCAGTGTTCTTCTAGAGAACAGACCCAAAAGCATATATATGAAACATGGGCTCAAGCAATCCTCCTGCCTCAGCCTCCTGAGTAGCTAGGACTACAGGTGCATGCTACTGTGTCTGCTAATTCAAAAAAGGTTATTATTATTTTTTTCTAGTGATAAGGTCTTGCTTTGTTGCCCAGGCTGGTCTTGAATTCCAGGGTTCTCTCTGGAGAACCCTGACTGATACAAAGCCTGGTATATATTGATATTCCCACTGAGATGTAGTATCATTCATTCATTCAAGAAAAAAATTCATTAGTTATCTATTGGTATGGTGGATTAAAAGTATAGGTTTTGAAGCCAGCCTATTTAGGTTTATTTTCTACTATGAGCTCCAGTTTTCTCATCTGTAAAATGGGGATAATGACATGTATATTTTATGAGTTTTTTGAAGAATAATTGAGTGAATAAAAACATGCTAAGTGCTTTGAACAACACTCAATACAGTTATCACTCAATACATGTGGGCTATCTTTATTTTGACTACATGTCAGGGCATTGTGCTTGGCTTTGTAGAAACAATGATAAGTATTACACAGAGTTAACCTTTAAATTGCTCATAGTCTAGTTGGGGAGTCAGAGAAATAGATGTACATGCCAATACAGTGTGCTAAGGATATTGACAGAGGTGTGCACAGGGCCACAGGCTGTGCAGACACAGCAGGTACTCAGGACCCTGAGGCCCAGATTAAGAGAATCTGTGGCCCCCAAGCTGTGAAGAGAGGCAGAGGGAGTAACCTGCAGGAGGCTTGAAGCTGAGAAACCAGTGTTTTCCAGGGAAACTTTTTGCATGGAGTAAAGACAGTGAGGGTGAGCTGGTGGAAGATGCGGGGGAAGAGACAAGCCTGGGGCCAGATGCTGGAGGGCTTTGTGTATCAAAGTTAGAGATCTGTTTGGTCTTTATCTCTCTGATACTTAAGAGCCCCATTCTTGCAACGGTTTTAAGCTTTTTAAAGCCTTCTAGTAGGATAGGTAATATGGCAAAGCAAGAGGCACAATGATACATCTATAAGTGAATGAATGAATGTCTGTTTTTATTATTTTGGGGGTGGGAGAACAGAATTGACCTTCCTATAGATTGGTGGCTTTCAGCTGGGGTGATTTTGCCCCCCAGAGGGGACATTTGGCAATGTTGGAAGACATTTTTGTTTGTCATAATTGGGGTACGGGAGTGCTACTGGCATGTAGTGAGTAGAGACCAGGGATGCTGCCGAAAGTTCTACCACACGCCTGAGAGCCACCGACAATAAATCGTCAGGTCCAAAATGTCCATAATTGTCAGGTCCAAAATGTCCAGCTGAGGTTGAGAAACGCTGCTGTAAAGAGACGGTGAGAAATAGGATTGGAGGACGAGGAACACAACTTATAGTACACCTTTAATGTCCCACAAGTATTTTGGACTATTCTACAGGCCATTAGAAAGCCAGTGAAGGTTTTTGAGTAGAGAGGATGATGAAGGTCATGTTTAGGAGGATTAATCTGGCTGTTGTATGCAGGATTCATTAAAGGGTGGGCAGGACCAGAGGCAGGAAGATCATGTAGATGGCTGTTGTGATTGTTCAGACTCCAGTGTTAGGAGCCTACATGATTGGGAAAAGAGGAAGAGAAAAATAATAAACATTGATGGACACAGGAAGCCTGGTGAGGAAGCTATTTTGGAAGAAGATAATGTGTTTTTTAAGAAAACATTCATCTTAAGATAAGAGTGCAATTCATGCAGAAACATATCCTAGGCAGGAAAGAAGACAGGATTTGACTATAAGAGTCAATAGCCTAGAAGTGACAGGCAAAATGTTGGCAGTGGACTAGTTCTTGAGGGAAAAGAGGTGGCAAGAGAAAAGCAGTAGACCGAGGCCTGAAAATAGGTCATGCTGTCTCATCTCTTCCCATTTAAACTTTTTATTTAAAGAATCCCCATTTCCCAGCAATGTTGTAAACGAGAGGAATGGAGACAGCAGCTACTCCCAGGTAACCTGCCTCTACCGGTATTTAAGGCCCTAAGCGACTGTTTGTTGTGATGGGCCAGGTGCTTCTGGAAGGTTGACTCTCATGGGAAAACTAATCACTGAAAATGAGCCTGATTATCTTAATGTTTCTTGTTACTTTTGGTCCTCATCAGACTAGGGAGTATATTTGTAATCAGGAACAACATTGGCTAGACTTCCTCTTCTCGTGCCAACACCTGATTTGGTGGCATTGCATGGATGTTTTTCTAGATCCTATTTTCATAGAATACTGATCACTGCCTTCCCTGATGTGGGTTTTTTCCTAGGTCTTACTAGTATTTTTCTCTCCCAAATGCCATATTATCCACATAATTCTAGAGTCTTTGCAGGTTGAAAACTTGATATAAGTATATAGCCATGCAATGAAAAAGATAATGTTGAGGAAAATAGAAAGACAAATAATTTATTTAGTTTTTTAAAAAAGAAGGGCCATTAAAATGGCTTTTTTTTTTTTTTTTTTTGAGGTGGAGTCTCACTCTGTGGCCCAGGCTGGAGTGCGTGTGCCACCATTCCTGGCTAATTTTTGTATTTTTAGTAGAGACGGGGTTTTGTCATGTTGGCCAGGCTGGTCTCGAACTCCTGACCTCAGGTGACCTGCCTGCCTCAGCCTCCCAAATGCTGGGATTACGGGCGTGAGCCACTGCTCCTGGCCCAACCCATTCGTATTTTTAATGTCCTCTGGGCCTTATGAACCTAGGAAAGGGCTAGCTTGTCCCTACATCAGCTATGTTAGTAGCTTCCTGCCAACAGGGAGGATCCTGCCTTCTTTCCTTTTAATGATGTTTATTGAATGATTGGACAAGCGTTCCCCCTTTTTGTTGCTCTGCAAGAACTCCCCCTGAACAGAGGGAATCTTAACGCCTGAACCTCCTTCTGTCATCCTTTGCTCCTGCTGTTTCTTCTCCCTTACTAAAGTCACCTGCCTCAGACTGCTAATGGGCAAATGCCATAGCCAGTTGCTCACTCTGGCCACCAGCCTCCATTGTACTGACCCAGTTTTCACCTCTGACTTTCTTGGGTATCTGTTGCCATCCAGCCCCATCTAGATTTCCATACTTTCATCTCCCTCTGGTCGCCTACCCTCAGTGCTGCTAGTCCTTTGTTCAGCCAACCACAATGACATAGTCTACCACCTTTTTGATAGTGTAGTATGCATCAAGCACTGTGCTAAGTGTTTTGCAGAAATGATCTCATTAAGCTTTTATAAGACACTGATTTTATAGATGAATAGATGAATAAATTGAAGCTCAGAGAGGTTCGATAAATTTCCCTAGGGCAGATAGGTAGTGTGATTTTAGCTGTTCATTTGACTGAGTTAAGGGATACCCACGTAGCTGGTGAAAGATTATTTCTGGGTGTGTCTGTGAGGGTGTTCCCAGAAGAGATTAGCATTTACATTGGTAGACTGAGGAAAAAAGATTGCCCCCACCACTAAGGACAGACATCCAATCCACAGAGAGCTGGGATGGAACAAAAAGGCAAAGGTGAATTTGCTTTCTTCTGGAGCTGGGACATCTATCTTTTCTGGCCATGGGGCATTAAAGCTTCCCCGATTGGTGGGCCTGTGGACCCAGGAACTTAACATCAGTGGTTTCTCCAAGTTCTCAGGCCTTTTACCTTGGACTGAGAGTTTACACTACTGGCTTCCCTGGTTCTCCAGCTTGCAGACAGCATATTGTGGGATATCTTGGCCTCCATAATCATGTACATCAATTTCTATAATGAATTCTCTCTTATGTATCGCTGTGTGTATCTGCTATGGTTTGAATATTTATCCCCTCCAAAACTCATGCCCCCTCCAACACTCATTTACTCTCCGATGTGTTGGTATTGAGAGGTGGGGTCTTTAAGAGGTGATTAGGCATTCATGTATGAATGGATTAATAAATTAATGGGTTAATAGATTAATGGGTTATCACGGGAATGGGACTGGTAGCTTTATAAGAAGAGGAAGTCTGGGCACAGTGGCTCATGCCTATAATCCCAGCACTTTGGGAGGCTGATGCTGGCAGATTGCCTGAGGTCAGGAGTTCAAGACTAGTCTGGGCAACATGGTGAAATCTCTTATCTACTAAAAATACAAAAAAATTAGGTAGGCGTGGTGGCATGCACCTGTAATCCCAGCTACTCAGGAGGCTGAGGCAGGGGAATTGCTTGGGCCAGGGAGGTGGAGGCTGCAGTGAGCCAAGATCGCACCACTGCACTCCAGCCTGGGCAACAGAGCGAGGCACCATGTAAAAAAAAAAAAAAAAAAAAAGTGGAAGAGAGACCAAGAGATCTGAACTAGCATACTCAATCCCCTCACCATGTGGTGCCCTGCCCTGCCTTAAGACTCTTGCAGAGTCCTCATCAGCAGGAAGGCCCTCACCAGATGCAGCCCTTAGAATTTGAACTTCTTCCCAGCACTTTGGGAGGCCGAGACGGGCGGATCACGAGGTCAGGAGATCGAGACCATCCTGGCTAACACGGTGAAACCCCGTCTCTACTAAAAAATACAAAAAACTAGCCAGGCGAGGTGGCGGGCGCCTGTAGTCCCAGCTACTCGGGAGGCTGAGGCAGGAGAATGGCGTAAACCTGGGAGGCGGAGCTTGCAGTGAGCTGAGATCCAGTCACTGCACTCCAGCCCAGGCGACAGAGCGAGACTCCGTCTCAAAAAAAAAAAAAAAAAAAAAAATTTGAACTTCTTGGCCTCCATAAGTATAAGAAATAAATCTTTTCTCTTTATAAATTACTCAGTTTCAGGTACTCTGTTATAAGCAACAGAAAACAGACTAAGACACTATCATATTGGTTCTGTTTCTCTGGAGAACCCTGACTAATAGAGGTGGTGAGTGGAGGAGCTAGAACTCCATCTTTGTTTCACTCTAAACTGTATGTTGCTAATTGTCCTTGTGATGTTGCTAAGTGGACCTCGACCTCTGAGGTTTGCCCTTTGGTGCTTTCTGGGGTTTGCCACCATCTCTCTCTAGCTCGCGTAAATCTTTCTGTCTTGCTTTTTCTCTGATTCAAGTATCTTACTCTGCAAATTGCCCAGGTCTATTTTCTCAGGGATGGGTGAAGGGTAGAAACCACTATAGGGGTCCTCAGGCATAGGGGCTGGAGCCCATGGTGATCCAGGTCTTGAGTTTTACCATTCAGGTGTCTTCTTCCTAAGGCACATGCACTTTGGAACAGGAGGAATGGGGGCGGAGGAGGCGAAGAAGGAGAATGACTTCATATTGTATAGAACCCATCACTCCCACTCAGCACTCACTGCCCAGTCTGGTTCCCCCACCCCCTCCCCCTGCCCCAACATTCTAGACTTCTACCCCATCCAGCAGGATTTTTCTCTTGGGGCCTCTGTGTCCTTGTGTCCTGGTTTCCATTGGGTGTCCCAGGCCAGCAGATCCACACATAAGTGAATCCTTCATACTGGTTGGACTCAAAAGATTGCCCAAGTGAAACAAAATTTCCCAAGGGGTTCCCAGGATCTAGCAAATCAGGGGCTGCAACTACACCCTTGTGTAAGAGTCCCTTGTGTAAGAACCATCTTCACTCTAGACTGAACATATAGAATGCCAACAGGCTGTGTTGCAGCCAATTGCACATGCTGACATTTCTGGGCCTTAACCTTGGTGTTGCTAAACCATCCCAATGTAATCTGCCCCCTCATCAAAGCTGTGTTCTGTAGTCTTGCCTGAAGATGGGATGATGGACTAAACAGGCTCTTAATGTTGAGTTCATTTTAATCTGTATTTCTGTCCCATGTTTCTTTACCTGGATTCCTGTCCTTAGTACTGCTGCTATCTCTTATATGTCCAATTTAATCCCAGTACCACTGCCTTGGGCAGCTGCTTCTTTACCACTCTCATTCCAAATAGCTTGGTTCATACCCTGTATCAGTCTGTTCTCACACTGCTATAAAGAACTGCCTGGTTGGGCACAGTGGCTCATGTCTGTAATCCCAGCACTTTGGGAGGCCGAGGCAGGTGGGTCACCTGAGGTCAGGAGTTCGAGACCAGCCTGGCCAACGTGGAGAATCTCTGTCTCTACTAAAAATACAAAAATTAGCCAGTGCGGTCGTGCATGCCTGTAATTCCAGGTATTTGGGAGGCTGAGGTGGGAGAATTTCTTGAATCCAGGAGGCAGAGATTGGCAGTGAGCCAAGATCATGCTACTGCACTCCAAACTGGGCAACAGAGTGAGACTCTGTCTCAAAACAACAACAACAACAACAAAACCAAAAAACTGCCTGAGACTGGGTAATTTATAAAGAAAAGAGGTTTAATTGCCTCACAGTTCTGCATGGCTGATCCTCAGGAAACTTGTAATCATGGCAGAGGGGAAGCAGGGAAATCCTACAGGGCAGCAGGCGAGAAAGAATGTGAAGGAAGTGAAGGGGGAAGATCCCCTTATAAAACCATCAGATCTCATGGGAACTCTCCCTATCATAAGACCAGCATGGAGGAAACTGCCCCCATGATCCAATCACCTTCCACCAGGTCCCTCCCTCAGTACCTGGGGATTATAATTTGAGATGAGATTTGGGAGGGGACACAGAGCCAAACCATATCACATTCTTCCTTCCCAACTGCCCTTCTCTAACATGGTTTATCCCACTGCTTGTCAGTCAGCATTCCCAGCTGTTACTCCAGCAGCCCCTCCTGACTCTCCTTTCCCCTCATCCCAACTGCAGAGGCAGCTTGGACTCTGGTCTTGACTTCTGGCCACTCCCCAGAGCAGATGGAGCATGGCCACAGCCTAGAGGTATTCTGTCAGCAGAGCTCTTCTCTAGCTTCTCTGTCTACTGGAAGATGGGCAGGACTGAGAATGCATTTATCTGGAATTGGAGGGTCTGCAGCCAAATACAGCAGGATATCAACTCCATAGTGATTCAGTTCACTGTTTTTCCCAGAGTGGAACTGGGAAAACAGCAATACTCGAAGTTGAAAGAAATGTCAGAGTCCTTTGATCTCCTCTTTAGCTCCTAACTGTGGCCATCATTTAACCTACCTGGCCTGCAATCAGAAGCCTGGCAAGATGATCTCTTTAAATCTCTCCCCTCTCAGAGACAGGTGAGTTTATACTACACATAGGTGTCAACACACACAGAGGCAAACTTGAGAGTTCTGAGGTTTTGGAAAAAGAAGAAAAATATTTTTCAATAGAAGGTTTATTTTGTAATATGCAGCACCAGCAGTTTCTTTGGTTGAAATAGGGTCGGCTTTTAAGGATGTGGTGTAGGGAGGGACACAGTGTGGTGCAATGGGTTTGGGGTCTGTCTTAATCTGTTTGGGCTGCTACAACAAAATACCATAGACTGGGTGACTTATAAACAACAGAAATTTATTTCTTACAGTTCTGGAGGCTGGGAAGTCCAAGAACAGGCTCGGGCAGATTTATTGTCTGATAAGGGCCCACTTTCTCATCTATGGCTCCTTCTTGCTATGTCTTCATATGGTGAAATGAGCTCCCTTGGGTCTCTTATTATTTTTATTTTTTTCTTTCTTTCTTTTATTTTTATTTTTTTGTTGCTCAGGTTGGAGTGCAGTGGAACGAACTCAGCTGACTGCAACCTCCACCTCCCGGGTTGAAGCAATTCTCCTGCCTCAGTCTCCTGAGTAGATGGGATTACAGGCATGCGCCACCAAGCCCAGCTATTTTTTTTTTTTTTTGTATTCTTAGTAGATATGGGGTTTGCCATGTTGGCCAGGCTGGTCTCGAACTCCTGGCCTCAAGTGATTTCCCTGCCTTGGTGTCCCAAAGTGCTGGGATTATAGGCGTGAACCATTGCCTGGCCCCTCGGGTCTCTTTTATAAAGGCACTAATCCCATTCATGACCATACTCATGATTTAATCACCTCACAAAGCCTGATCTCAAAATACCATCATATTAGGAATTAAGTTTCAACATGTGAATTTTGAGGGGAGAGGGGCACAAGCATTCAATCCCTAGCAGAGACCCAGAACCCAGTTCTAGTCTGCTAACTTGTGTGACTTCAGGACAATCACTTCACTTTCTGAGCCTAAGGCCCTTCATCTGTCAGTGATGGGGTTGGGCTAGTGGTCTCTGGAATTCCTTCCAGCTGTGATATGCCAGGATAGGCAAGCAACTGTTAGCCTTCACCCATGCAAATAACCGATGGCATCAGTTTTTAGCCACAGGGGAGAGAGAACACATCTTTCCCTGCCTGGGCTACCCCAGGTTTTCTCAATCTTGCCTTATTGACCTTTTTGAAATCTCTTCCCGAAGCAAACTCTTCCTTCCAAGGAATCTGGATAGACAGTAGAACACAAAGGGGCTGCCCTTTGCTGTTTGTAAGCTGAGGTCTGGGAAATAGACCACAGCAGGCTCAGCAGCCTCTTCATTATGGGTTACTCCGAATATTGTATTCTAGAAACTTCAGTGGCCTCAGGCAAGCATTTCCATTTCTCTGTATTTGTCCTAGCCTTGAATATCTTCATGCTGGCTACCTTGCAAACAGTGGTGCCTAATGAGTGTCTTGAAGCTCTGGGAGAGATTGATGTTTGACTCACAAAAAAAGCGTTCTCTAAACTTTTTCTGAGAGATAGGGAGACTCTGTAAATCATTAAATGAAGCCTATCTTAGTCTAAACTCGTAACAGTTCTCATCTTTGCTCTAGGCTATGCGTGTCAGGATTAGGCGAGCTTTCACTGTGAGGGGCTGGTGCACTGTGGCGCCTGTTAAATAGAGCATTAGGGATAGAAGCAACAGGATTTTGAAGCGTGTTCAACAATGGAAGCCGAATGAAATGAATCCACAGAGCCAGGTGACTGCCAAGGGTACACTTTTGAGAGAGGGAAAACTGTGGATTGTATAATTAGTTTCTCTTCAGAAAAGAGCACCACTCAGGTCAATTTAAATAGATTTGGCTACCATCAAGGGATAGGTTGCAGCAAATTGCGAGTTTGACCCCCATCCCCATAATCAATATATTTGCCAATGAGGTGTCATTGGTCTGTGCATCCAGGGCCAGCCTTGAGAGAAGGGAAACTGAAGAAAAGATACTTCTTCAAAGGCCAAGTGCAGCCTAAGAAGTTTGTGGGGAGAGGCTAGGGAGGAAGATCCCAGACCCAGCTGCAGAGCCCAGCCCTCTGCTTTTTTAGTTGCTAATTTCTGTAGGGGGGTTTCATGTATTTTCAGTAAAAGCTCAGAGTAGCACCCCCTCCCCACCCATTTGGTTCTTTTTGTTTGTTTGGCTTTTTTATTTGTTTTGAGACAGGGTCTTATTCTGTTACCCAGGCTAGAATGTAGTGGCACAATCACAGCTCACTGCAGCCTCAACCTCCCAGGCTCAAGCAATCCTCCTACCTCAGCCTCCCAAGTAGCTGAGACTACATGCATGTGCCACTACTCCCAGCTATTAAAAAAAAAAAAAATTGTAGAGATGAGATCTCTCCATGTTGCCCAGGCTGATCTCGAACTCCTGGACTTAAGCGATCCCCCTGCTTTGGCCTCCCCAAGGGCTGGGATTATAGGTATGAGCCACAGTACCCGGCCCCATCTGGCTTTTACAGTAGCATCTTCTCAACTTCCTCAACTTCACACCCCTGAACCAACAGCCGGTTCTGTCTGTGATTCCCCAGGGTTGGCACAGCATGTCAAGAGAAAGATAGGGCAGTCTGCAGACACAGATGCAAGGAGAAAGCAGAGAGGAGTTTCTATTGTTATTAATTCCCCTTTCACTTCCCCTGACCTCTTACCTGGTCTCTGCCTGCTCAGTCTCTGTACCTTACTTGTAAGATCTAGATTTCTGAAGTCCTGGCCTTTCCCTGTGGCTTCCCTCTCCCCACCTTGTGAAAGTTTTGATGGTCTTTAAAGCTTAATTCAAGTGCTACTTCCTCTGGGAAGGCTTCTTGCCTGGCATGCTTGGAAGCCCCTCATCTGTGTTCCTATCACAGTTAGTACTTGCATCTTTTGAAGAGTTTATACTGTTTAGTCAATGTCTGTTTTCATGGTTATCTTTCCCCATCATTTGCTGAATTCCTTGAGGGCACAAACAAAATTTTTTATTTCTATATATTCTAGACCTTTCAGTCTTGGCCCATAGTAGGTCTTGAATAAATATCTGTCGACCAATATTAATAAAGAGAATTTACAGGGCCCATCAGAATCTCCCTGGGTAGGGTTTTCAATGTATACACTGCCAGGCTCCACCCCTAGAAATACAGATGCTGTAAGTCTAGACTGGGGTTCTTGAATCTGCCTTTTGAAAAAGCCTCATGTGATTTTATTTATTTATTTATTTTTAGTTTTTATTTTTTTAAGATGGAGTTTCACTCTTGTTGCCCAGGCTGGAGTGTAATGGCATGTTCTTGTCTTACCGCAACCTCTGCCTCCCAGGTTCAAACTATTCTTCTGCCTCAGCCTGCTGAGTAGCTGGGATCACAGGCATGCGCCACCACGCCCAGCTAATTTTTTTTTTGTATTTTTAGTAGAGACGAAGTTTCACCATGTTGGCCAGGCTGGTCTCGAACTCCTTACCTCAAACTTTCCACCCACTTTGGCCTCCCAAAGTGCTAGGATTACAGGCGTGAGCCACCATGCCTGGTTTTTAATATTTATTTATTTTATTTATTTATTTTTTGAGACAGAGTCTTGCTCTATTGCCCAGGCTGGAGTGCAGTGGTGCAATCTCACTGCAACTTCCACCTCCCAGGCTCAAGCTATCCTTCCACCTCAGCCTCCTGAGTAGCTGGGACTACAGGTGTGCACCACCAAGTTGGCTAATTTTTGTATTTTTTATAGAGACAGGTTTTTGCCATGTCTCTCAGGCTGGTCTTGAACTCATAAGCTTACATGATCTGCCCACGGTGGCCTCCCAAAGTGCTGGGATTACAGGTGTGAACCACGGTGCCCAGCCTATATTCATCTTAAAATGTAAAAGAGGCTGGGTGTGATGATTCATTCCTGTAATCCCAGCACTTTTGGAGGCCAGGGCAGGAGGATTACTTGAGCCCAGGAGGTTGAGACCAGCCTGAGCAACATAGGGACACCCATGTCTCTACAGAAAAAAAAAAAAGAAAAAATTAGCTGGGCATGGTGGCATGCACTTGTGGTCCCAGCTACTCAGGAAGCTGAGACGGGAGTTTCCCTTGAGCCTAGGAGTTCAAGGCTGCAATAAGCAGTGATCATTGCACTACATTCCAGCCTGGGCAACAGAAAGCGATCATGTCTCAAAAAACAAAACAAAACAAAACAAAAACAAACAAACAAACAAAAAACGAATAGAGATGTGTTGGGAAGAGAAGATTCAGTGAGACATGAAACAAAATATCAGTATGAGACTAAAGTTCTCTGGTTCTTCAGTAACAATAGTTATCATTAATGAAAATAAACCCCATTGTATTTGGAAGTATAGACACTCATGATATTGCAGATGTTGGAGGGAAAAGCCATGATCACACTCAGCTGATGGCAGTGTGCGAACAACTCAGCCCAGATCAGCCCAGCTTTTTTGTTTATAAAGTGGGTGGACAGCATCTGTCTAATTAAACAAAGAGCCACCCTTGGGTTGTTGATTGTTGAAGGAGGGAGAGATGTGGAGAATTTAGTCCAGTAATCTCATTTTAGAGATGAGGAAACTAAGGCTCAGGGAAGGGCAGTGACCTCATGTACAGTAACCAGTTAATGGAACCGCCGAGCCTGGAATCAAGTTTCCTGACTCTCTGCACACTGATTATTCCTGTACAGTCTAGCTAAATGTTCCTAGGTTGGGGGAAAGTCTACTAATTCCCCCAAGAGTCCCCAAAGTGTCCCAGTCAATCCAATCCATGCCCCATCCTGACCTGCCCACACCCTTCTCAATCGTCTCCCACCTTTGCCTCCAGGGTTATTTCTCCAAAAGTCAGCGCCAATCAGGGCCTTCCTCCTTACCACAGAAACTTATGCTGGGTTCTCAGGGTAACAACATAAACTCCAAACTCCTCAGCAAGGCACTGTAGGTCCCTTGCTTTGTGATCCAAGTGAAGCCTGCTCTGATGTCATCTCCCGTCCCTCCTCCAGGCCCTGACGGGCAGGGCACTGTGGCTTGCCTGCTCACGTGCATTCCTGACCCTCCTCTTCTGTCTGGCAGAGCCCAAAACCTATTAGAGAGGTTGCAAAGGCTAAATGCTCTCTTTCCCCACTCAGCTGAACCTGCAGCATAGGGTTGTGAGCCAGCACTGCCCATCAGGATGATGCCCATGGACACCTACTGTGGGGGATAGAGGTAGCTTGGGTAAAGGTTTTTCTCCTTCTAAAATAGAGGGATGTACATAGAAAGGCCCTTCCACCTTCTTCCTGGTTTCAGAGGACGTGGTATGAGCACTTGGTAATGAAGCTGCAGCAGTCATCTTGCAGTCCTGAGGGAGAAGGCCAAAGAATCCCAGAGAAGCTGCCCCACAGGCCAGACATCGCCGACCCAGCTCAGCCAGCACTGGAACTTCCCACAGCTGGACTTATTGTTATATAAAATATAAAGATATTATATGGTAATCTATAACAAATGACCAAATAATAAACTTACAAATTCACAATTACTTCAGTCTTCCATTACTTGCATGCTGACCGATACAATAGCTGTTCTTTGTTTCTTTTTTTTTTTCGAGATGGAGTCTCTCTCTGTTGCCCAGGCTGGAGTGCAGTGGCGCCATCTCGGCTCACTGCAACCTCCGCCTCTTGGGTTCAAGTGATTCTTCTGCCTCAGCCTACTGACTCAGTACCTGGGATTACAGGCCCCTGCCACCATGCCGATCTAATTTTTGTATTTTTAGTAGAGACGAGGTTTCGCCATGTTGGCCAGGCTGGTCTAGAATTCCTGACCTTAAGTGATCTGCCTGCCTTGGCCTCCCAAAGTGTTGGGATTACAGGTGTGAGCCGCTGCACGTGGCCAATAGCTGTTCTTTGACTGAATCGGGCCTCCTTCCCTCAGCTGCCTGCCCTCTCAGGAAATGGAGACGAGATTTAAAACTACAGAAAAGCTCAAGTCTCCCCTCCGTATCCTGGACCTGCTCCTCATTCCTGCCCTTTGTGGGCTTCTGCAGTAGTGTTTCTGCTTCCACAAGGCCAGTGGACACTCCAGGAAGGTAGCATCTCAGTGCCCTGGAAGTGTTCTCTTGACTCACAGTCACAGCTTCCTCCACCTAGCTCTAGACTCTTCTGGGCAAGGACTTCAGGTCTTGTTCTCTATTTTCTGTTTATGTAGCAATTCAGGCTTGACAGAGCCTGGGTGTCCTGTGAGGGAGTTTGGCTTTCTTTAGGAGAGAGTCTGCCTTGCACTCAACAGGGCCTCCTTGGACAACGTGGGGGCATGGCCTTCCCAATTCCACTCTGTTTAGAGATTCTCACTTGTTGTGATCCTGGTCTTCATGGTTGGATATGGACATTACCACCTTTCACCTCTCTCCATGCCTGGAGGAACAAATTCTTTACTCCAATCAAACCAGTTTACATGCATGCTTCAGAAAATCAACTTTCTCTTCTTCCAACAGTTTCCTCCACCTTGAATGCTCCTTCATGCCAACATCTCCACCTATCAGAATCTTCCCCAATCTTAAAAACCTCATGCACATTCACATCCTCTGTGTGTGAATTTTCTCCATTCCAGCTAGAGAGCTCTCCTCCCTTTCAGCACTTGCAAGACCATGCATAGTTCAGCAATCACTCAATGTGTTATACTGCCTTGTTTTGGGGTTGTGAACATGTGTTTCCCAGCTGGACTACAAGCTACTGGGACCACAGTTTATATATCTTTTAAATCCTCTCCAGAGAAAGTGCTGCAGGTCAATCCAAGTCAACAAACATTTATTGTGCTTGGTGACGCTATCTCAGGACTTCTTGTTATGGGGAATAATAAATGTAGGTATTCTTCAGAGCTACTTTAATTTGGGATTGCATTTCCTTGCAACCAAGAGCACCGTACCTAATATATATATAAACAAAGGAAACATATGTAGGAGTGGAAATTATTTTTCTACAGTTTATTTCAAGTTGGGTGGTGTATAAAGGAGAATGACTGAGAGAAGGGAGAGGGTAAGGATTGGACCCATAAATATGTATCCATAATAATTTTTAAAAAGTTTTAAAAAGTTATAATAAGGTAACTATAACTAACAATAATTTTATTATCTATTTCAAAAGAGCTAGAAGAGTTGATCTGAAATGTTCTTAACACAAAGAAATGATAAAAATGTTTGAGGTGATGGCTATCTCAAGTGCTTGATTTGATTATTACACATTGTATGCTTGTATCAAAATATCATATGTACTCGATCTAAATATATGGATTTGCATAACAATTCTACATAATACTATTATTATCAATATTAATAATATAATAAATGATAATGATAATAATAGTATTATGTACAATTATTATGTATCCGTAACCATATAAAATAAAAAAAATTAGAAAAAGAGTTGGTGTGTGTGTGTGTGTAAAAGCCCAAAGCTAAAGGAACTCATAGTGAATGTGTGTACATATGTGGTGGTGGGGGAGGAGGGTGACGAGGAGGTTTATTTAGGAGCAAGATTAAAATAATAAACTCCATGTTCAGTGCTACCCTCATATAAATTAGTAAACTCTAGATATTATTTTAAGCAACAAACGTTTCTTGAGTGCCCCACGTTTGTGAGGTTTGGATGATAATACTCTATTTCTTAACATTTTAACTCACCTCATCCAAACCAATGCTTCCTAACATGAAATTTGATTTTACTCTCAATAGATAAAGAAAATAGTTTTTATTCTCCATTTAGGTCAAAAGCAATTTTGGCAGCAGTTCAAACACTGCTCAGGGCACCAAAAATAACTGGAAGCTTATCTTTGTGAATGTCTTTTTTTTGGGGCAGGAGTTGGGGGCTGTTTTTTTCTCTGGTATTTTTCTTCTCTATCTTTTGAATTTTCTTTCTTTTTAACAAATTTTACAATTTTTGCTTTTTTTTCATGACATCTCTCTGCTTTGACATTGCTTGACAGTTTAAAAAACCTAGATGTCCTTTCATTCTTCTCTGAGATGACAGTAACATTTCAATAATTCATATTAATGGGGTTGGGGAGTTGGAGTCCCCGGAGGAGCAGGAAAGCAGTTTGGTAAAGTGGAGGAAGCCTTGGACCTGAGTTTGGGAGACCTGGGTTTTCATGTAGGATTTTATCAGTATCCGGCTGGATGACCTTGGGCAAATCACAACTACTCAGAGTCTTCAGGCCCTTATCTCTAACAAGAAAGATTTGACCAATATGCTCTCTAGGCATTAGCATTCTGTGACATTTCTAAAAACCAGCTTTCTATAAAAAGTGAGATTTGTACTTGTGTTTGAAAATATGGGTCTTTGGTGATAATTAACACTGGATTTAAAAGGCGTTTTGTATTCCACAACTTTGTGGTTACTTGAGCTTTATAAATGAGGACTGGGATTTGGGACCAGCATTTCTCAGGTTGTCATCAATCAGACATTGGAAACATTTCCAGATAGGAGTTGACTCTGCAGGAAATGGGGAGAAGAATAATAACGGTCCTTGACTTGTGCTCTTTTTCTTTCTTTCTTTTTTTTTTTTGGTGGTTAAAAAAAACATAACATTGAAATCTATCCTACTAGCAAAATTTTAAGTGTACAGTACAGTATTGTTAACTATAGATGTGTGGTTGTATAGCAGATCTCTAGAACATTTTCATCTTGTGTAACCAAAACTTTATATCCATTGCACAGCAATTCCCCATTTCTCCTTCCCTTTCAGCCCCTGGAAACCACCATTCTACTTTATGCTTTTATGAGTTTGACTACTTTAGATACCTCATATAAGTGAAATCATGTAGTATTTATTCTTCTATGATGGATTTATTTCACTTAGCATGGTGTCCTCAAAGTTCATCAATGAATTTTGACAGGATATTCCTTCTTTTTTAAAGGCTGAATAATATTCCTTGATTTGTGTTCTAAATACAATTTTTCTGAGTTTGATACAAATAAAATTAAAATTCATGTATTTTGTCTCAACACCCATTGCTGCTCTTAATTCATGGTGCCCTCATCAATGCAAAAACTCTTTGGGCAGATTTGCCTTGCACCCACTAGCATCTAAAGATGGCTCTCTTTACCTTGGGATGTGTTCCCAATATTGCTTGATTATTTTTTTATGATTTTAAGTTGGAGTCAGGCTTATACACAACAGAAGTCTTTGCAAACATTTTTTTAAATGGAAAGATCATACTATTTTGGAACAATCTAGATTCTTGTCTTGACTTTGTGCAGCCTTGGGCAAGTCTCTCCCATGATGGCCCTCAGTTTCCTCATCTGTAGAATGGAGGCATTAGATTAGTTGTGTGGTTCTCAACAGGGCAATTTTGCTTTTCAGTGGACCTTTGGCAATCTCTGAACACATTTTTGGTTGTCCTAGCTGGGGAGGGTGTGACTGGGATCGAATGGGGAGAAGCCAGTGTTCCTGCTGAACATCATACCATTCATAGAATGGTCCCTCCCTCACCCTCCAAGTTCCCCAAAGAATTTTCTGGACCTAATGTCAATAGTGGTGAGGTTGAGAAATCTTAGATTTCTAAGTTTTCTACCATCTATAAAATGCCACGACTCCTTCCATATCATCATTTTTGCCCTTCACCCTCTCATGGGCTTGGGCCTAAGATGAAACTGTAAAGAACTCATTTAATTTCTTCTTCTCCTTCTGTAGTTTGTTCTTCTCAAGCTTTCATTCTTTGTCCTCTTCTTTCCCTGTCTCATCATGACCTGAGACAAATTTAAGAGGCATATACATTTTAACAAGGTTTAAATTTGGGTGGCATCAGGCTGGTTTGAAGGAGAAAGACATTTAATCAGCCTAGGCCTTTGCTGCTGGACCGCTTTCATCTTGTTTTGAGTCCATGTGAGAACACTGACCTGCTGGTTATGTAAGCTGGGGACTGGGGAAGGGTGGACTACAGTTCATTATTAAAATAAGGTGATGTTTAGTTTTTAGTTTAAGTTTTCAGCCACTGTCAGATTTTGTTTCTTATTCTTTCCTATTCCAACAGTCTCCATCTTGTACAGAAGTTTCATGTGCAAAAGTAAAACAGCAGCATAACTGCTCAGGTAGGTTTTGGTCCCAGAGAAACAAAAGCATAACATCTCCAATGTATACCTTGCATTTAAGATACAATCTTTACTCATTTATTTCTTACGTGTCTATGCTAGAAATACACCTGGCATCCAAACAGGAAAGACAGAACCTAGGTGTTATCTCTGAAAACCTTCCTCTCTCTCATCTCTCATACCCATTCCACCTCCAAATCCTATCAATTTTGCCTCTGAAATATTCTGTGGATCTACCTCTTAACCTCTTTCAATAACTGCAGTCCAAGTCACCGTCACCTTTTCCTGGACCATTGTCATGTACGCTTAACCACTCCAAACCCATCTCCCCTGTTCCCCTCCACTCTACTCTTCACACTGAAATACAATATAAGTCACTGTCTCAAAACACAAATTAGGCCCTTGGATGAAACTCTTCAATGGCTGTTCACTCTGCTGAGGATGAAGGCAAAACTGCTTTACATGGTCTATAATCTACCTCCCTCCCCACCCTCATCCTCCTGTCCTCCTACCCACTCAACTTCTCTGAATACATCTCGTCCCACCTGTTCCTCATTTTTTCTACTCCAATGATGGTAGCATCTTTCAGCCCCTGGAACTTTTCACGCTCCTTCCTACCACAGTGCCTTTGCACAGACCTTTTCTCCAGCCTGAATGCTCTCGCCATCCTTACTCCTACCTCCCTGTCTTAGGCTGGGTTTTCCCAGATGCACACTTTGATACTGGGACTTGACTTTGTGTAATTTATTGGAAAGGTGATCCAGAAAGCACTGCTAAGGGAGTGGGGACAGTGAGTCAGGAAAAAGGGGAAGCCAGCACAGGTGCAGTAATGCACAGACTCCTGGAGAAGGCAGTTGATGCTGAGACTCACTAAGGCCTTCTGGGAAATGGCACAGAACATGCCTCTGAGTTGTCCATCCTGAGGGGTGAGAAGGTGAGGTATTTGTACTCTAATTCCTGTTGACTATGGGTTGATGACTACTCCCGGGATTGCCAATTTCCTGGTACTTCTGGCTTGTCCTGTGCATGGGATGAGGCCACTCCTATGGCCAGAGAAAGCACTTGGGGAAAAAGTCACATGTGTTTGCAGTAAGAAGCTATCGTACTGCCCAGGAATGTGGTGACAGGGGAACTGAGCAGGGGACTGGTAGCATCTGCTTCACCATGCACCCTTTCTTCATCTAATAATTCCTACCCATTCTCCGATCTCCAAGAAGCACCTCCAGACCTCCTTGAGGTAGTCAGTACCCTCATAACCAGCATACCTGGCACCTTGGCCCTTTCCTTTGTAGCATCTGCCACAGTGTGATTGTTTCCTTAATATTTGTCTCTAGTACCGGACTGCAGATAACCCGAGGCAGGGACTGTGTCTGTGTTTACTCACCTGTGTCTTTACGGCCACCATGGCAGCCAGCTCTGGCTTTGTGGCATGTAGGATGGATGCTCTTTAATTTTATTCTTTTTTTTTTCCCCTAATGGGACATACAATTTTTCTCTTAGTAACCATTTTAAGCACAGCTAACAGTTCTCACCTGTGTTTGGATTATATTGTTCCTACACAAGGATTAGAACTTTGTCTTAATCAAGTCATTAGAAAATTATAAAGGTTAAAAAAGTCCAAATAAGTGCTGAAACATTGCTGTGTAGACACAGACTGAAGCATTTAGAGATAGAACTGTGGACTGGAAGGCAGTGTGATCCTGCCATGGCTCAGAATCACATGAAAGGTGATTTTGGCCTCTCTCTAAGGTGGAAAGAAGAGTGATTTCTTTTGTTTTTGAGATGGAGTTTCGCGTTTGTCACTCGGGCTGGAGTGCCATGGCACAATCTCAGCTCACTGCAAACTCTGCCTCCTGGGTTCAAGTGATTCTCTTGCCTCAGTCTCCCAAGTCCTGGGATTACAGGAGCGCATGACCACGTCCATCTAATTTTTGTATTTTTAGTAGAGACGGGGTTTGGCTATGTTGGCCAGGCTGGCCTCAAACTCCTGACCTCAGGTGATCTGCCCGCCTCGGCTTCCCCATAGTGCTGGGATTATAGGTGTGAGCCACCATTCCTGGCCAAGAAATGTGATTTCTACAAAAGTCTAATGAATGAAAGCTAAGGGCTGTTTCATGTACTCACTGTTTTCTTCTGTGAATCAGAATAGAGTCAACCCATAACAGCTTTGTGGTATAATCTATCTTTTTTAGAGAAAAGCTTCTCATACTGTAAAGAGAGAGTGTAATTCTTGGAAGTATATTAGTCAAGACTCCAACACAGACTACTATAAAGGGAAAAACAGGATGCAAGACATGGGATGGATGGGGTGGGAGGGGGTCAGAGTTACAAGAAATATGATTGGTTCTCTTTCCTTCTCATTCTCTCCCCCTTTCTTATTCTCATCTTCTCCCCTCCACCTGTTTGATTCTTTCTGTGCTTTCCATGTTTTCTTCTACTGTGGATAGGCTGTTTTTATATGTAGGAAAAGATGAACACTGGCATTCCCAAGGGATATGTAATCTAGGAGCCTCAGTAGTAAGGAACAGTATCTTTCTCCCACGATCCATACACTGGGGAATTAATTGGTCCTGCTTGAGTCATCTACCTGTTCCTTGGACCAATCTGTGGTGAGTGACAGGGAATAGCATGATTACCCAGTGGGGATGATGTGCACCCCTATGGTAGTGGTGGAGAGTGGGGTATTTTGATTGGCAGCCCCATCAGAGCCACATGGAAGGAAGAAAGAGGGCTGTTACTACTGAAATACGGAGAAAATGCTAGGCACAAGAAAATGACAGCTATCTCTAGAAAAAGAAACTGATTAGCTTTTTAATTCATTAATTCATTCAGACCCAGTTATTTATTAAAAAAAATCTATTGATTCTCCGTTATGACCAAATACTTCCAGTCATTGAAATAAAAGATAGCTTCCCTCATTCAGTAACTCAATATAGTGGAAGAGATAGACAGACAATTATGGTAGGAATCAGCTTTTAAGATCTTATATTATTAAAATAGCCCAACTGCAGGAACTTTAAAAATAGAATTCTTTATGTATTTCCAAAGAAGCTGGGAGCTATCATGAAAATAAGAATCATCTTCATTACTTCTGATTCCAGCCACAACAAAGCTAATTAGCTGTCTTTCTGCCCTTCTGGTAAAGTCTAGGTGGGAGGTGTGGGGGAATGGGGAGAAGACAGCTCAAAGAGATACTAAACATCTACTCAGACAAAGCTTCCCTCTGGTAAGGGAAGATTATAAAAATTCCAAGGATTCTCTGATTAAGAAAAGGTCTTAATAAACTCTCGTGTGCTAGACTGCAAGAATAAACTGCTATGTCCAGAGGTTCAAGAGTCAATCATTCCTGATTTGCTGGGAGAATTTCTTAGCAAAATGCACTAAGCTTGTCAACCACCAAGCATTTATAATGCTCCAATTGTTTGATCAATCTTGCTTCTTAAATGGTGCTCTAAACCAAGTGCCCTCCTATAGAACTTCAATGGCTTTGGCCAGTGTTCCATGAGACATCATCTGGAATTCATATTCAATTCAGAAATTTTCCAGGGACCACCTGCTTGAGAGATAAAAATGAAAGAATATGGTTTATAATAACACTAACCAAAGGCAATCACAACTAAGCAAGCTTATTTCCTACTGAAAAACAAAAGTGATTTAGAGTGAAGTTGACCTGAGTAGTTTGTTCTAGTAATACAGGACCATTTTCTTTAAGGTCTACAATCCTTTAACTATTTTACTGTTGCCTAACCCATGAACAGACCTCCCCAAGCCGTATGTTTCAAGCACTCTACATGCTATAGCCTTCAACAGTTTAGGTCTGATAACTTTCCCCATAGGAAGATAAAAGGCTATAACTCACAGAAGTTCTGAGATTTCTTGTGGAGAGGCAGCTTTTATCAGTTCTGGAACAGGCCTTTTAATAGCATAACCCATACTTTGACATGAGGTAGCCACACCTGTTATCTCAAAGCCTTCTAAAGCAGGTCAATCCTCAGAGCAGTTTCAAGGAACATCAGTGGCAGAAAGAAAAACTACCTAAATCTAACAGGAATAACTCTTTTATTGACTTAGCCAAAAAAGGCTAGCTTAGATAAGTACGTTGCAAGTCTCTAAGTTACCAAATCTCTAGCTGAAGTAATAGCAAACCTGTTAAAAGCCATAGGAAGGGTCCTTTGATATTATTTAACCCAACTTCCACCTTGAACAGTGGGAGAACAATGAAATGACTTTCCAAGATCCCATAATGAGTGAGGGGCCTAGCCCATCGTGTGCCCTTCTGATACTTTCCTCTTGGTATCAGCTACAAGTGACAGAAGAGCACAATGAATATTTATTAAACAAAAAAAATTTGTTATCTTACAGAGTAAGACTGGAGGTAATGAGGCTCTAGGATTGATTAGAATGTCAGTCATGTTATAAAAGATTTAGTCTCTTTCATTATTCTCTTTTCGCTCTGTCACTCTTGAAGTGTTGAAATTTGACCTCAGGTTTGCCCTCTTGTGATTTCAAGATGACTTTAAGCATTTTATCTGCACATACCATCAACCAAAGGCTGGAACAGAACCTACCCCCAACCCATTCTTGAGACCATTTTTTGATTGGCAGTCCCATCAGAACCATGTGGAAGGAAGAAAGAAGAACTGCATGGAAGGGGTATGGAGAACTTTCCCAGAACCCCCAGAAGATTTCTTTTCACATCTCATTGGCTGGAGTTGCACCAATCAATAGCAAGGCAAAGTGATCTACTGTGATTGGCTTAGATCAGCGGTCTGCATACTGACCTATCTTGGGGATCCCGAGATCATTTCAGGGGATCTGCAATGTAAAAATTTTTCATAATTTATTATTTTGCCTTTTCCATTATAATATGACTTTCCCACTGTATTGACTATTGCTGGTGGTTCAAAATCAATGGTGGATAAAGCTGGTACCTTATCGTGAGTCAAGGTAGTGGCATCAAGCTATATCAGTTTTAAAAAAGCCAATTCCACTTGTGAATTCCTTGATGAAGTGGCAAAAACTCTAATTTTAATAAAGTACAAACTTTGAACACACTTATTTTAAATATTAAGCATTATAGCACTTCTGCTGCAAACCAAGACAAAACAACCTATGTGGGGATTTTCTCAAGAAGGAGCACTTTTGCATTTGTTTGAGTTGCCGGCTAGACTAGCAATCGTTTTCTGTTTGTTTGTTTTCTCCTGGAACACCATTTTTACTGGAAAGAACAAATGTCAGACAAACTATGGCTATTCAGACTTGGGCATTTGGCAGATATTTTCTTAAAAATGAACAAAGTCAGCCTGTCACTTCCAGGAAAATAAATAACTAATCAACAAAATGAAAAGGCATCTTCCAGATTGGTAAAAAATATTTTCACACCATATATCTGATAAGGGGTTAATATATCCAAATTTTATAAAGAACTTGTATAACTCAACTGCAAGAAAACATATAACCAGATTAAAAAATGGCCAAAGGATCTGAATAGCTGTTTTTCCAAAGAAGATATACAAATGGCTAGCAGGTACATGTATGAAAAGATGCTCAACGTCACGAACTGTCAGGGAAATGGAAGTGAAAACCACTATGAGCTGTCACCTCACACCTGTTAAAATGGCTGTTATCAAAAAGGTAAGGTAAGAGAGAACAGGCTGGAGTGTTGGCACTCTACGTGTTGGCAAGGCTGGAGTGAAAAGGGAACCTTTGTACTCTTGGTGGGAATGTAGATCGGTGCATCCATTATGGAAAACACTATGGGGTACCTAAAGAAGTTAAAAATAGAATTACCATTTGACTCAGAACCTCATTTTCTAAGTATATACCCAAAGAAAATGAAATGACCACCTCGTAAATAAATCTGCACACTCATGTTCATTGCAGCATTATTCTCAACAGCCAAGATGTGGGAACAATGTAAGCGTCTGTCATAGATAAAGAAACTGAGGCATATACTATTCAGTTTTAAAATGGAGGAGACCAGGCATGGTGGCTCACACTTGTAATCCTAGCACCTTGGGAGGATGAGGTGGGAGAATCACTTGAGCCCAGGAGTTCAAGACAAGCCTGGGCAACATACTGAGACCCCCATCTCTATTGAAAAAAAGATTAGGCCGGGCGCAGTGGCTTACACCTGTAATCCCAGCACTTTGGGAGGCGGAGGCTGGCGAGTCACAAGGTCAGGAGTTTGAGGTCAGCCCGGCCAACATGGTGAAACCCGTCTCTACTAAAAATGCAAAAAATTAGCTGGGCATAGTGGCAGGTGCCTGTAATACCAACTACTCAGAGGCTGAGGCAGGAGAAGCGCTTGAACTTGGGAGGCAGAAGTTGCAGTGAGTCGAGATTGCACCACTGCACTCCAGCCTGGGCGACAGAGTGAGACACCATCTCAAAAAAAAAAAAAAAAAAAAAGATTAAATAAATAAATAAGGAGATCCTGCCATTTACAACAACGTGAATGAACCTAGAGAACATTATGGCAAGTGAAATAAGCCAGCCACAGAAATAAAAATATCGCATGATCTCACATGGATGTGGAATCTAAAAAAACTGTCAAATATGCAAGATACAGAGAATAAAACAGTGGCTACCAGGGGCAGGATGGAGGATAGGAAATAGGGAGATGTAAGTAAAGGATATAAAATAGCACCTATGTAGAAGAAACAAGTTTAAAGCTCTAATGTACAACATGAGGAGTGTATTGTATTCCGATTTTTGGCTGAAGGAGTAGATTATAGTGGTTCTGGCCACAGGGAAAAGAAAAAGATAACTATGGGAGATGATGGCTATGTTAACTTCTTTCACTGTAGTCACCATTTTACTATATATATATCTTATAACATTGTGTGGTATACCTTAAATATATACAGTTAATTAAGAGGCAAACAACTAACAATGTATATTGTCAATGAAAATTAGAGATTTTTTTCTTGAGACAAGATCTCACTCTGTGGCCCAAGCTGGAGTGCAGTGACCTGGTGTGATCTCAGCTCACTGCAACCTCTGCATCCTGGGCTCAGGTGATCCTCCCACCTCAGCCTCTGGAGTAGCTGAGACTACAGGTGAGCACCACCACGCCTGGCTAGTTTTTATATTTTTAGTAGAGACGTGGTTTCTCCATGTTGCCCAGGTTGGTCTCAAACTCCTGGGCTCAAGTGATCTGCCTACCTTGGCCTCCCAAAGTGCTGGGATTACAGGCGTGAGCCACCATGCCTGGCCAAGAATTAGACTTTAAAGCAACAATTAG
>NW_012121820.1:441564-449714 GCF_000951035.1 Colobus angolensis palliatus | reverse complement strand
ATTGTTAAAGTAGGGCTGGGCGTGGTGGCTCATGCCTGTAATCCCAGCACTTTGGGAGGCTGAAGTGGGCGGATTACCTGAAGTCGAGAGCTTGATCTGTCTACAGTCTATTGCAGTCACTCAAGAGCCTGGCACTGTGCCCAGCATGTAGTATCCAGTAAAATAATTTAGGATTTATGTTTTAAAACCTCTACAATCCCATGTATGTAAAAATTTAAAGGCACACGCATGTGAAGTACAGATATGTGCAAGTTTTTTTTTTTTTTTCAGAAAGGCTGCAGAAAAAATTGTTAAAGTAGGGCTGGGCGTGGTGGCTCATGCCTGTAATCCCAGCACTTTGGGAGGCTGAAGTGGGCGGATTACCTGAAGTCGAGAGCTTGAGACTAGCCTGACTAACATGCAGAAACCTCATCTCTATTAAAAATACAAAATTAGCCGGGAATGGTGGTGCATGCCTGTAATCCCAGCTACTTGGGAAGCTGAGGCAGGCAAATCTCTTGAACCCGGGAGGTGGAGGTTGTGGTGAGCCAAGATCACGCCATTGCACTCCTACCTGGGCAACAAGAGTGAAACTCTGTCTGAAAAACAAAAACAAACAAACAAACAAAAAACAACAAAAAAACTGTTAAAGTATGACTACTTTTTGGGTAGAGAAAACATGGGTTAGGGATGGGTTGAGCAGGAAAAAGAGGACTTTAATTTCTGATTTTATACCTTATTACGCTATTTGAATTTTTGTCCATGAGGATATACTACTTTTATTTTAAAAAACCCAAAATAACAGCAACCTATCCAGAATAAGAGTGAAGTCTTTCCTTGGGCCTCCAAGTCAAGTATCTTATTTTATATACACAGCAATTCTGTGAGGTCGTTATGTAGCAGGACAAGCTGCAGAGAAAACCCCTCAGACGCTGAGTTAAAGAAGGAAGGGCTTTATTCAGCTAAGAGCTTCGGCAAGGCTCATGTCTCCAGCAACTGAGCTCCCCGAGTGAGCAATTCCTGTCCCTTTTAAGGGCTCACAACTCTAAGGGGGTCCGTGTGAGACGATCGTGACTGATTGAGCAAGCAGGGGGTATGTGACTGGGGGCTGCATGTACTGGTAATTAGAACAGAACGGAACAGGACAGGGATTTTCACAGTGCTTTTCTATACAATGTCTGTAATCTATAGATAACATAACTGATTAGGTCAGGGGTCGATCTTTAACTACCAGGCCCAGGGTGTGGCACCGGGCTGTCTGCTCATGGATTTCATTTCTGCCTTTTAGTTTTTACTTCTTCTTTCTTGGGAGGCAGAAATTGGGCATAAGACAATATGAGGGGTGGTCTCCTCCCTTAATTAGGGAAGGTATGACCATCCCTCTTGTATTACTTCATTTTCATACTGTGATGTAGAAGTACAAATACCTGAGACTGAATAATTTATAAAGAAAAAGAGCTTTAATGAACTCACAGTTCACATGACTGGGAAGGCCTCACAATCATGGCAGAAGGTGAAGGAGGAGCAAAGGCATGTCTTACATGGTGGCAGGCAAGAGACTGTGTGCAGGAGAACTGCCCTTTAGAAGACCATCAGCTCTCATGAGACTTGTTCACTATCACGAGAACAGCATGGGAAAGACCCACCCCCATGATTCAGTTACCTCCCACTGGGTTCCTCCTATGACATGTGAGGATTATGGGAGCTACAATTCAATATAAGATTTGGGTGGGGACACAGCCAAACCATATCACCCATTTTCAGATAAAGATCAGAATCTAGGTCTCAACTTCCAGTTGAGTGTCCTTTTCCTTTTTTCAATGAAGAAGAACCCAGGCCTAGAAAATCCAAAACTGTAACAGTGACTCTCCCAGCATCTGGCACATTATCTAGAATCAGTTTGCTGAATAAAGGAATACAAAAGCTTCTTATTGTTCAAATCTATCCTCCATTCTCTCCACTCTCAATCATAGATATAATAAAGTAGAAAACTGACTTTATTTTACTCTGTTGTTCAGAATTCTTCAATGTGTGAACTCATTTTCTACAAAGGTGCCAAGAACCAATACTGGGGGAAAAGACAGTCTCTTCAATAAACCATGGCTGGGATGACTGGATATCTATAGAAGAATGAAACTAGAACCCTATCTCTAGCCATGTACAAAAATAAAATCAAAATGGATTAAAGACTTTAAGACCTCAAGCTATGAAACTACTACAAGGAAACATTGGGGAAAATCTTCAGGACTTTTGTCTGGGCAGAAATTTCTTAAGTAATACCCCACAAGCACAGACAACCAAAGCAAAAATGAACAAATGGGATCACATCAAGTTAAAAAGCTTTTGCACAGCAAAGGAAACAATGAACAAAGTGAAGAGACAACCCACAGAATGGGAGAAAATATTTGCAAACTACTCATCTGACAAGATTAATGATCAGAATATATAAGAAGCTCAAACAACTCTACAGGAAAGAATCTAATAATTCAATAAAAACATGGGCAAAATATTTGGATAGATATTTCTCAAAAGAAGACATACAAATGGCAAACAGGCATGTGAAAAAGTGCTCAACATCATGGATCATCAGAGAAATGTAAATCTAAACTACAGTGGGGTATCATCTCACTCCAGTTAAAATGGCTTATATCCAAAAGACAGGTAATGACAAGTGTTGGTGGGGATGTGGAGAAAAGGAACCTTCATATACTGTTGGTAGGAATGTAAATTAGCACAACCACTATGGAGAACAGTTTGGAAGTTTCTCAAAAAACTAAAAATTGAGCTACCATATGACCCATCAATTCCACTGTTGGCTATATACCCAAAAGAAAGAAAATCAGTATATGGAAGAGGTATCTGCACTCCTATGTTTGTTGCTGCACTGTTTATTATAGCTAAGATTTGGAAGTAGCCTAAGTGTCTATCAACCGATTATTTGACAAGGAAAATGTGGTACATATACACAATGGAGTACGATTCAGCCACAAAAAAGAATGAGATCCAGTCATTTGCAACAACATGGATGGAACTGGAGATCATTGAGTGAAATAAACTAGGCACAGAAAGACAAACATCACATGTTCTCAGTTATTTATAGGATCTAAAAAATCAAAACTATTGGACTCATGGACATAGAGAGTAGAAGGATGGTTACCAGAGGCTGGGAAAGGTAGTGGGGGGCTGGGGAAAGGTGGGGATGATTAATGGGTAAAAAAAAAAAAAATAGAAAGAATGACTAAGACATACTATTTGATAGCACAACAAGGTGCCCATAGTTAATAATAACTTAACAGTACATTTAAAAATAACTAGAAGAGTGTAATTGGATTGTTTGTAACTTAAAGGATGAATGCTTGGGAGAATGGACACCCCGTTCTCCATGATGTGCTTATTTCACATTGAATGCCTATATCAAAACCCTTGTGTACCCTATAAATGTATGCATCTACTATGTACCCACAAAAATTAAAAATTAAGAGGCCGGGTGCAGTGGCTCATGCCTGTAATCACAGCACTTTGGGAGGCCTAGGTGGGTGGATTACTTGAGGTCAGGAGTTCAAGACCACCCTGGCCAGCATGGTGAAACCCCGTCTGTACTAAAAACACAAAAATTAGCTGGGCCTGGTGGTGCATGTCTGTAGTTCCAGCTACTTGGGAGGCTGAGGCATGAGAATCGCCTGAACCTGGGAGGCGAAGTTTGCAGTGAGCCAAGGTTGCACCACTGCACTCCAGCCTGGGCAATGGAGTGAGACTCTATTTCAAAAAATTAAAAAGAATTAAAAAGCCAAGACTAAACCAAAACAACAGCAGTGAAACAAAATTCTTCAATGTGTTTCAGCTTCACCTATAGAAAAAGAAGTACTCTGACATCTATGATATATTCCAGACATTATATTAAATGTTTCGCGTGAATTAACTCATCTGATGTTTTCAATAACCCTGTGATGTAAATGCTATTTTTGTTTAGCGTCTCTATCCTACAGATGAGGAAAGCAAAACAAAGAGAAGTTAAATAATTTCTCACAGCTAATAAGAGGAAGAGCGAGGCTTTGCACCAAGGAAATCTGAACTCAGAGTCTGTGCTGTCAACTACTTCATTACCCTGTCTCCAAACTTCTTGCGCCATTGACAAGGTCCTCCACTGCTAACTGGGGGTACTGCAAGCACAAAGATGGTGAGATGCGAAAATGCATGGTGCGTTTGAGGAACAGTCATGAGGCCCAATTAAGCTAGAATGGAGTTGTCAACCTAAAAAAAGACATGAGAAAATTATCCCTAAATATGTTGAGTTTAATCAGGAATAAGAAATAAGGATTATAATTCAGAATGCGTGGAATGGCAAACCACCAGTGCATTGAGGGAAGGATAAGAGGAGCTTTTATTAGCAAAAAGAGATTTACATAAGCTGCTTAGAAACAGAGTTCATTGGTTCCTGAGGTTCAAAGCCAGAGTTGTCAGTTCATTGGTGGAGATCCTGTTACTGGGCAAGTGTTCTTCAGAGAACATCTTATCTGAATTACTGCAGTCCTTCAGAGTGTCTAGTGATAAACCTTATCAAACCAGGAGATGCATGAAGGATGTGAAAGGGTTTCTTATGGGGTTTTTAGAAAGTCCTTGGAAAGAGTTCTTATCTCAGATATGTAAGTGGGAGTCCTCTCTCCTTCATACCTTCTCTTCCTGGCCCTGTTTTGTCTGGGTCTCACAAAAGCGATTTCATCCTGGCATCTGCATCTTTCACAGAGCCAACAAAGGGAAAAAACATGGTTACTTTATGACAGAGAAATAGGCAGGGGGCAGATCGTAGGGGCTTGTTGACCAGAGTAAAGAGTTTGGAGTTTATTTAATATGGGATGGAAAACCCTTGGAGAGTTGAAAGCAGAAGAGTGATAAAATTTGATATAGCTTTTTTGTTTTTTTAGGTAAAAAATTAATTTTTTTGTGTGGAGTTGGGAGTCTCTCTATGTTGTCCAGGCTGGTCTTGAACTCCTGGCCTTGAGTGATCATCCTTCCACCATGTGAGCCACTGTGCCCGGCCATTTGACAGTGTTTTTTTTTGTTTTTCTTCCTTGAAGCAGTCTCCCACTGTTGCCCAGGCTGGAGTGCGGTGGTGTGATCTCTGCTCACTGCATCCTCTGCCTCCTGGGTTCAAGTGATTCTTCTGCCTCAGCCTCCTGAGTAACTGAGATTATAGATGCCTGCCACCACTCCTGGCTAATTTTTATATTTTTAGTAGAGACGGGGTTTCACCATGTTGCCCAGGGTGGTCTCCAACTCTTGACCTCAATGGCTCTGCCTGCCTCGGCCTCCCAAAGTGCTGGGATTACAGGCATGAGCCACCACGCTCAGCTCATTTGATATAGTTTTTAAAAGTTTCTCCAGCGAGCTGGGTGAGGTGGCTCACGCCTGTAATCCCAGAACTTTGGGAGGCCGAGGTGGGTGGATCATGAGGTCAGGAGTTCAAGACCATCTGGGCCAATATAGCGAAAATCCGTCTCTACTAAAAATACAAAAATTTGCCGGGCATGGTGGCACTTGCCTGTAGTTCCAGCTACTCAGGAGGCTGAAGAATCACTTGAACCAGGGAGGCGGAGGTTGCAGTGAGCTGAGATTGTGCCACTGCACTCCAGCCTGGGCAACAGAGCATGATTGCACTCAAAAAAAAAAAAAAAAAAAATTAAAAACTTATAGCTGCCACTGTGTTCTTGACAACTTCCCAAACCTGAAAGACCTATGTTTAGAATGGTAGTGATGTAAATAAGTGCGGTTTTTTTTGATATTGTATAATGAAACTCGTCAACATTAGATCTGCATCATTCAGTAAACTGATGTCTTGAATGACCAGAGTGTGATGTTACACAATCATGCATGGCTACAAATTTCAAAGTTCAAGAGAGAGCAGCGGATTTTAATGTAACACATATGAAAAGCTTAGTGATTTGGTTTCTGATTCAACATCACTACTAACTGCTAAGAATAAATCACTTCTTGGGCTCTTACTGTCCAGTGCATAGGGAGGAAAAACTGGGTGAGGTCACAGTGAGAAGTCGTCATCTGTAGACTGGAAAGAGAGCCCCTCCAGAAATGAGCTCTGCTGGCACCTTCGTCTTGGACCTCCAGCCTCTACAACTCTGGGAAAATAAATGTCTGCTGTTTAAGGCAAAAAAAGAATGCATTACTTGTTAAATTTTAGTGTAGTATTAGGGAAGAATATCCACAATTATTTAAAAACTATTAAAATACTCTACATTTGAGTTAAGCTAGATTCTCTTTATTTCAGCAAAAACAATATTGCAACAGATTGAATGCAGAAGCAGAGAATCCAAGTGTCTTCTATTAAGCCAGACATTAATTTGCAAAAATGTAAAACAATGTCTGTTTTCTTGCTACACTTTTGTCTTCAGAAAACTATAGTTATTTTTCATAAAATATTTTAGCATGTAATTGTTTATTACTATTATTTTTAATGAATTAATAAATGCTTTTAAATTTCTCAGTGTTAATTTCTTGTACAGTAAATATCAATAGGTATAATCCACATAAAAGTGCTTTGGAGATGTTCAATGATTTTTAAGGGTTTAAAGGGATGTGGAGATCAAAAAGTTTGAGAACATCTGGCTTAGGGTAATCAAAGGTCAGTTTCTGGGTAGGTATAATCCCAGCTTCCCCTAAAATACATAGTTCCCCAATACCTGAACAAACTGGGATTCGCTGGGGAAGAAAGAAGAGGAGATGTCTTCAGGGTTCCTTTGGGGCAATCCTATCTTCTCCAAGCGTCAGGTAGTATATGACTGTTTTTCCAAAATTAAGGCCGGGGCAGTGACTCATGCCTGTAGTCCCAGCACTTTGAAAGGCCGAGCAGGGGGAGGATCACTTGAGGCCAGGAGTTCAAAACCAGCCTGGCCAACATAGTGAGACCCTGTCTCTAAAAAAAAAAAAAACAAGCAAACCAAAAGAACCTCCAAATGAACTAAAACTGAATTTGCTTTGTGCTTCTTCAGAGAATTTGAACCAGAATGTTCTCAACCATAATTAAAGGAATGCAAACAAAACAATTATTAGGTAACTTTCTAAAAAATATTAGATTCGCAAAAATTCAAAAATCCAAGATAAATCCAATGCTAAAGACATAGAAAAATAGGTAAGAGCATAAACTGATGCAACCCTTATTATATTTGGAGAAAGGGATATGGAATTTGGTCATAACTATCAAATTTTTAAATGCTTATTCCTTTTGATCCAGCATTTAACTATTAGAAATTTATCCTACAGATATATCCCAAAATATGCTAAAATGCTCATTTCAGTGTTGCTTGTAATGCTAAAACCCTGAAAATAACCTAACTGCTCATTAATAGAATATTGATTGATTTAATATGGAACATCCATGTAATGGAAGGCTAGGTTATTAAAATAAACTATTTAGATATGTATGTGTTATTACTGAAAGATCTCCAAGGTGTTTTATTAAAAACAAAAATGTAATATTCAGAGCAGTGGGTAAAATATGATCACTGCTCCAGTTATCTATTGCTGCATAAAAATCATCCCAAACTTAGTGACTTCAAACTATAATTATTAATTATGCTTGCAAACCTTCAAATTAGGAGGGCTTGGCAGGAACAGCTTGTCTTGTTCTACCTGGAGTTAGCAGGATGGCTTAGAGGTTGGGGGCAACCTAGTGTTTAGAGATGGAATCACATGAAGGCTTTCTTGTTCACACATCTTGTAGTTGATGTTGGCTGTTGGCTTGAATGGGGCATGTTTATGTGGTTGTCCTGCTTGCTCACAGCATGTGGCTGAGTTCTGAGAACAAGCATCTCAAGGCACAGGAAATGGAAGCTACCAGTTTTTGAAGTCTTGGCCCAAGCACTTGGCACAGCATCGCTTGTACTATATTCTGTTTGAACTTGAGTTAAGCAGTCAGTGAGCCCAGATTCAAGGGGAGGGAATTTAGACTTTGCCTTTTGATACAATGAATGTCAAATAATTTAGGATTTATGTTTTAAAACCTCTACAATCCCATGTATGTAAAAATTTAAAGGCACACACATGTGAAGTACAGATATGTGCAAGTTTTTTTTTTTTTTCAGAAAGGCTGCAGAAAAAATTGTTAAAGTAGGGCTGGGCGTGGTGGCTCATGCCTGTAATCCCAGCACTTTGGGAGGCTG
>NW_012121820.1:420361-441514 GCF_000951035.1 Colobus angolensis palliatus | reverse complement strand
ATTGTTAAAGTAGGGCTGGGCGTGGTGGCTCATGCCTGTAATCCCAGCACTTTGGGAGGCTGAAGTGGGCGGATTACCTGAAGTCGAGAGCTTGATCTGTCTACAGTCTATTGCAGTCACTCAAGAGCCTGGCACTGTGCCCAGCATGTAGTATCCAGTAAAATAATTTAGGATTTATGTTTTAAAACCTCTACAATCCCATGTATGTAAAAATTTAAAGGCACACGCATGTGAAGTACAGATATGTGCAAGTTTTTTTTTTTTTTTCAGAAAGGCTGCAGAAAAAATTGTTAAAGTAGGGCTGGGCGTGGTGGCTCATGCCTGTAATCCCAGCACTTTGGGAGGCTGAAGTGGGCGGATTACCTGAAGTCGAGAGCTTGAGACTAGCCTGACTAACATGCAGAAACCTCATCTCTATTAAAAATACAAAATTAGCCGGGAATGGTGGTGCATGCCTGTAATCCCAGCTACTTGGGAAGCTGAGGCAGGCAAATCTCTTGAACCCGGGAGGTGGAGGTTGTGGTGAGCCAAGATCACGCCATTGCACTCCTACCTGGGCAACAAGAGTGAAACTCTGTCTGAAAAACAAAAACAAACAAACAAACAAAAAACAACAAAAAAACTGTTAAAGTATGACTACTTTTTGGGTAGAGAAAACATGGGTTAGGGATGGGTTGAGCAGGAAAAAGAGGACTTTAATTTCTGATTTTATACCTTATTACGCTATTTGAATTTTTGTCCATGAGGATATACTACTTTTATTTTAAAAAACCCAAAATAACAGCAACCTATCCAGAATAAGAGTGAAGTCTTTCCTTGGGCCTCCAAGTCAAGTATCTTATTTTATATACACAGCAATTCTGTGAGGTCGTTATGTAGCAGGACAAGCTGCAGAGAAAACCCCTCAGACGCTGAGTTAAAGAAGGAAGGGCTTTATTCAGCTAAGAGCTTCGGCAAGGCTCATGTCTCCAGCAACTGAGCTCCCCGAGTGAGCAATTCCTGTCCCTTTTAAGGGCTCACAACTCTAAGGGGGTCCGTGTGAGACGATCGTGACTGATTGAGCAAGCAGGGGGTATGTGACTGGGGGCTGCATGTACTGGTAATTAGAACAGAACGGAACAGGACAGGGATTTTCACAGTGCTTTTCTATACAATGTCTGTAATCTATAGATAACATAACTGATTAGGTCAGGGGTCGATCTTTAACTACCAGGCCCAGGGTGTGGCACCGGGCTGTCTGCTCATGGATTTCATTTCTGCCTTTTAGTTTTTACTTCTTCTTTCTTGGGAGGCAGAAATTGGGCATAAGACAATATGAGGGGTGGTCTCCTCCCTTAATTAGGGAAGGTATGACCATCCCTCTTGTATTACTTCATTTTCATACTGTGATGTAGAAGTACAAATACCTGAGACTGAATAATTTATAAAGAAAAAGAGCTTTAATGAACTCACAGTTCACATGACTGGGAAGGCCTCACAATCATGGCAGAAGGTGAAGGAGGAGCAAAGGCATGTCTTACATGGTGGCAGGCAAGAGACTGTGTGCAGGAGAACTGCCCTTTAGAAGACCATCAGCTCTCATGAGACTTGTTCACTATCACGAGAACAGCATGGGAAAGACCCACCCCCATGATTCAGTTACCTCCCACTGGGTTCCTCCTATGACATGTGAGGATTATGGGAGCTACAATTCAATATAAGATTTGGGTGGGGACACAGCCAAACCATATCACCCATTTTCAGATAAAGATCAGAATCTAGGTCTCAACTTCCAGTTGAGTGTCCTTTTCCTTTTTTCAATGAAGAAGAACCCAGGCCTAGAAAATCCAAAACTGTAACAGTGACTCTCCCAGCATCTGGCACATTATCTAGAATCAGTTTGCTGAATAAAGGAATACAAAAGCTTCTTATTGTTCAAATCTATCCTCCATTCTCTCCACTCTCAATCATAGATATAATAAAGTAGAAAACTGACTTTATTTTACTCTGTTGTTCAGAATTCTTCAATGTGTGAACTCATTTTCTACAAAGGTGCCAAGAACCAATACTGGGGGAAAAGACAGTCTCTTCAATAAACCATGGCTGGGATGACTGGATATCTATAGAAGAATGAAACTAGAACCCTATCTCTAGCCATGTACAAAAATAAAATCAAAATGGATTAAAGACTTTAAGACCTCAAGCTATGAAACTACTACAAGGAAACATTGGGGAAAATCTTCAGGACTTTTGTCTGGGCAGAAATTTCTTAAGTAATACCCCACAAGCACAGACAACCAAAGCAAAAATGAACAAATGGGATCACATCAAGTTAAAAAGCTTTTGCACAGCAAAGGAAACAATGAACAAAGTGAAGAGACAACCCACAGAATGGGAGAAAATATTTGCAAACTACTCATCTGACAAGATTAATGATCAGAATATATAAGAAGCTCAAACAACTCTACAGGAAAGAATCTAATAATTCAATAAAAACATGGGCAAAATATTTGGATAGATATTTCTCAAAAGAAGACATACAAATGGCAAACAGGCATGTGAAAAAGTGCTCAACATCATGGATCATCAGAGAAATGTAAATCTAAACTACAGTGGGGTATCATCTCACTCCAGTTAAAATGGCTTATATCCAAAAGACAGGTAATGACAAGTGTTGGTGGGGATGTGGAGAAAAGGAACCTTCATATACTGTTGGTAGGAATGTAAATTAGCACAACCACTATGGAGAACAGTTTGGAAGTTTCTCAAAAAACTAAAAATTGAGCTACCATATGACCCATCAATTCCACTGTTGGCTATATACCCAAAAGAAAGAAAATCAGTATATGGAAGAGGTATCTGCACTCCTATGTTTGTTGCTGCACTGTTTATTATAGCTAAGATTTGGAAGTAGCCTAAGTGTCTATCAACCGATTATTTGACAAGGAAAATGTGGTACATATACACAATGGAGTACGATTCAGCCACAAAAAAGAATGAGATCCAGTCATTTGCAACAACATGGATGGAACTGGAGATCATTGAGTGAAATAAACTAGGCACAGAAAGACAAACATCACATGTTCTCAGTTATTTATAGGATCTAAAAAATCAAAACTATTGGACTCATGGACATAGAGAGTAGAAGGATGGTTACCAGAGGCTGGGAAAGGTAGTGGGGGGCTGGGGAAAGGTGGGGATGATTAATGGGTAAAAAAAAAAAAAATAGAAAGAATGACTAAGACATACTATTTGATAGCACAACAAGGTGCCCATAGTTAATAATAACTTAACAGTACATTTAAAAATAACTAGAAGAGTGTAATTGGATTGTTTGTAACTTAAAGGATGAATGCTTGGGAGAATGGACACCCCGTTCTCCATGATGTGCTTATTTCACATTGAATGCCTATATCAAAACCCTTGTGTACCCTATAAATGTATGCATCTACTATGTACCCACAAAAATTAAAAATTAAGAGGCCGGGTGCAGTGGCTCATGCCTGTAATCACAGCACTTTGGGAGGCCTAGGTGGGTGGATTACTTGAGGTCAGGAGTTCAAGACCACCCTGGCCAGCATGGTGAAACCCCGTCTGTACTAAAAACACAAAAATTAGCTGGGCCTGGTGGTGCATGTCTGTAGTTCCAGCTACTTGGGAGGCTGAGGCATGAGAATCGCCTGAACCTGGGAGGCGAAGTTTGCAGTGAGCCAAGGTTGCACCACTGCACTCCAGCCTGGGCAATGGAGTGAGACTCTATTTCAAAAAATTAAAAAGAATTAAAAAGCCAAGACTAAACCAAAACAACAGCAGTGAAACAAAATTCTTCAATGTGTTTCAGCTTCACCTATAGAAAAAGAAGTACTCTGACATCTATGATATATTCCAGACATTATATTAAATGTTTCGCGTGAATTAACTCATCTGATGTTTTCAATAACCCTGTGATGTAAATGCTATTTTTGTTTAGCGTCTCTATCCTACAGATGAGGAAAGCAAAACAAAGAGAAGTTAAATAATTTCTCACAGCTAATAAGAGGAAGAGCGAGGCTTTGCACCAAGGAAATCTGAACTCAGAGTCTGTGCTGTCAACTACTTCATTACCCTGTCTCCAAACTTCTTGCGCCATTGACAAGGTCCTCCACTGCTAACTGGGGGTACTGCAAGCACAAAGATGGTGAGATGCGAAAATGCATGGTGCGTTTGAGGAACAGTCATGAGGCCCAATTAAGCTAGAATGGAGTTGTCAACCTAAAAAAAGACATGAGAAAATTATCCCTAAATATGTTGAGTTTAATCAGGAATAAGAAATAAGGATTATAATTCAGAATGCGTGGAATGGCAAACCACCAGTGCATTGAGGGAAGGATAAGAGGAGCTTTTATTAGCAAAAAGAGATTTACATAAGCTGCTTAGAAACAGAGTTCATTGGTTCCTGAGGTTCAAAGCCAGAGTTGTCAGTTCATTGGTGGAGATCCTGTTACTGGGCAAGTGTTCTTCAGAGAACATCTTATCTGAATTACTGCAGTCCTTCAGAGTGTCTAGTGATAAACCTTATCAAACCAGGAGATGCATGAAGGATGTGAAAGGGTTTCTTATGGGGTTTTTAGAAAGTCCTTGGAAAGAGTTCTTATCTCAGATATGTAAGTGGGAGTCCTCTCTCCTTCATACCTTCTCTTCCTGGCCCTGTTTTGTCTGGGTCTCACAAAAGCGATTTCATCCTGGCATCTGCATCTTTCACAGAGCCAACAAAGGGAAAAAACATGGTTACTTTATGACAGAGAAATAGGCAGGGGGCAGATCGTAGGGGCTTGTTGACCAGAGTAAAGAGTTTGGAGTTTATTTAATATGGGATGGAAAACCCTTGGAGAGTTGAAAGCAGAAGAGTGATAAAATTTGATATAGCTTTTTTGTTTTTTTAGGTAAAAAATTAATTTTTTTGTGTGGAGTTGGGAGTCTCTCTATGTTGTCCAGGCTGGTCTTGAACTCCTGGCCTTGAGTGATCATCCTTCCACCATGTGAGCCACTGTGCCCGGCCATTTGACAGTGTTTTTTTTTGTTTTTCTTCCTTGAAGCAGTCTCCCACTGTTGCCCAGGCTGGAGTGCGGTGGTGTGATCTCTGCTCACTGCATCCTCTGCCTCCTGGGTTCAAGTGATTCTTCTGCCTCAGCCTCCTGAGTAACTGAGATTATAGATGCCTGCCACCACTCCTGGCTAATTTTTATATTTTTAGTAGAGACGGGGTTTCACCATGTTGCCCAGGGTGGTCTCCAACTCTTGACCTCAATGGCTCTGCCTGCCTCGGCCTCCCAAAGTGCTGGGATTACAGGCATGAGCCACCACGCTCAGCTCATTTGATATAGTTTTTAAAAGTTTCTCCAGCGAGCTGGGTGAGGTGGCTCACGCCTGTAATCCCAGAACTTTGGGAGGCCGAGGTGGGTGGATCATGAGGTCAGGAGTTCAAGACCATCTGGGCCAATATAGCGAAAATCCGTCTCTACTAAAAATACAAAAATTTGCCGGGCATGGTGGCACTTGCCTGTAGTTCCAGCTACTCAGGAGGCTGAAGAATCACTTGAACCAGGGAGGCGGAGGTTGCAGTGAGCTGAGATTGTGCCACTGCACTCCAGCCTGGGCAACAGAGCATGATTGCATCTCAAAAAAAGAGAAAAGCTCCTCTGGCTTTTAAGTGGTGAATGGGGGCCAACCTGGAATCAAGGAGACTGGCCGGGAGCTCCTGCGGTTCTTCTCGTGAGCTCTTGCCGTGTCCCAGTGTGTGGCACTGGGCCATTTTCTTGTTCTTGGTCCCTTTGCCATTCCTTCCACTGTCTGCCCAGTGAACACCTATTATCTTTTAAAACATAGTCACAGCCTCCTGTATGAGGCTTTTTCCAACTCATCACCCTCAATAAAATTATCTCATCCTCCTTTGCACCCCCACAGAGCCCACCTTGAATATTTTATTTGACCTCTGTGGATTAATACAAAAGTATATTTGGTTTTTGTCCCCAGTTCCTGGCATGGAGCCACTAAAACCCGTGGCATTTTCTGAGTGAGGGGAGTGTCTTTTGTTATTCACGACAAACCCCTTTCCATCACGCCTGAGTTTATGCTAAGGAGGTGGCTGATAGTGGGGCCACTAGGTGGCCCCAGGACGAGGCTGGTCACCAGAAGGAGCAAGTGCTTAGCGGGTTGGAACTTTCAGCCCCACCTGCCGACTTTGAGAAGGGAAGAGGTCAGTGCTGGTGATTGAGCGCTGTAAACACTACTGAACAATCCAGAGAGCTTCCGGGTGGTGGACTCGTCAAGGTGCTGGGAGGGTGGCGCACCTGAAGAGGGCATGGAAGCTCTGTGCACCACCCCTGCCACCCCCTTCATATCCTGCTCTGTGCATCTCCTCCATTTGGCTGTTCCTGAGTTGTATCTTGGTAAATGTAAGCAAATTGCTTTCCTGAGTTCTGCCAGCTGTTCTGGCACTTTATTAAATGGGCTTATGGGAACCTGGAACTTTGTTGCCAAGTTGGAAACAAGTATGGGTAACCTGGAAATTGCAATTGGCGCCTGAGGTGGGGACAGTGTTCTGGATGTCAGTCCTTAAACCTGTGGAGTCCGGGTAGTTAATGTCAGCATTGAATTGAGTTGAGTTGTAGGCCACCTAGTTTGTGTTGGAGAATTGACTGTTAGTATGGAAAATCCTCATATTTGGTTCTGACACCAAAGCATTGTAGAAAAAAAAAAAACACTTTAACCACAAAATTATTTTTTGTGTTTCTGCTTTCCTTTTAATAACCATAAGCTCCTATGGAAACAGAAAAAAAAAAAAAAAAAAGACCATGCCACCCTTATTCCTGCATGCTGTCTCAGAGCTGTCTGGTATATTGTACAGGTTCAGTAAATATTTCCTGGTAACTGAAAGAGCTAACGAATTCATATCTGAAGTTCATTCAGGTTGACTGTTGCAGTTTCACTCCTTGTTCTTTTAGGATGCAATGCTCCTGAAATTTGAGAATTAACCATTTTCTAATCTTTATGAGCTCTAACTTAGTTATGATACAGTGTGTAACATTTTGTATTTAAGGTCTGCATTTACCTATCCTGCAGCGTGCACTTAGATTTCCTGATAAATAACTGAGTTAGCGCCTTAATTAAGTAGATAGTCTTTTTCCTTTTTTCCCTTATATTCCCCAGCAACTGGTCTTGGTATGGCTACAGTTTCTCTTATTGAGTCTGGGTGGAGACAAGATGGGACTCTAAAAATCCTGTGGCTTTTCTCCAAGTCAAAGCAATCCTATCAGGGTGAAGTTTTTGGGCAGCTGTCTGCTCAGCTGGGGCCAGGCTGGAGGCCTGAGCTACTGTCTGTTTTGCTGCATTCTTGACTGAAGGCCAGGCTGCGTTTCTTCTGAACTTGGGGAGTGGCTTAGGCGATTCTGGTCTGTTCAGCAATTGTCAGGTTCCTCGGTTAGAAGAGTAGCAGCCTCTGGAGATTAGCAGGGAAACATTCTCCGCAACCTGGCCGGTGGTGGGATGTTACAGTGAAAGAAAAATTTTGACAGAATTCTGCCAGATATACAAGCACAAAAACAGTCACACATTGTGCTCCTTAAACTCAGGGGAGGCCCCTCTCACTGACTTCATGAAAGGGTTACTTAGAAGTGGATGCTATGATTTCTGATGACTTTGAAGTCAAGTCCAGAGTCTAAGATTGGCCATCCTGGCTATCATAAATTATTGCAGCCACTTTGGATTAAAATGTTGACATGAGATTTTGGTTGGAGTCCCTAAATTGTGGGGACAGACACTTTCTCTAATGTTTTCTCCAACGGTATTAGGTCCCGGGCTTGCCTGTTCCTTATACTTCATTCATGTAGGCATGGGAGGGTTTGCATAAATTTTTCTCATTGTGATAAAATATACATAAGATTTACCATTTGAACCATTTTTAAGTATATAGTTTTGTGACATTAAGTACATTTACAGTGTTGTGCAGCCAGCACCACCATGTGTCTCCATAACTTTTTTATTGTCCCAAACTGAAACTCTACTTCCATTAGAAAATAACTCCCCTTTCTCCCTTACTCCCAGCCCTGGGAAACCACCATTCTACTTTTGCCTCTATGAATTTGACTATTCCAACTACCTCCTGTCAGTTGAATCATATAATATTTGTCCCTTTGTGTCTGGCTTATTTAGCGTTAATGTTTTCAAGGGGCCTGGATAATTTTTATGGCAACCTTATTCCTTGAACATCACTCATTTCACCAGTGTCAATTATTTTGAACATCCTTCATGCTATTTTACAAACCTGTGGCATGGATCAGTATTTGAGGGGCTGAGTAGTCACCGCTGGATTTTGGATTTTTGCTTGGGGCTCTTCATATGCTAACAAATCACCCTTGATACATTACATAGCTCATACCAAAGTCTTTTACAAGTAAATGACCACACGGACACTATGACATAGCCAAAATTCAGAAACTCCCGACAGAGATAAAGTAACCAACACCATAAAGAAGGGACTTCCCACTGGATGTCAGGATCACATTTTGGTCCTGTGAGGCAGGGGAGTTTTGGAGATATCTAGAGTTTTGCACAAAACTCTCTCTCTCTCTCTCTCGTGTGTGTGTGTGTGTGTGTGTTGTTAGGGTAAGAGTTCAGGATTTTTTAATCAAATTCTAAGGAGGTTAGTGATCTCCCTAAAAAGTTATGTCATGTTGAAAAGGGAAATTCTATTTTCTATATTGTTTTTCATACAAAACAATAGAATAGAAATAAATGCTATAAGTAGACAGAAAATAGAAAGAATTGGAATAGAAAGAATAGAAATAGAAGGGAAAAATTCTATTTCCTATGTTTCCTTTAGTGTTTTGGAGAGAACAGATGGAAAACAGTCCGTTTATCCAGGTTGGGTGAGAATACTTGGAAGAATTTCACTCTGTGTGTGTGTGTGTGTGTGTAGGGGGATTCCTTAGCTTTCTTATTTATTTGTTTATTTTTGAGACAGGGTCTTGCTCTGTCATCCAGGCTGGAGTGCGGTGGTATGATCACAGCTCACTTCAGCCTTGAATTCCTGGCCTCAAGCGATCCTCCCACTTCAGCCTCCTGAGTAGCTGGGACTACTGGCATGCACCAAGATGCCTGGCTTCCTTAACCTTAATTATGTTATGGCCTTCAGTATAGGAACCCATGCTCTGTAATTGCTCTTATCAGAGCCAGTGATTTTACATCAAGCTTGCAGCCTTAAAGCTTTTCCTTACCCACATGGCAGCCCCATCACACACCTCTAGGGGGCACTGTTTGCTTTCATCCTCTGTGACTGGCATCTGCTGGAGATGGGCAGTGCACTTTCATCTTCTGGCAGGCTGATATTGGGCAGTGCAGCAGCATTGTTGACTCCCAAGGCTTTCTTGTGAGTACAAAGGCCATGGGTCTTCACTGATCCCATCTTTCTCATGGCCAATCTACTCTTTCAGAGATATATGTTTAGTATGGACTCTGGAAAAGATCAAAGAATCAAGAATAGAATCCTTGCCTCTGTGTTCCAAATTAGCAAAGGGATACTTGGTATTTTGAAAAGATTTTTACAGTGATTGGCTAATGAAGGAGCCCATGGAGATAAATAACTCCAGGAAGCTTTCACGGCTAATAATACCTTAATTTTCTGTTGTAGCCTTTCCTTTTTAGACTTGTAATGATATGTCAGTTTAGAAAACTGATATAAATATTCCTTCCTACTTGGAATGCTCTTCTTCACTATGCCTGTTTAATTTCTCTACGTTCTCAAAATCCCAGTTCAAGTCCCACCACCTCCAGGAAGCCTTCCCTGACCACTTCCACCCATAGTCACTGTTCCTTCTTCTGAATTTGGTACTACTCAGAGCCTGCATCTCACTATTAGCATTCATCTAGGGTGCACTGTTGGTTTTCTTTTTACATGTGTGTATTAGGAACTATTATCTGGTATAATTCTCATCACAGGTAATTTCTGTTGCTCAGTGGTCCTCTTTTCCGACGGAGGCTGTGGCAGCTACTATCAGAGGGTGAAGAATTAGACAAATAGCCCTGAAGACCACCCTTACTTCTGATATAAAATGTGTAAGTTCAGGGGGTTCCCAAGACAATCCCCAGGTTTGGTCATTTGCTAGAATTTTCTGGAAGGATTCACAGAGCTGACTGAAAGTTGTTATACTCATGGTTACAGTTTAGTACAGGGAAAGCATACAGATGAAAATCAGCCAAGGGAAGAGATATGTGGGACAGGGTCCAGGAAAATTCCAAGCATGGAGCTTTTAACTATCTTCTCCCTGTGTCATGGACAGTGTTACTCTTCCAGAAAAGATGTTTGGTAATACATATGGAGTACTGCCAGCCAAGAAGCTCACCTGACACTGGGTGTCCAAGGTTATTTTATTTTAGAAACAGGGTCTTGCTCTGTCACCCAGGCTATGGTGCAGTAGCACAGTCATAGCTCACTCTAACCTCAAACTCCTGGGCTCAAGCAATCCTGCAGCCTCAGCCTCCCAAGTAGCTTGGAATACAGGCACGTGTCACCATGCTTGGCTAATTTTTAAATTTATTTTGTAAAGACAGAGTCTTGCTCTGTTGCCCAGGCTGATCTTGAACTCCTGACCTCAAGGGATACTCCCACCTCAGCCTCTCAAAGTGTTAGGATTACAGGCATGAGCCACTGTGGCAGTCTAAGAGTTTGTACTGAGGTTTCATGGTCGACTTTCCACATGGCTGACCTCAGGTTCCAGCTTCTCTAGAGGTTCAACTGATGTCATATGACTCAGTTGCTCATTATAAATCACACTGTTGGACTTTCTGCTGCAAAGTCCCTTAGAAAACAAAGTCCCTTAGAAAACAAGGACACTATTATCAGGCAGGACATTCCAAGGGCTTAGAGATGACCTCCCAGGGGCCAATAGCAAAGGCCAGGCCTCTCTTTGGGCAAAGTTAAATCATTTACTACACAGTGGGCTTTGCAAAATCTAACTGAAGACTAGAGATCAATTTCAGTTTCTAACTTCCCAGATAGGGTATCAGGTGCATTTCAGCGATAATAGTCAGGACTTTCATTTGCAAGATTTTTACATGCAGAGCCAGCTTCTTTGGGAGAAGTAAGGTTTGTGGGTTCTATGTGAATCAAACCTGGAGGATTAGAGTTTTGGGTTTATTCATGCTAACAACAGGAGAGGAAATTAGGTAGGATGTCATATAGGGCAATTTCTCACCATACAGGAAGGCAATAAGGACCCTTCCTGGGCTGGAAGGAGGAGACTGGGAGAGAGAGAGAGGAGACAGGAGAGGGGTTCTCATTTGACCTACTTGTGGGGTTGAAATCAAGGTGTGGGGACAGGTGGGGTCAAAGGCTGCTCAGATGCATTCAAGGATCTGGACACAGAGGGTACACTTGCTCTTCCTTCTGTCTGGAAATCTTGCACACCAGCTCAGAGAGAATAACCCACACAAACAAACTATAAAGATTGAGCACAAATAAAATTTTCTGAGTTGTAGGCAAATGGCATCCCCACATTAAAATGGCACATGTGGGACAATGTGCATATCCATTGTTATGTTGCATGATCCATAGATGAACAGGAACCTGTCCACATCAGTGGCAATGGTTATGTTATTTTTTTAAGGCATAGTAGGAAATTTTCATCTTTTCTTGTGTTTCTTGGTTAGGTATCTAATCTCTCAAATAAAATGGTTTTGGACAATTATATCTGATCACTTACGACTATGTCTTCCTTGCCCAAATGTTGTCAATAAAACTTCCCATTTCTTGGCCCAGCATTCAGGCCTCCAAAGTTTGGCCTCTGCCCTCCTGCCTGACTTCATCTTCTATTCCTTCTCCTTAGACAGTGCCTGCTGTAACAACATAATATAAACTGAGTGGCTTAAACAACAAATATTTATTTCTTATAGTTTTGGGGGCTGGAAGTCTGAGACCAGGGTGCCAGCAGGGTTGGGATTCAGTGAGACCTCTCTTCCTGGTTTATAGACAGTCATCTTTTTGCTGTGTCCTCACACAGAAAAAGGAGAGCTAACTAGCTCTCTGGCTTCTTCTTCTTCTTCTTTTTTTTTTCTTTTTTAGAGACAGGGTCTTTCTATATTTGCCGAGGCTGAACTCAAACTCCTGGGCTCAAGCAATCCCCCTGTCTTAGCTTCCCGAGTAGCTGGGACTGCAGATGTGTGACACCGTACCTGGCTTCTGGCCTCTTCTTATGTCAATGAAAAGAGTCAAACTGTGTACAATATTTGAAGAGATTTACTCTGAGCCAAATATGAGGACCATGACTCATGACACAGCCTGATGAGGTCCTGAGAACATGTACCCAAGGCATTTGGGTCACAGCTTAATTTTATACATTTTAGGGGGACAGAAGTTACAGGCAGACATCCATCAATGCATGTAAGGTGCACGTTGGTTCAGTTTGGAAAGGCAGGACAACTCCAGGTGGGGTGGGGTGAAGTGGGGCCTTCCAGGTCACAGGTGGTTTCAAAGATTTTCTGATTGGCAGTTGGTTGGAAGAGTTGATTCTCTCCTATATCGGGAAAAGACCTGGACAGGGAAGGGGATTCTCTAGAGAGTAATTTTCCCTACAAGAGGCAGCTTTGCAGGGCCATTTCAAATATGTCAAATAAATAAATTTTAGGGTAAAATACGGTGATTTCTTTCAGAGCCTGTTATTTATCATGTGATGCTATACCAGAGTCAGGTTGGAATTTGGTATCTTATTGCTGCAAAGAGTCTGTTTTGTCAATCTTAAGATCTCTGTTTTAATGTTAGCACTGACCATTTGTGCCTGAATTCCAAAAGGAGGAGGGTATAATGAAGCATGTCTGACTTCCCCTTCCCATCATGACCTGAACTAGTTTTTCAGATTTACTTTGGAATGCCCTTGGCTGAGAGGAGGCTTCATCAGTCAATTGGGGGGCTTAGAATTTTATTTTTGGTTTACACTTCTAAGAACACTAATCTCATTCATAAGGGCTCCACCTTCATGACCTAATCATCTCCCAAAGGCTCCATCTTCAAATACCCTTGCTTGGGGTTAGCGTTTCAACACACAAAGTTTGGGGGGATACAAACTTCAGTCCATTGCAAATAGACTACTCTCAGTTAAATGGAACTCAGCAGTTCTTGAATGCACTACCCTATCTTTTTGCCTTTACTTAGAATGTTTCTTCTTCCTGGACTGTCTTTCTCCCATTTCTATCAGGCTTAAATTCCACTTTCTCCATGAAGTCTTCAACTTTCCAGACTGGAAGTTAGCCTCCCACAGCACAGTGTCTTTACTTCTGTTACAGGATTTTCAAAATGTACCCATTTGTCATTATCTGAGTATAAGTCACATACCTGATTGTTAATTTCTGGAAGGCAAAGGCTATGTCTTTCTTTCCTTCTTTTTTTTTTTTTTTTGAGGTGGAGTCTTGCTCTGTCTCCCAGGCTAGAGTGCAGTGGTGCAATCTCAGCTCACTGCAACCTCCGCCTCCTGGGTTCAAGCATTTCTCATGCCTCAGCCTCCCGAGTAGCTGGGATTACAGGTGCCTGCCACTATGCCCAACTAATTTTTTGTATTTTTAGTAGAGATAGCATTTCACCATGTTGGTCAGGCTGGTCTTGAACTCCTGACCTCAAGCAATCCATCCACCTCAGCCTTCCAAAGTGTTGGGATTACAGGCCTGAGCCACTGCAGTCGGCCATGTCTTTCTTTTAAAGTCTCCATGTCTCTAATAGCACTGGGCTCAGGGCCCTGCCTGCTCAAACACTCAATGAGGGTCTGCTGAATTGACTGTCTTTCACAGATGCAGACACAGATGGGGAACACATATATTTTCAGACTAAGTCTTCTACTATCTGGGAATGTTAGGGCAAGAAGAGTAAAGATATCATGATCTGGCAGGAGCTGAGGCTGAGCTCTAAAGGGAGAGGAGGGGAGGGGAGGGAGCCAAGAGATGGCTGGTAGGGTTTGCCATTTGAGTAGACTTGTCTTTAGGTTGAGTTGCTTCAAAGTTCTAGAGCCAGAGATTAAAAAAAAAAAAAGCTGGGAGTTTTTCCATCACATCCATGCTTCTGTACTGTGCAGTCAAATTTGGTGAGCAGGCAAGGGGTGTAAGCTGGAGTGGGGGTAGGTCCCTTGGGAACTGGGGAATTTGCTCCTAACTCTTGGAAATTCTCCAGAGTAGAGAAAACCAGTGTCCTTTGTATTATCCTAAGGTTTAACATGTGGTGGGACTTCAAGGAGTCCAAGGACAAAGGTCAAGAACTCACTATTCAAAAAAAAAGATAAAAATAACCTATAACTATTTTCCGAAATATTTGTTCTCAGCAGTAGTCAAAGAACTGTAAATCCAGACAACGAGGTTGTCCCTCTCTGCCTTGTATTTTATCCATGTGTGTGTGGTGCGGGCTGTTCCTTTGTGCATTTTCTTTTATTTACTTTGAATCATAATTTTTTTCTTTTTAATAAACACCAGGGGAGAGCACACACATAGTCCCCCACTACCATAAATAATGCAGTTGAGTTTCCCACATTGGGATAATCGCAGGGGTCAGCATATCCAGAGTGCAATGGATAAGCCTCGCCCTGGGAAAACCACCTCCGTGATCGTGGTATCTCCTATGCCAGTGCTTTGTGCATTTTAATACACAAATGTAAAAGTGATAGAAACTTGGCCACCTTGACTGTCTATTTTAAAAGCTGTCTATTAAAAAAACCGGTATCTTCTTTGATCTAGCAATTCTACCTCTAGAAATGTATCTTTAAGAAAAGAATAAATTGTGCATTTATAATAATACATAAAAATCTGGCAAACATGTTCATAGCAGTCCACTTTTTAATAATAATATATGTATCCTAAATATGATTATAGGAATTGAATAAATAGACATTCTTACCGTAGAATACTCTGAGGTTGATAAACATGATGGTGAAGATGTTGAGCAGTTTTCCTTAAAAGCAGTTCTCAATTCACTGCTGATTTGTGGAAATGTGCACTGTGCACACCAGGCTGCAATTCTAAGCCATCTCAAGAACTGAGGCACAGATTCCTTTAACTTTGGTTTTTTTGAGACAGAGTCTCACTCTGTCACCCAGGCTGGAGTGCAGTGGTGCAATCTCAGCTCACTGCAACCTCCACCTTTTGGAGTAGCTGGGATTACAGGCATGTGCCACCATGCCCAGCTAATTTCTGTATTTTTTTTTTTTTTTTTAGTAGAGATAGGGTTTCACCACATTGGTCAGGTGAGTCTTGAACTCCTGACCTCAAGCGATCCACCTGCCTTCACCTTTCAAAGTGCTGGGATTACCAGGCATGAGCCACTGTGCCCGACCAGATCCCTTTAACTTAAACTGCCCTATGCTTGCTTGGTTCAAGTTTTGCTGAGGCCAGAATGAGCAGAAGGTGGGAATGGGTCTAGGTATTGAAGCTCCTGGCCCCCCATTTAGGGAGCTGGGTTTGTGCACAGGTGTTGAGTCGGGAGGTGCTGCAGGATTGGCTTCTCCCAGGGGGCAGCTCTAGGGGGAGTCTCTGGTCTTTACCTTTGGTGGCTTTTTTTCTGTATCTAATCCATGGAGGAAACCGCATGGACATCAGGCTGACTCTGACCTGCCTGATGTTAGAAGGGTAATTCTGGACGTGGAAAGATGCTCAGTATCCATTGTCAAGTGAAACAAGCAGTTAACGAAACAGAAACAGCACAGTGCAGTATTGTTTTATTTTTTCTTGGTAGACGCATTATGTGTATCTGCACCTATACCTAAACTTCTTTTTATTTAGATACAGGTAGAATAACAACCAGAAAAAAGGTTTATCAAATGTTACTTGTTGTTTCTGGGTTGTGGAAGTGCAATAATTTTCATTTGTGTTTATGAGTCCTTAAACATTTTGTTCACTCTCTTTTTTGTTATAAAAAAATATATATCAGTTGTTTAATGAAAATTTACAAAGAATAATGATCTCCGGGGAGCTCTGCCTCTGATTTCCTTCTCTCTGCCCATTGAACTGTAACAAGGAACTCCTGATTCCAGGTCTTTTGGCCCACATTGAGAGTCTGGTCGGAGGAGTCGTTCATACTGACCGGGCATCTGGGAATGTCATGAAGCAGGTGGGCTTTGAGGAGCTGACTCTGTAGGGAGAACTCTGATGGGAGGAACGCCATGCCACGCTGAGGGGACAGCATGAGTGAGAAAAGGGAATGGCCCACTGTGGACAGCGAGTTAATTCCAGGCCTTTATGGACGCTGATGCTGAGTGCAGGTATCTGAGATGCTTCATGGGAGAAGGCAGCTAGGCACTCACTTACTGCCTTCCATATGGATACAGGGAACTGCCTTTAATTGTTCTTTTACTCTTTTTCATTTGAAAGTCTTGTCCTCATGAAAAGAGAGGTTCGTGGAGGGCAGAAATTTCTTTTGAAAGTCCCTCAGTAAATTTCCCAGTGCTGGGCAGAGGGGATGTCAGTGGATGCCTGCTGGCAAGACTAGAAAGGACTTGAGTTGACACTGACAGGCAGAAATGTATGCCACCCCAAAATATGTCAGCCTAAAAGATGGCTTCTCAGTGGAAGGCAATGAAGAAGAAGCAGATACAAAAAATGCTCTCTGTCTTGCCCTCTCCCCAGTCATTTGCCTAAAAGCAGAACATAAATTTGTAAAGGGGTCCCTGTTCCCCTTCCTACTAGTTAGGACAGAAATTAATTACTGAGGACAACACTAGACCCATATCTGCCCAGATATGGCAGCAGAGAAACCCACATACAAACCTTAGTTAGCCCTTATCTTCCATTATTTTCTCCATGTATTTGCCTTTCCACAATTTGCTGCCCCTTGAAACTCAAGGTTTTTTTCCTTTGTCTTGTCACTTCCCTAAAAATCTATTGTTCTTTTGTTAAGATGTTATATAAGCGTAAGTTCTAACCACCCTGATTTACTCATTGATGGGTACTGCCATGTGAATCCATGATGCACCTGTTAATAACCTGTTTTTCTCCTGTTAATCTATTTCTTCTTAGTCTAATTTGCAGGGCCCCAGCTGCAGAACTCAAGATGGCTAGAACAAAAGATATTTTCCCTCCCCTACAGCATGAATTCCATTAAGGTAGCTTTAGGGAATAGCTCCCTGTCTCTTGTTTTGGTCTGTAGGAAGTTTAGAAGATGGCTAAGCTGGTTGTGGTGGCTCATGCCTATAATCCCAGCACTTTGGGAGGCTGAAGAGGGAGGAATTTGAGACTAACTTGGGCAACATGGTGAGACTTCTGTCCCTACAAAAAATAAAAAATTAGCCAGGTGTGGTGATGCATGCCTGTAGCCCCAGCTGAGGTGGGAAGCCTGCATGAGACCAGAAGTTTGAGCCTGCAGTGAGCCATAATTGAGTCATTGTACTCCAGCCTGGACCACACAGTGAGACCCTGCCTTGAAAAAATAAAAAGAAAGAAAGAATGAAAGAGAATGGCCTATTTAAATAATTCTTTCCTCTGAAGCTGTTTTTGTAGAGGGATGAGGGTTCTTATGAGTAATTTGGTACACATAGTAGTTGATATGATTTGGTCCTGTGTCCCCACCCAAATCTCATGTCGAATTGTAATCCCCACATGTGAGGGGAAGGACCTAGTGGGAGGTGGTTGGATCGTGGGGCGGATTGGATTTCCCCCTTGCTCTTCTCATGATAGTGAGTGAGTTCTCACGAGATCTTACCATTTAAAAGTGTGTAGCACCTCCCCCTTCTCTCTCTCTCTTGCTGTCATGTAAGATGTGCCTTGCTTCCCCTTTGCCTTCCACCATGATTGTAAATTTCCTAAGGCCTCCCCAGCCATGTGAAACGGTGAATCAGTTAAACCTCTTTTCTTTATAAATTACCCAGTTTCAGGTAGTTCTTTATAGCAGTGTGAATATGGACTAATATTTAAATTTAGCTTATAACTAATTTACTTTTTATTCATAGAATAGATGCAGGGATATCTATAAGATAAAACAACTCAAACTCACTTGCACACTGACATGCTTCTTGCCTGGGAGGCTGTGGGCCTGCTGAGAATTATATCTAAGTGAACCACCCTCACTGATGTAGCTGGACAGTTAAATTACTCACACACTTATCAAATGTTCTTCTATCTGCCAAAACAGGAACAAAGAAAACTGGCAGGTACTACTTGGGGTCTTTTCAAAATCTGGCCGCTCCTTGGAAACGCACTCTAGGTCCCTGCCCTGCCCTCACATGTGATGGGGTGGGGGTGGTTGGCTCTGAGGTACACGTGTGAGATGGGAATTCCATACGGGCAGCTTAGGGAATGGCTTCTCCCCTGTTAGGAGCCCACAAACCATGCTGGAGTGAGTATGCTCAGAGGGGAGACACAGGAAGGGAGATGGTGCCTGGACGCCTCTCCTCAGCTCCCAGAGTTATCCCTGTGGCAGCCGAGGGCCTCTCTCACTGCTCCCTGGCCAGGCAGGGAGACTTGGAGGGGGCCATTATTTTTGCAGTTTGTGAACTTACTTTATTAGTTGGGGATGATTTCCCAAGGACTTGAAAGGAACGTCTGAACATAGAAACCTGCAGGAGGGATTAGGAGTCCTGGCATCCCAGGAGAGAAGGTGGCAGCCCCTAACCCTGTTGCCTCACAGTTAGGCCCTGGAGGGCATATTGGCAATGGGAACATTCACTCCAGACCATCAGTGTCCAACTCTCTGCCCTTTCCCCAGCAGTCGCTTTGCTGCTCTCCTTTGTCCTGCCCTGAGGTCCAGAAGCCCTTGGACACAACTGTGAGGATTTTAGGAATGTTTTTGTTTTCCTGACACGAGAGAAGCCTGTTTTAAACTTGCAAAATGACAACCTAAAAAAAAGTGCTGATGATTGGCAGATGCATGAAGCCCTGAGACCAAAACTATATTCACCTGCCAACCCACATACCATCCAAGACTAATTTTAGCTACAGTCTCAGTTTTAACCCTGTCTTCAACCAAGAAAGTGGTTGTCGAACTCCTCCTGTGCTGGGCTTGGGACCAGAGACCAGTGAGGCTGTGATCTTGCAGACATCCAGCACCTTCCCTTTGCCCCAAAGCAATCTAAAAATGTTGATCCAACACCGTATCTATCCAGTGGACCATCTAGCATATAGGTAACTCAGCCATGGCTGAGAACGAAAATAAATAAACAACTTTGCTGTTAGCTATCATTTCTTACACACACACACACACACACACACACACTCTCACCTGCACACACATACACTAATTCACACACAAACACAGACACACATACATGTACCACACTCACCCATATCCACCACCCCCTCTCCACTCCTCAACACTGACATGTTTCCACATAGGCAGTGTGATGCAATGGAAAGATCCTTGACTTTGGAATTAAAGCAAAGTGACCATGTGATTTTGGGCATATTAGCTAAAGTCTCACAGGCTCCATTTCTTTCTTTCTTTTTTCATTCTTTCAGATAAGGTCTTGTTATGTTGCCCAGGCTGGATCACAGGCATGATCATAGCACACTGCAGCCTTGAACTCCTGGCCTCAAGTGATCCTCCTGCCTCAGCCTCCTGAGTAGCCAGGACTAGAGTTGTGTGCCACAGTGCCTGGCTCCTCAGTTTCTTAATCTGCAAAAAGGATGCAAATACTTACTTTATAGGATTTTTGTGAGGACTAGAAAGAAGTGAACTAACATATACAGGCAATGTGCTAAATGGGTACATACTACAAAAAAGGTTTGTTTCTTTATATCCTACCTTCCCCCAGAGTGTATAGTCTACACTGTCACACACACAGTAATACTCATACACTATAGAGTATTGTTTCTCAAAAGTATGCCCATTCTCCTATCAAGACCCACCATCTAAATTTAATGCAGGGAAACCACTGCCCTCTCTTTTCCTATTGCTCACATGGAAAATATCTTGGAATTCTTTGACTACTGACCCCCAGTTGAGTGAAGATTCTCTGATAACCAAGCCTCATACACTGAGTTTTCATTCTCACATCTCCTGTATTCTTGACAGCTGCAGAGCAGGTACGTTGAGGGTGAGAGATGGGACTGTGATACAAATCATTAAAACCCCGATGTCTGAATGCTGATGGCTCTTTCTGGGCCTCTTAATGTGAGATCTGAAGAGGAAAAAACGGTGAGAGTATGTCTCCACTCAGGCAGGTGGAACTCCAAGACACCCTTCTCTGGCTGACTTTAATAGGGTCTGGCAGCGTATTGTCTGGTTTCTTTGTTTTGTCCCCTTACTCATTAGTCTAAGAGAACACAATTACAGCTATAACTCAGGGGGTCACACTCGTGGAAGGGCACTGCTGTGATTCTCCTCCCAATGGGTTGGTTTCCAGAAGTGCTTGTGTGCACTGATTCACATTGTGTTTCTGGTGGATACAGTTGAGTATTTGTTCCCTGCCTAAATCTCATGTTGAAATGTAATCCCCAATGTTGGAGGTAGGGCCTGATGGGAGGTGATTGGGTCATGGGGGCTAATCCCTTATGAATGGCTTAGTGCTGTCCTCATGATAGTGAGTGAATTCTCACAAGATCTGGTTGTTTAAAGTGTGTGGCACCTCCTCTCCACCTCCCACTCCTGCTTTCGCCATGAGACGTGCAAGCTCCCAGTTTGCCTTCCATCATGATTGTAGCTTCCAGAGGCTTCCCCAGAAGCAGATGCCGGCGCTGTGCTTCCTGTACAGCCTGCAGAACCATGAGCCAATTAAGCCTCTTATAAATTACCCGGTCTCAGATATTTCTTTATAGCAATGCAAGAATGGCCTAATACACTGACTCATCAGTTAAATTACATCAGACAGTTTAAAACAGAAACCTGATTGTGATGAACCAAACAGAAATTTTATTTTTATCATGCAAAAAGAAATCTGGAGGAAGTCTGTCTAGAACTGATACAATATACCCACGGTCCTTTCAGAGACCCAGGCTTCCTCATTCTTCCTGCTTTGCCATCTGTAATGTGTGGTTTCTGTGCTCATGTTTGCAAGATGACTGTTTTACCAGTAGGAATTGCATTTTGTTCCAGGCAGGAGAAAGGGAGAAAGAAAGGCTAAGACTTTTCTTTCCTTTCCTTCCCTTTCCTTTCCTTCCCTTCCCTTCCCTTCCCTTCCCTTCCCTTCCCTTCCCTTCCCTCCCCTCCCCTTTCTTTCTTTCTTTCTTTCTTTCTTTCTT
>NW_012121820.1:416957-420221 GCF_000951035.1 Colobus angolensis palliatus | reverse complement strand
CTTTCCCTCTCTCCCTCTCTCTCTCTTTCTTTTTTCTTTCTTCTCTTTCTTTCTTCTTTTTCTTTTGTTCATTCTTTCTTTTTCTCTTTCTATTTCCTTCCTTCCTTCCTTCCTTCCTTCCTTCCTTCCTTCCTTCCTTCCTTCCTTCCTTCCTTCTTTCTTCTTTCCTTCATAAGGTAGCAATTAAGTTTTTCTAGATTATCCATGCTATTGGCTTCTACTTCTACCTTATTGACCAGAACTACATCCCATAGTCACTTCACTTCCTGCAAGGGAATCTAAGGGAGATATGAATGCATGTTGCCCAATAAATTGGTGTTCTAATAAGGAAGAGGAAAGAATGGATACTGGGTTGGCAGCTAACAGTGTCTGCTACGGAAATCCCTCCCTTCAGGTCAGGTGTGTTCTGGGGGAAAGGACGGTAAACCTGAGAGTCATGGATATGGTCCCATCTGCCATATTCCCCCAAGGCACTTAGTCCCTACTTGTGAAGAGTGCCTTAAGAATCTCCTAAATTTTGCAGAACACTGGTAGATATTTGCATAGGGGCATTTCTGCAGGATCCCTGGTTTCCTAAAATGATAAATATTCACTTGAGCCTTTTGTCTGTCTCCTTCTCTCCCTTCCTCAGTCTCTCTCTTCCTTCCTTCCACAAATAATTTTTGAGTCCCTCATATGCATCAGGCAATATGCTAGGCACCTAGGAACAAAGACAGATGTTGCTCCTTACTCTCCCAAACAAATGCAAGTTTGGTTACTGGAGGTCAGACAAAAATTGTCTCTCAGGTGGACATCACCTGTTTGGAAGCAGCCAGGCAAGGGAGTGTGCTGTGGCTTGCAATGAGTTCAAGAGATTTCTGGAAAATGTGTTTGAGTAGTCTGCCATATTTGTGAAAAGTTACTCTGAGAGGGAAGACATAGGCCCTGGATCTTTCTGAAGGGCTGAAGTCATCCCTGATCCTCCAGCTGTTGACATCACACATGTGTGTGGGAAGCTTGTTTTCCCAGTGACAGATGGCTGGACAAGTCAACTCAACTTCACACAGCATGGCGCCAGACTCTCCTTGGCTCCCACTCCCATCAGTCAGGATTCTTGCTGGTGATGTATGCAGGAGGTACACCAGGAGGGCAGACCAGGCTTAAAGAGGCTATGGCAGTACAGTCACACAGCCATGTCTGGGTAACAACTCTTTCTTGAAAAGTTCTTAACCTGTAGATGAGAAAGCTGTGCATAACATCCAATTACACATGAAAGGGAGAAGGTGTCTGCTCGGGAAAATCTGAATTAATCAGGAATGACTATTAAAATGTTCTATTATTAATAACTACTTACACTTTTAAACAAGTTATACCTTTCAAAATGATAATGTATACTTGATCTCATTTGGGCTTTACAAGAATTTTACTGTAAAATCTATATCATTTTATATATTGAAATATTTACAACTCTTTTACTTCCACCTAACAAAGCCAATAAAATGTCCACAGCCACTGAATATTAATATCTTAGGAACACTAAACCTCAAATGTTTTACTTTCTCCTTTTGTTTGCTTCATGATCCTTTTTTTTCCCACATGTGTTTTTGTTCTTGTCCAATTCTCCCCTGACCTTTACATGTTTTTGTTACTCCAGAGCATCTTTATCCCTGGTATTTTATTTTTGATGTTCTACTGCAGCTCATTTCTTTTGTTCATTTTTTGCTTTTTGAGTTTTTAGAGACAATGTTATTGAGGTATAATTGGCGTATATTAACAGCAAACCACACATATTTCAAAGTAATAATCTGATATGTGTTGACATATGTATAAACTCATAAAACCATCGCTACTGTCAAGACAGTGAACATACTCATTTATTTCAAGTGCCTTCAGTGGGTCTTTATTATTTGTAATCAAAAGAAACTTAACTCAGATACCATCTTATTGACATTTTCTGGTTCTTAATACATTTGTGAGAACTTTCCTCCTGGTTCTGTATCCTTGGGGCTGTCAGTTCACCTGGACCTTGGCTCTAATAAGTGACCCCATAGTCCATGCATCACTACCTCCCATTTCTCTTTCAGCAAGTCCTGTCCATTTCATGAGGTGGTTGAAAGAGCACAGTCTGGAGTTGGGAGACTGAGACCACACTACTGCCTTGCCTCTTTTCAGATGTGTGACTTTGGACAATGATGATAATCATGATGTAGATTTCACTAGGTTGTTTAGGACCACATGAGAATCTCTTTATGTAACAGGCTGCTAATATGGAAGTCTGTGTTTAGACATCAAGTCAGATATATGTGATATTTCAAAACCACATCACTAAATGGACAATTTACAAAGAAAATGTCATCAAACTGGCTCAAGATCTCTTGAATCCTTGCCTATTTTAAGGCAAGGAAAAGAGCCAAGAAAGGAGAGAGGAACAGAGATTGTGTGAGGGAAGTATTTTCTTGAGAGAGAACTATTGCCATGATGTATATCCCCCATACCTTGAAGTCCATTGGGAGCAGATGGCTTCAAGGCATCCATTCAGAGAACTTATCATGTGTCCCTGTGGTTGGGGGAAGAGGCCTAGCAGCAGCAGGATAGGTGAATTTCTTGACCTCCAAGGGATGTGGAGGGCTAGGGGTTATAGAAGGGTTTCTCTGTGGTCAGAAGCTGGCCTCACTGGAGGGAGAAATGGGCTGGAAGAGCCCAGGAGGCCCTGACAGTCTGTGTGGAGTGGACTACAGAGGTTGGTGGTAACTGACAGGGTGCGGTCCACTGAGGAGCACAAGGCAGGACCCATATGGCGGGAGTGGTCAGAGAGGAACAGCAGAGAGGCTTCCAGGGAGCCCAAGAAAGCATCCATAGGGGAAGGAGCCTGCCTACTGGGCCATGAGAGCTGAAGCTATCAGCCACAGATAAATTCCTTGTCCTGCCTTACTCCTTCTCTTTTCATTCCCCATATGCCAGCCTGGGAGTAACTTCATGCCACCTCCAAGGAGTTTGGAAGCATGGGGAGGAGTCCCATTTTTGTGGGCATTTTGTAACGTCTGAATTGGGAGATGTTTCTTAAGAGTGAGTAGAAAAGTCATAAGAGGCCGGTTGTGGTGGCTCATGCCTATAATCCCAGCACTTTGGGAGGCTGAGACAAGTGGATCACTTGAGACTGGGAGTTCAAGACCAGCCTGGCCAACATGCTGAAATCCTGTCTCCACTAAAAATACAAAAATTAGCCAGGCGTGGTGGTGGGCGCCTGTAATCCCAGCCACTTGGGAGGCTGAGGTATGAGAATTG
>NW_012121820.1:411362-416717 GCF_000951035.1 Colobus angolensis palliatus | reverse complement strand
CCTCCGCCTCCCAGGTTCAAGTGATTCCCATGACTCAGCCCCTTGAGTAGCTGGGATTACAGGTGTGTGCCACCACGCCCAGCTAATATTTTTGTATTTTTAGCAGAGACGCGGTTTCACCAAGTTGACAGGCTGGTCTCGAACTCCTGACCTCAAGTAATCCACCCACCTCGGCCTCCCAAAGTTTTGGGATTACAGACGTGAGCCACCACGCCTGGCAAAATTGTGTTATTATTATATCTGTTTATTATACAAATGACACTCAAACTGTAAAATATACAATCTTAGTTACTGTTTTAGACTGCATTGCTATAAAGGAATACCTGAGGCTAGGTAGTTGTTAAAGAAAAGGGGTTTATTTGGCTGATGGTTCTGTAGGCTATACAACTGTACAAGAAGCATGGCACCAGGCCCCACCTCCAATGCTGGGAATCAAATTTCAACCTGAGATTTAGAGGGGACAAATATCCAAACTATACCTGTTACTGTGTTCAGTACGTCCTTTACCTCCAGCGCTTTTCTTCTTGCATACTTAAGGTTCTCAACCTTAAGCTGCATTGAATTGTCTGGAGGTCTTGGCGAAGCATGGATTTCTGGACCCCACCCCCAGAGTGTTTGATTCAGTGGGTCTAGGGTGGGAGGCCAAGTGTCTGAATTTCTCACAAGTTCCCAGATGATACTGATGCTGCTAGTTTGAGGACCACACCTGGAGGGCCACTGCTCTAAAACCCTGATGCTCAAACTCGGCTGCCACTGGCACCACCTGGGCAGATCCAACAACTAGTGATGCTTTGGCCCTATCTCCAGATATGTTATTTAATTCATGTGGCCTGTCCATCATGGATTAAACACTCTCCAGGAATTAGGGGTGGAATATTTATTTTTAGTTAAGTCTGTGTTTTACTTAACTCCTCATTGAGGATTTTTGCCTTACACATTTTCAGTATTATTTGAATTATTAACAACAAGCATAACTCATTTTGTAACTAGTAAGCAAAATTGTGACTTTATTCTTCTCTTCAATTATGTTCATTTTAACATGTGTCATAACTCTTTATTTATTAATTTGAGACAGACATGCGTTCTGTCGCTTAGGCTGGAGTACAGTGGTGCGGCCTCAGCTCACTGCAGCCTCCGGCTCCCAGGTTCAAGCGGCTCTCCTGGCTCAGTCTCCTGAGTAGCTGAGACTTCAAGCGTGCACTACCACGCTCAGCTAATTTTGTATTTTTAGTAGAGATGGGGTTTCACCATGTTGGCCAGGCTGGTGTCGTACTCCTGACTTCAAGTCATCTGCCTACTCAGCTTCCCAAAGTGCTGGGATTACAGGTGTGAGCCACCGTGCCTGGCTAACATGTACCATAACTCTTTAAATCCAAAAGGATGTTTGAAACTCTCCTTCTTTCATTATTTCTCTTAGGAAAAAAAATTTCTTCTTTGTCTAACAAGATGTAGCTCATCCCCAATTCTGCAAAATTTCTGGCCTATTGAGAAACTAATTTCAAATGGGATGTTGAAAAAGACTTTATCTTACACCTTATCCTTCACAATCTCTAAGTTTTCCCTCCTACCATCCAGAAAATTCTACTAATTTACTTCTCTTTCTGATGTGTATATTCCAGGCAGGTGTATGTAAATGTTCTTTATTCACATGTCCTCAAAAATCAATAGAACTCATTATTGAAGGGTTAGAATGCACCAGATATTGTGAGAATTATTTCCATTTTACATATCAGAAAACCAAAGCTTAAAAGGTCTCCAAATTCATAATTAGAGAATTATGTATATAGCTATATAGGTCCCCTTTTGTCCAAATGCTTACTATCAAATGTTAGTAAACAAAGAGAAGGAATGCATTCAATTTTGACTAGTCCAGTAGCCCACACTGGCCATTAATTCTTCAGTTGAACTTCCCAAACTCTTCCCGGAGACCCTACTTGATATAGGTTGAGTTTTGATGACTTTCCGTGTGTATACCTTTTAAAAGACACAGTTGAAATGTTCTTGCACAAAGGAAAGATTACTTTTGGGAGGCAGCTTCACATTTTGTTATTCCCAGTCTCCCGTTCATCTGCAGCATTATAAATATGCATCTGGCAACTAAGATTTTCCAACATCTTCATTTTGTATATTAAACACAGTTCTACTTCGATAGCATTCCCTTTGCCTATTATTGACTTGTGGGAAGATCCCTAAACCCACTCCCTTTATGTACAATACAAATGCTCTCTAGGCATTAAGCTTTATTTCTTGCAGTAAAATCATATCCACTTTCTTCTCTCTTAGGGCCACGCCAACTGTGACTTTAATGTTTTGAATCTTACTATTTTTATGCATTCTTAAATTGTGCCTTTTCTATATGGATGTAATTTTACTAAGACTTACCCTTTGATTTCTTTCCCCTCTTTGCTTCCAATTTTTCCTCTTCCAGGATTGGGGTCCCTGTGTTCTGAACCCATGATTCTTATTTACTTTGGGCTTCCTCCACCTTAATTCTTCTGTTGTCTTCTTTTCCTCCACTGTTGATTCGTTTAGACATAGGTGACGGCTTCCTTTTCTTTTCATGAGTTAGCTTTTCCCTGACTTTTGTCCATAGCTTTTATGGATTTACTATTTTATTACCTTATTTACTTATTTGCTGATAAGAAATTTATTAAAATATTTCAAAACACATACAAGTTTGAAACATTTTATAGTGAACACCCATACATTCACCACTCAGATCCCAGAGTTAACATTTTAGTATACTTTCTTTATCACAAGTCTATTCACCTATTCACTTCTTTTTCTATCCATCAAATCAACTTCTTTTTTGATGCATTTCAAATTGAATGGCAGGCATCAGTACCCATCACCTCTGCAGACCTCAGCAACATAATAGTAATGAGTTTAATATTGGTCTATGGCTCTTTTTTTAAGGTAAAATTTATATAAAATGAAATACATAAAACAAATTTGCTGTATGAGGTTTTGACAAATACCTGTACCTGCATAATCTAAATCCCTATTAATATATAGAACATTATCCCCCCAAATTCCCTTTGTCCTTTTTCAAAAATCTTGTTGTATCCACTCTTCCCATAGACAACTGTTCTTCTGATTTTTATCTACTATATGCTAATTCAAACATCCTATATGAAGTATGCATCTTCTGTGTAATATTTCTTTAAACATAAATTAAAAAAAATAAAGATAGGGTCTCACTCTGTTCCCCAGGCTGGGGTTCAGTGGTGCAATCATGGCTCACAGCAGCCTTGACCTCCCAGGCTCAAGTGATCCTTCCACCTCAGTCTCCTAAGTAGCTGAGACTACAGGCATGTGCCAGCATACCCAGATAGTTTTTTATTTTGGATTTTCTTTTAGAGATGGGGTTTTGCCATATTGCCTAGGCTGGTCTTGAACTGCTGGACTCAAGTGATCCGCCCACCTCAGCCTCCCAAACCACTGGAATTATAGGCATGAGCCACCGTACCCAGCCAAGATTCTTTCTCTCAGTGTGTTTTTGCAATTCCTCACGTCTTCCCAGTATGAGCAGTTTGTGAATATGCCATTGTGTGAATATGCCACTGTGAGTTTATCCATTCACCTGTTGTTAGCCACTGGGTTGTTTCTACTTTTGGGCTGTTGTAAATAAACCTGTGATAAAAATTCTTGTATGAGTGTTTTTATAGTCAGATGTTATTTCTCTTGGCAAAATTTCTAGGAAATGAGTTGCTGGGTCACCTTGAGGCCTTTTCACAATCTTGCACATCACTTTCTAGTGATTTCTTTTTTGGTCTTTTTTTTTTTTTTTTTTGAGATGGTGTCTCGCTCTGTCACCCAGGCTAGAGTGCGGTGGTGTGATCTCGGCTTACTGCAACCTCTGCCTGCTGGGTTCAGGTGCGATCTTGGCTCACTGCAACTTCCGCCTCCCAGGTTCAAGTGATTCTCCTGCCTCAGCCTCCAGAGTAACTGGAATTATAGGCGCGTGCCACCACGCCTGACTAATTTTTGTATTTTTAGTAGAGACGAGGTTTCACCATGTGGTCAGGCTGGTCTCGAACTCCTGACCTTGTCATCCTCCCGCCTTGACTTCCCAAAGTGTGTTGGGATTACAGGTGTGAGCCACCGTGCCGGCCCCCCAGCTCCGCCCTCCTTTTTTTTTTTTTTTGAGATGGGAGTTTCACTCTTGTCATCTAGGCTGGAGTGTAGTGGCGCTATCTTGGCTCACTGCAACCTCTGCCTCCCAGGTTCAAGCCTCTCGGAGTAGCTGGGACTGCAGGCATGTGCCACCATGCCTGGCTTTTTTTTGTATTTTTAGTAGAGATAGGGTTTCACCATGCTGGCCAGGTTAGTCTTTAACTCTTGACCTCAGATGATCCACCCATTTTGGCCTCCCAAAGTGCTGGGATTACAGGGGTGAGCCACCATGCCTGGCCTCCAATTTTTTTTTTTTTTTTTTTTTTAGTACTCTCAACAAATGCTTTGATCTCTTTCTACCATTCTTTTCCTTCTACCAATACCTGAAATCTATTGTCTTCCTGACTTCTAGCCTCAATCTCATTTTGAAGTCATAGCATGCTCCCTGCCTTCTCTGGGGGCACATACACTAACTCCATGGTTTATCTCGCTCTCTCTCTTTTTTTTTTTTACTGTTTGCCCAAGCTGGAGTGTGGTGGTGCGATCTCGGCTTACTGCAACCTCTGCCTCCTGGGTTTCAGCTGCCACAGCCTCCCGAGTAGCTGGGACTACAGGCGTGCACCCCCAGGCCCTGCTAATTTTTGTATTTTTAGTAGAGATAAGGTTTTACCATGTTGCCCAGCCTGGTCTTGAACTCCCGGCCTCAAGAGATCCACCCATCTCGGCCTCTCAAAGTGCTGGGATTACAGGTGTGAGCCACTGTCCCCAGTCTTTCTTTCTTTTTATGTGCTAGAGTCTCATTTTTTTCATACTTTTAAATTTTTTTAGAGACAGTTTTCCCACGTCAAACCCCTTCTTTGTCTGCTACTTTGCTGGAACTATTACTCCATCTTAGTATATAACTCACGGGAAGTTTCCTGGAGGAGGCAGGCCTTGAGCTGCAAGGGGCTAATCTAACATGTAAAGGACTGCTGGAAATCACCAGGAGACAGACCTACAAACCAATAGAAAAATGAACCAAGGACAAGAACAGCCAGTTCATAGAAAAATAAATTGAAATGACCTTAACACATGAAAAGATGGTCAACTTTGCTTATAATAATAAGCAAATACATAAAATATTATACACCATAGTATTAATATATGATCACATCAATTTGTATTATAATAGAATTTTATATTATGCACATATTAGTATATAATTATTAATTATACTCAATTCTATCACAATATATAATG
>NW_012121820.1:313935-410862 GCF_000951035.1 Colobus angolensis palliatus | reverse complement strand
ATCAGTAATTGTAATATATGTTAATATGTTATAATACTATTTAATTGTATGCTATATAATTATGTTATATATTAGTTATATATATAAAATAGCAAAAGGAATAATAAAAGAAGTGTCCATTAATGCTACAATAAAATATTACAGTAGTCCCCCTAACTGTGGTTTTGCTTTCCATGGTTTCCATTATCTGCGGTACAATACAATAAGATATTTTGAGAGAGCACATTTACGTAACTTTTATTACAATATATTGTTATAATTGTTTTATTTTATTATTATTTTTGTTACTCTCTTACAGTGCCTAATTCATAAATTAAACTTTATCCCGAGTCTGTATAGGAAAAACACAATACACACAGGGTATTGTGTGTATTCACTTGCATTCACTGGGAGTCTTTGATTGTATCCCTTGTGGATAATTTGGGACTACTGTATTTCTCACCTATCAGGCTGGCAGAACCCTGATCCTCTAACTTTCAAGAATTCATAAAGATCAAATCTGGCACACAGACTGGCTTCACACTTCCTAATGGTATTACTCGATGCTAGATAACACTAGAACAATGAATAGTACAATGATTATAGAGTCCTTAGGGTGGAAAATGACTCAATAGTTTTGCATCCAGCTAAACTGCATAAAAGTAAATAAGCAATTGACAAATATTTTCAAATATGACAGAACTTAAAGAATATATTCATGGCTGCCACATATGGCCACTTTTTGCATACACTCTAATATGAATGAATGGTGTTCCCTGGATATGTGCAGTGTACAGTCTGCACAGATGTACATAACAGTCTTGAATACAGTTCCTGTAAGATCTTGAAAAAACACTAAAGGACAAAATTTAGCTGTCCAAAAGATGAATACAGAAGCAGAATGTAAAGATTGACAGGAATAAAACTAATACAGCACTGGCAATTATGGTTACGGAACATGTAAAAGTTATAAAGAAAGGCATTGTGGAAAAATAAATTAAAAGCACCAGATGGTAGAGGAAGTGAGGAGGTGGGCAACAGTGTGAGTATCAGATCTTCTCTTTTTTCATAGCAGGTGATGCAAAGACATTAAGTTTGCTAAATCAAGCAACAGGATACCAGTACATGCACACATATAACGTAAAATAATAGAAGAAACAAATATAACCAACCAAAAATGAGTAATAAAGGGGAGAGAAGGGAAGGAGGAGATTTGTTAATGTCATCTTCATTTATAATGTGGGCCAACAGATTTTTCTTAACAACAGAGAATTAAGTTGGATTTTTCCTATATATTAAAAATCAATAAATAAAAATTATAAATATCACTGTTTGAAAAGCAAAAACATTACTGTTAAAAGGCTGGGCTCTGGCTGGGCATAGTGGCTCATGCTTGTAATCCCAGCACTTTGGGAGGCCAAAGCAGGAGGATCACTCTAGGTCAGGAGTTTGAGACCAGCTTGGGCAAAATAGCAAGTCTCCATTTCTATAAAAAATCAAAATAAAAAACTGTGCTCCCAAGTCAGACTGTCTGGCTTTGAATTCTAGCTCACTTGTTAGTTGTGATACCTTGAGCAAATTCAGAGAACTTTCTCTTCCTTAGTTCTCTGATTTGTAAAGCGAGATCTTACCACAGGTTGAGCATTCCTTATCTGAAATACTTGGGACCTGAAGTGTTTTGGATTTTTAATTTTTTCAGATTTTATAATATCTGCATATACATAATGAGATATCTTGGGGATGAAACACATATAAATTCAAAATTCCTTTATGTTTCACATACGCCTTTTACACATAGCCTGAAGGTAATTTTATACAAGACGTTTAATAATTTTGTGCATTTTGACTGCGACCTGTCACATGAGGTCAGGTATGAAATTATCCACTTGTGGCGTCATGTTGGTGCTCAGAAAGTTTCAGATTTTGGATTTTCAGACTTCATAAGGTTGTGAGGAATGAATGCAATAATGAATCTAAAATGCTTAGCCATAAATGCTCAATAAATGTTAGCTATTATTATTGCCATTTATTATTTTCATCATTAAGCATATATTAGACTTGTACAGAACACCAAATTGAAATAGATTCTGAACCATCGGGGTTCCTGTGCATATTCAATAGCTAGAAATGCCACACTGACATGTTCCAGATATATTGAGAACAAAATACTGTTACTTTTAACATAGAGGCTACAATTTTTGAAAAAGTCACAACATCAACATAATCAAATGACATCATTATTCTAGTAGAAGTCAAATGTCAGTCTTTTGCAAATTCCTGTCACGTCTGTGTGGAGATTATACTTCTATTTACCTAATATTTTTCTTTACTATTTACCTAATATTTTTATTTAAATCAATTTAAAATCTACTCACTTTTAAAATACAATCTCATGTTAAGTAATTATATTCATAAAATAATTTTTGATGTTCAAATTTTTAAACATGTTATTAAATATGTGATTATAAAAATATTAGTCCATATGCCACCTAAAGTTATCTTGGGTACTACCAATGGTTCACATAATGTACTTTGGGGAGTTCTGTTTTTTATTCCTTTAATAATTCATTTTGAGGACCTACTGTGTAGTAGGTGCTGTTCTAGGCAGTTGAGGTACAGCGACAAATTTAGCATAGAAAAATTCTTGCCCTCATGGAGCTTACATTCTAGCAAGATAACAAATAACATAAATACGATGTATAGTATGTGAGATGGTGATATGCATTATGCAAAAAGGGAAAGGAGAGATAGATAGCGTTGGAGGAGGGACAAGGGGATAGATTGTCATTCATCCTGTTAGAAAGGTCCCATTCAGAAAAATCCTAAGATTGGGGAGTAAATAAGCCATATACATATTTAGGGCAGAGAATCCCAGGCTAATGGAAGAGCAAGTTCAAAGGCCTTGGTGTAGAAGTATGCCTGGAATGTTCAAGGAACAATAGGAAGGTCAGTGTGTTTGGAGTACAGTGAGTGAGGAGGAGATTGGTAGATGAGGGAGGTCAGGAAAGTAATGAGGGCAAGGAGGTCAAGTACATCTACTCCTTTGCTTCTGCTGCTACTGGTGCTGCTGTGAATGCTGCTGTCACTAATTCTACTATTATTTTAAAATATTAAGAAGAGGAGAAGAGATATCTTGAGGAGATGTAGAGTTCCTAAATAAGTTTGCGTAGGAGCCTAATTCTTAAATTTTTGGCTACAGTTCTTTTGGTCTTTGCAAGCCACCACATCCTGCTTGCTGCTTAACAATCCACTGCACAGATGAGGAGCAGAGCAAGATGGCTGGATAGAAGCCTTCACTGATTGTTCTCCCTATAGTAACACCAAATTGAACAACTATTCACACAAGAAAGCACCTTCATAAGAACCAAACATCAGGTAAGTGATCACAGTACCTGGTTTTAACTTCCTTAGCACTGAAAGAGGCACTGAATAAAGTAGGAAAGATAGTCTTGAATTGCTGGTGCCACCCCTCCTGCATCTCCCTGGCAGTGGATGTGTGGCATGGAGAGAGAATTTGTGTGCTTGGGAGAGGGAGGGAGAGTGCTGTGATTGTGGGACTTTGCATTGGAACTCATTGTTGTCCTGTCATGGTGGAAAGCAACACTGGGAAGAAATTGTGGAGGGATGATTAGACCACATAGAGGTCTAAATGATTTAGAACACCTGGAGGGAGCATTTAGACCAGCCCTGGCCAGAAGTGAATCACCCCTTCCAGCAGTCAGGTCCTGAGTTCTGGCAAGCCTTGGCACCATGGGCTAAAGTGCTCTGGGGTTCTGAATAAACTTGAAATGCAGTCTAGGCCATAAGGACTGCAATTCCTGGGCAACTCTTGATGTTATTTTGGGCTCTGAGCCTGTGGACTAGTGGGGCATGCAACCTAGTGAGACATCAGTCAGGGAGACTAAAGGAGTGCTTACATCATCCCTCCCCCAACCACAGTCAGCACAGCTTGAAGCTCTTGGAGAGATTCCTTCCCTCTGCTTGAGGGGCGGAGAGGGAAGAGTAAGGAGAACTTTGTCTTGCAACTCAGATACCAGCTCAGCCACAGTAGGATAGGGTACCAGGCAGAGTCATGATGCTCCCCTTCCAGGTCCTAGCTCCAGGATGACATTTCTAGACACACTGTGGGCCAGAAGGGAACCTGCTGCCTTGAAGTGAAGGACCTAGTCCTGGTGGGATTCACCACTTGCTGACTAAAGTGCCCCAAGGCCCTGAATAATCAGCAGTAATAACCCAGATAATATTTGTTGTCGTCCTTGGGTGAGACTCCGAGATATGCTGTCTTCGGGTGTGACCCAGCACATTTCTAGCTGTGGTGGCGATGGGGAGTGACTCTTAATGCTTGAGAAAAGGAGAAGAGTAAATGGGACTTCATCTTGCAGCTTAGACACCAGCTTGGCAACAGTAGGGTAGAGCACAAAGCTGGTTCTTGCAGTCCTCAATTCCAGGCCTTCGCTCTTGGACAGTATTTCTGGATGTGCCCTAGGCTAGAAGGGAGCCCACTGCCCTGAAGGAAGAGTCCCGGGTCTAGAAGCATTTACCACAACCTGACTGAAGCGCCACTGGTGTTTGAGTGAACATTGGTGGTAGCCAGGTAGTACTTGCCATGGGCCTGAGGTAGTGGTGGCCATGGGGAAAGACTGATCTGCTTGTGGGAAAAAAGAGAAGGGTGGGAAGGACTTTGTCTTTTGACTTGGGTGTCAGCTCAGAAACAGCAGAATAAAGCACCAGGTAGATTCCTGAGATTTCCAACTCCAGGCCTGGGCTCCTGGATGGCATCTCTGGAGCCACAGGGGCCAGGGGGATCTTGCTACCCTAAAGAGAAGGACATAGTCTAGCTGGCTTTGCCACTGGGTGATTATAGAGCCCTAGGGCCAGGAGTGAAGATAGGTGGTGGCTAGGCAAGGTTTACGATGGGCTTTGAGTGAGACCCAGTGCCATGCTAGCTTCAGGTCTGACTCAGCACAGTCCCATAAGCACCACAGGGGTGCTTATGTCACCCTTCTCCCAGCTACAGGCAACTCAGCACAGAAAGATAGACTGTTTGGAAAAAAGTAAGGGAAGTGAACAAGAGTCTCCATCTGGTCATCCAGAGAGGATTCTTCACGATCTTATCCAAGGCAGTACATCTATAGGTCTGATACAGCAACAGTATTACTAGGCTTGGGATACACCCTAATGCAGATATGGCTGTAGTGACCCAAAATTTAAATTATAACACCCAAGGCCCTTCAAATACCTGGAAAGCCTTCCCCAGAAAGGCAGTACAAACAAGTCTAGATCATGAAGACTACAATAAATACGTAACTCTTCAATGCCCAGACACTGACAAACATCCACAAGCATCAAGACCATCCAGGAAAAGATGACCTCACCAAACGAGCTAAATAAGGCACCAGGGACCAATCCTGTAGAGACAGAGATATGTGACCTTTCAGAAGGGGAATTCAACATAGCTGTTTTGAGGAAACTCAATGAAATTCAAGATAACACAGAGAAGGAATTCAGAATCCTATGAGATACATTTAACACAGAGATTGAAATAGTTAGAAAGAATCAAGCAGAAATTCTAGAACTGAAAAATGTAGTCGACATAGTGAAGAATGCATCAGAGTCTCTTAACAGACGAATCGATCAAGCAGAAGGAAGAGTTAGTGAGCTTGAAGATGGGCTATTTGAAAATACCTAGTCAGAGGAGTAAAAACAAAAGAAGAATAAAAAAGAATGACACATGTTTACAAGATCTAGAAAATAGCCTCAAAAGGGCAAATGCAAGAGTTATTGGGCTTAAGGAGGAAGTAGAGAAAGAGATAGGGGTAGAAAGTTTATTCAAAGGGATAATACCAGATAACTTCCCAAACCTAGAGAAAGATAGCAACATTCAACTGTAAGAAGGTTATAAAACAACAGATAGATTTAATTCAAATAAGACCACCTCAAGGTATCTAATAATCAAATTCCCAAAGGTCAAGGAAAAAGAAAGGATCCTAAAAGTGGCAAGAGAAAAGAAACAACATACAATACAAAGAAACAAATAACAACCAATACATCTGGCAGCAGACATTTTGGTGGAAAACTTACAGTCCAGGAGAGAGTGATGTGACATATTTAAAGTACTGAAGGAAAAAAACCTTTTATCCTAGAATAGCTTATCTGGCAAAAATATCCTTCAAACATGAAGGAGAAATAAAGTGTAGAATTTTCACTAGTTTTCTCTTTACTTGTTAGTTAATTTGTTTATACAATCAATACTAAGTTGTCATCAGTTTAAAATAATGAGTTATAAGATATTATTTGCAAGCCTCATGGTAATCTCAAATAAAAAAACATGCAATGGATACACACACATACACACACACACAAAATAAAAAAGCAAGAAATTAAAACACACCACCAGGGATAAAAGAAGACAGGAAGGAAGGAAATAAGGAAGAGAAGACCACAAAACAGCTAGAAAACAAATGACAAAATGGCAAGCATAAGTCCCTACTTATAAATAATAATGTTAAATGTAATGGACTAAACTCTCCTATCAAAAGACAGTGTGGTGGAATGGATACAAAAAGGAGCTCCAACAATCTGTTGCCTATAAGAAACACACTTCACCTATAAAGACACACATAGACTGAAAATTAAGGGTTGGACAAAGGTATTCGATGCAAATGGAAACAATAAAAGAACAGGCATAGTTATATTTATATCAGATACAAAATAGATTTAGAGATAAAAAGTATAACAGGAGGCAAAGATGGTCATTATATAATGATAAAAGGATCAATTTAGGAAAAGGATATAACAATTGCATATGTATATGCACCCAACACTAGAGCATCCAGATATATAAAGCAAATATTATTAGAGAATATTATTAGAGCTAATGAGAGAGATAGGCCCCAATACAATAACAGCTGGAGACTTCAACACTACACTTTCAGCATTGGACAGACCATCCAGACAGAAAAATCAACAAAGAAACATCAGACTTAATCTACACTATAGAACAAATGTACCTAATAGATATTTGCAGACCATTTCATCCAAAGGCTGCAGAATACATTCTTATTCTCTGTAAATGGATGATTCTTAAGGATGGAACATATGTTAGGCCACAAAAACAGGTCTTAAAAAATTCAAAAAATTGAAATGATGTCAAGTATCTTCTTTGACTGCAATGGAATAAAACTAGAAGTCAGTAACAAGAGGAATTTTGGAAACGACACTGTCTTAGTCCATTCTCATGCTGCTATAAAGAACTGCTGGAGACTAGGCAATTTATAATGAAAAGAGATTTAACTGACTTCAAGTTCTGCAGGGGTGGGGAAGCCTCAGGAAACTTACAATTATGGTGGAAGGGGAAGCAAACATGTCCTTCATCACACGGTCACAGGAAGGAGAAGAATGAGAGCCGAGTGAAGGGAGAAGCCCCTTATAAAATCATCTGATCTTGTGAGAACTTACTCACTACCATGAGAATAGCATGGGGAAAACCACCCCCATGATTCAATTACCTCCCACTAGGTTCTTCCCACCACATGTGGGAGGGAACTACAAATCAAGATGCCATTTGGGTGGGGACACAGCCAAACCATATCATATAAAAACAGATGGAAATTAAATAATATACTCCTGATTGACCAGTGGATCAATGAAGAAAGTAAGAAGGAAATCTAAAAATTTCTTGAAACAAATGATAGTGGAAAAACAACATACCAAAACCTAAAGGATACAGCAAAAGGAATTCTAAGAGGGAAATTTATAGTTATACGCTTCTACATCAAAAAAGTAGAAAAAGTTCAAATACAAAACCTAACTATGCACATTAAGGAGTTAAAAAAGCAAGAGTCAACCAAAAGCAAAATTAGTAGATGAAAAGAAAAAGTAGAGATCAGAGCAGAAATAAATGAAATTGAAACGAAGAAAACAATATAAAACATCAATGAAACAAAAAGTTGGTTTTTTGAAAAGATAAACAAAATTGACAAAACGTTAGTGAGACTAAGAAATAAAGAAGACCCAAATAAATAAAATCAGAGATGGAAAAAGGGTACATTACACTGATAACCATGGAAATTCAAAGGATTATTAGAGGCTACTATTAGCAACTATATGCCAATAAATTGGAAAACCTAGAAGAAATGGACAAATCCCTAGACACATACAACCTACCAAAATTGAATCATGAAGATCCAAAATCTGAACAGACCAATAACAAATCACGAGATTGAAGCTGTAATAAAAAGTAACCCAGTAAAGAAAAGCCCAGGACCCAATGGCTTTACTGCTGAATTTTAAATAGAGGAGGAGGGAATACCTCCAAATTCATTCTACAAGGCCAGTATTAGCCTGATACCAAAACCAGAGAAAGACACATGAAAAAAAGAGAACTACAGACCAATATCCCTGATGAACACTGATGCTAAAATCCTCAACAAAACACCAACAAACTTAATTCGACAACACATTAGAAAGATCAAGGCCGGGCGCGGTGGCTCAAGCCTGTAATCCCAGCACTTTGGGAGGCCGAGACGGGCGGATCACGAGGTCAGGAGATCGAGACCATCCTGGCTAACACTGTGAAACCCCGTCTCTACTAAAAAAATACAAAAAAAAAAAACTAGCCGGGCGAGGTGGCGGGCGCCTGTAGTCCCAGCTACTCCGGAGGCTGAGGCAGGAGAATGGCGTGAACCCGGGAGGCGGAGCTTGCAGTGAGCTGAGATCGGGCCACTGCACTCCAGCCTGGGCCACAGAGCAAGACTCCATCTCAAAAAAAAAAAAAAAAAAAAAAGAAAAATCATTCATCATGAGCAAGTGGGATTTATCCCTAGCATGCAAGGACAGTTCAACATATGCAAATCAATCAATGTGATATGTCATGTCGACATAATAAAGGATAAAAACCATATGACCACCTCAATCAATGCTGAAAGAACAGTTGATAAAATTCAGCATCCCTTCATGATAAAAACCCTCAAAAAACTGGGCATAAAAGCAACATACCTCAATATAATAAAAGCCATATATGACAGACCCACAGCTAGTATCATATTGAGTGGGGGAAAAACTGAATGCTTTCCTCTAAGATCTGGAACATGACAAGGATGTCCACTTTCACCACTCTTATTTAACATAGTACTGGAATCCCTAGCTAGAGCACTAAGACAAGAGAAAGAAATAAAGGGCATCCAGATTGGAAAAGAAGAAGTAAAATCACCCTTCTTTTTTTTTGCAGAGGATATGATCATCTATTTGGCAAAACTTAAGACTCCACCAAAAAACTCTTAGAACTCATAAAAAAATTCAGTCAAGTTGCATATCTTGACTAAACATGTCAACATACAAAAATCAGTAGCATTTCTATATGCCAACAGTGAACAATCTGAAAAAGAAATAAAAATATTAATGCCACTTTTAATAGCCACAAATAAAATCAAATTCCTAGGAATAAACTTAACTAAAGAAGTGAAAGATCTCAGCAATGAAAACTATAAAACATTGCTACAAAGCATTGAAGAAGATATAAAAAAAGGAAAGGTATTCTATGTTTTTGGACTGGAAGAATCAATATTGTTAAAATGTCCATACTGCTCAAAGCAATCTACAGATTCAATGTAATTCCTATCAAAATACCAGTGACATCCTTCACAGAAATAGAAAAATCAATCCTAAAGTTTACGTGGGACTACCAAAGAGCCAGAATAGCCAAAACTATGCTGAGCAGAAAGAACAAAACTGGAGGAATCACATTACTTGACTTCAAATTTTACTACAGAGTCATAGTAACCAAAACAACATAAAAACAAACATATAGACCAATAGAACAGAAGAGAGAACTCAGAAATAAATCCATATATTGACAATAAAGTCATTTTTGACAAAGGTGCTAAAAATTGGAGGAAAAGACAGTCTCTTTAATAAATGGTGCTGGGAACACAGAATTTAAGGAAGAATGAAACTAGACCCCTATCTCTCACCATATACAAAAATCACAACCAGATGAATTAAAGACTTATATCTAAGACCTCAAACTTTGAATTACTAAAAGAAAATATTGGGGAAACTCTCGAGGACATTGAACTAGGCAAAGATTTGTTGAGTAATCTCCCCAAAGCACAGGCAACCAAAGCAAAAATGGACAAATGGGCTTACATCAAGTTAAAAAGGTTCTGCACAGCAATCACAACAATCAACAAAGTGAAGAGACAACCCACACAATTGGAGGAAATATTTGCAAACTGCCAATCTGACAAGGTATTAATAGCCAGAATATATAATGAGCTCAGACAACTTTATAGGAAAGAATTAATAATCCAATTAAAAAATGGACAAAAATTCTGAATAAACATTTCTTGAAAGAAGACATACAAATGACAAACAGGTATGTAGAAAGGTGTTCAACATCACTGATCATCAAATAAATGAAAATAGAAACTACAGTGAGATATTGGGCATGGTGGTTCACAACCACAATCCCAGCACTTTGGGAGGTCAAGTCAAGGCAGAAAGATCCCTTGATTCCAGGAGTTTGAGAACAGCCTGGGCAACATAGTGAGACCTCATCTCGTCTTAAAAAAATAAAAAATCCCGGCATGGTGGCACACACTTGTAGCTCACCTCAGCTTCCTCAGTAGAGGTGGGAGGATTGCTTGAGACCACGAGTTTGAGGTTGCAGAGAGCTCTGATCATGCCACTGCACTCCAGCCTGGGTAACAGCAAGACCCTGTCTTAAAGAAAGTACAATGAGATATCACTTTATTCCAGTTAAATGTCTTTTATGCAATAACAAATGCTGGGGAGGATGTAGAGAAAGGGAACCCTTGTTCACTGTTGGTGGGACTGTAAATTAGTACAGCTGCTATGGAGAACAGTTTGGAGCTTCCCCAGAAAACTAAAAATAGAGATAGCATATGATTAGCAACCCCCCTACTAGGTATATGCCCAAAAGAAAGGAAATCAGTATTTCAAAGAGGACTATTTGCACTCTCATGTTCATTGCAGCACTATTCACAATAGCCAAGATTTGGAAGCAACCTAAGTGTCCATCAACAGATGAATGGATAAAGAAAATTTGGTACATATACACAATGGAGTACTATTCTACCATAAAAAGAATGAGATCCTGTCATTCGTAACACCATGGATGGAACTGGAGGTCACTATGTTAAGTGAAATAAACCAGGCCCAGAAAGACAAACTTCACATGTTCTCACTTATTTGTGGGAGCTAAAAATTACAGCAAGTGCACTCATGGAGACAAAGAGTAGAATGATGGTTACCAGAGCCTGGGAAGGGTAGTTGGGGTAAGGGAGGGAGGATGGTTAATGGATACAAAAATATAGTTAGATAGAATGAATAAGATCTGGTATTTAATAGCACAGTAGGGCAACTACAGTCAACAAAAATTTATTTTATATTTTAAAATAACTAAAATAGTATTTTGGATTGTTTGTGACAGAAATAAAGGATAAATGCTTGAGGTGATGGCTACCCCAGTTCCCCTGATGTGATTATTATGCACTGTATGCCTATATCAAAATATCTCCTGTACCCTATAAAGATATATACCTACTATGTTCCCACAAACATTAAAAATAAAAAATTTAAAAAAATCCATTGCATCAAATCTGCCTCCTAAAAACAGATGCTATATCAATCAACAAGGAATAATGGAATAAATGAGAGAAAACTTACTGGCCTCTGACGATGGCCTATCACTGTACTGTGTACTGTGCAGAATACAGAGGAAATTAGCCTCAGTCCCTGACTCCAAGGGAGTCATAGTCTTGTTGGAATAAAAAACTTGAAGATGGACAGGAAATTCTCTGAGTGTAGTACACATGAAGTTCTGTGTTGCTGGCTCAGTGCAGGAGGTGGGAGGAAATGACTCTGAAATGGATGGTCAGGGAAGCTTCCTGGAGTAGCAGGCCTTGAGCTGCACACTGGAAATTTGAAGCAAGAGGGAAGAAAGAATAAGCAGCAAATGCATAGGCACAACCACGAATCTGAGCTTGGATGTGGAGTGGGAGATGAGGTTACATCAATTAGATTAGGGAAGACCTTGAAAGCTCAACAGAGGGGTTTTGAAGGTAAATGATTAATTTCCTTTTCCAGGAGTATACGCTCCTCACCAGACTACTCGCTGATATATTATTTTTAGGGAAGAGACTGGCCAGAAGCCCACCTGGATGTACCACAAGTAGAAATTCCTTTGGGGGAACTGCCTGGGAAGCATTCTGCTGAAAAGAGCTCCGCTCCCTTGATGCTAACTTGCCAAAAATTCCATTTCCTATCTGAGGGCAGTTAGGGAATTTCTCTTATCAGACCCCTACAGCTCTAGCTGCTACAGCCAGACTGTAGTCAGTTATATGAATGCATTTTAAACAAGTTGCAAGATTAGAGGCTCCAGAAATGGCAGGGGGAATGGCTGTACTCATCCTGTTTTCAGCAGATAAAGGGGAATTCAGGGAGCAGAAAAACGAGAACACCTGTTGTTGGGGGTAAAAACAGGCCTGCCCCACACTTTCCCCTTTGAACTCAGGGCCCCGTCACAGGTGCACACCTCACACCAGTCTCTTGCAGGTTAATGTTAATTCCTTCTGCCGCCCCTGCAGCCCTGTGAAACCCTTGATTTCTGACCCATGAGTCTGATTTCTACCTCCACACTTCTTATAGCCACCTCTCCAGCTCCTGATCCGCTCATAGGTTTGACCCTTAGTCTCTTAAGAGAAATCAGGCGGAGGAACAGAGACAACCATTGTGGGGAAAGTGTCAAGGTTACCCCACCTGCTTCTGCCTGAGCCACAGGTCCCACGTCTCCTTCTTAAGTAGTTTCTTGTAGATCTCAGTCCCACTCCAGCCCAACTGAGTTAGACTTTTCATTTTACCAAGATCCCCAGGCAGATGAATCAAATGCATATTAAGGTGTGAGAAGCATTGTTCTGTTTCACTCCTTGGGCATCAGCTCTTCAAGAAGAAACTCCCCAGACAGAAGTTTGAAGTAGATGGGTGAGCACTGCCATTTGATTTGGAGAGCCTGGCTTTATAAAATTCTTTCTGGAGGTGTCCTTCCCTCCTTCTCTTCCTCCTGTAAACACTGGTTGAGAGTTTTCAGTGTGCCAGGTACCAGGCTAGGCTCTGGGGATACAAGGTTGCAAAGATGAGCTGGCCCTTTAGCAGCTGATGATGCACTGGGAACAGTGCATGCAAGTGACTCACCTAGGGGTGTACTCGTGGCCACCCTTCTGCTTAGAATGTTGGTCTTTCCTTCTTCACTAGCGGTGTCCCTTTAGGTGAGTCTTGTATTTTCCAGCCGTTCCTTCACCTCCATCGCCCGATTCCCTGGCCAGCTTCAGGTCATGCTATACTGACTCTGACATCCCTTCTTCCCTGCATATGGGTCTGCATGGCCACCTCCTTGAGATGCTACTCTCTATAACTGATCATCTCTGCTTTTCAGTTTTACTGCAGTAGTTAAGTCCACTTCTTCCCGTGTCGCGTCCTTCCTACTTTGCCTCTGCTAATTCTGGAACCTGTCCCCTTTTCCTTAATTTCAATACTGTGAGTTTAATCCAAGCCCTCCATCCTTATCAGGAATGATTCACTATCTCTATAACTGGTCTTTCTGTACTGTGTCTTGTTCTCATCAAATTCAATCTCTTTGTTTGTTTGTTCTTTTTTTCTGACTACATCCTGCATGAAAATCCATTCTCCACAGGAGACAGAGTAATTTTTCTAATACGTAAAACTGAGTGCACATTAAAGTCCTTCAAAGACTCTATGCAGGATACGTTTTAAAGTCCTTACCAAAGCATATGCCACCTTTCATGACCTGTCTTCCAACTGTCTAGTCTCATCTCCCACGAGTCTTTATCTTATATTTCAGCTGCAACAAACCTCTTGACATCTTGTATTTTCATCCTTGTTTCATATACTTGTGACCATTCATCTCCTTAGAAAGTGCTTCTTTGCTTCTTCACCAGTTGATGTCTGGTCTTGTCACCATACCCTTTTCAACTTTCCTATTGGAATAATTCTATTGGTTTTTAAACCCTAGCTGCACATTAGAGTCACCTGGGGGTGGGGACTTTCAAAAAATACCAATACCTAGACCGATACCCAGGCCCTGTCCCCAGAGAATCTGGTTTTGTTGATTTGGGGACTGATGTTTGGGCATTAGTGTTTTTATTTTTTTATTATTTATTTATTTTGAGATGGAGTTTTGCTTTTGTGGCCCAGGCTGGAGTGCAGTCGTGCAATCTTGGCTCCTGGGTTCAAGTGATTCTCCTGCTTCAGCCTCCCGAGTAGCTGGGATTATAGGCGTCCACCACTATGCCTGGCTAATTTTTGTATTTTTAGTAGATATAGGGTTTCATCACATTGACCAGGCTGGTGTCAAACTCCTGATCTCAGGCGATCCACGTGCCTCGGCCTCCCAAAGTGTTGGGATTACAGGCATGAACCACCGCGCCCAGCCGACATTGGTATTTTTAAAATGTTGCTTAAATTGGTGCTTCTCAAACTTTAATGTGCATGCATCTGAGTCACCTGGGGATCTTGCTAAAATGTAGATTGTGAGTCAGTAGATTCCAGGGGCCTGAGATTCTGCATTTCTGCCACACTCCCTGGTGATGCTGGTGCTGGTGGTCCATAGACCGCACTGTGAGTGTTGAGGATCTTGCGGGGAAGATGCTGAAGTACAGCTGGGCGGGAATACCTGTGCTGCAGGATGTTTTCTGGCCTCTCAGTCCCTGATTTCTCTTTGCTACCCTGTCCTGTGTGTGCTGACTTCTAACTGCTGCACTTATTACTTTTGATTTCCCCATTTTTTTTTATCGCAAAAGGACTTCTTCCAGTTTTCCATGCAGCCATTAGTAATAAAAATGCCATGGGCTGTTTCATGAGGGAGAAAATTTCATATGCCTTTTTACTAAGCAAATACTTTGGCCAAAAAAGTCACTTTTCTTTAAGATGCTTTCAAGTAGATTGGTAAGACATCAAAGAAAGAATATTTTCTGTGGAAGTGAAGGAAGGTGGTTTGTTTACTTGAGAAACGGAACTTACTGGCCTATCTGAAGTATTTGAAGGAAGTAGTAAGTTCATACATAAAAAGAAACCCTAAAGAATTTATAATAACACCACTAATGGTAGTAATAATGATAATTGGTTACATATATTAAACATTTTTTAAAATCAAGGCACTGCTCTAAACATTTTGTATATAATAACACAATCCTAAAAAATCCTTTGAGGTAGCACTATTAATTATCCCCATTTTACAGGTGAGGAAATGAAGACACAGAGATGTTAAGTACCCAAATGTGTGAACTGAGAAAGTTGCTTAACTGAGACAAGTTAGTATTAAAAAGTGTTTTAAAGTGCTAGCATCATCCAGGGGTTAAAGCCATTATTCAACATCCATGAAAGGAACAAGAGATTACTGAAAAAATCTTCAAGGAAAATGGCTCTTGCCCAGCATATGCTGTTGACAGACTTTCAGTGCTATTAGGGAACATCAAATTGGAAAATTTTTTGAAACACATGATCCTAATTTTGAGTGCAGTCCGAATATCCTGGGAGCAATGTAAAGATGCTTAGTCTTGCTTCAGGGAGATTTTCCAGGAAGAGATGTCATCTTTTGTCTAAAATTTCATTGTACTCTTATTTTAAGATACTTCACTGAGTCTAATCCATGTTGTAAATGTCTCCTAAAATAACTCTTTCAAGATGACTTTTACGTATTTGGATTTAATACTTAATAGACATCTATAAAAGCATATGCCTGCAGTTGCATGTTGTATATATGGTATTTCTATGGTATGAATGATTTTCCAGGAATGAAACATACATTTACAAAGCTGAATCTATAGGAGATAGGCATTTCACTTATGGCCTGACAATTCTCCTTATGACTGTTGGCCAAAACTTAAGAAAGTTGAGAGTGGATATGTGCACAGGTAAGTTCCTCAATACTTTATGTGCATATGTCCTCTAGGGCTTACTGACATGGTGTGGCTGTGTCCCCACCCAAATCTCATCTTGAATAGTAGCTCCCATAATCTCCACATGTCATAGGAGGGACCCAGTGGGAGGTAACTGAATCATGGGGTGGGTTTTTCCCAAGTTGTTCTTGTGAAAGTGAATGTCTCATAAGATCTGATGGTTTTATAAATGGCAGTTCCCCTGCACATGCTGTCTTCCTGCTACCATGTAAGACATGACTTTGCTCCTCCTTTGCCTTCTGCCATGATTGTGAGGCCTCCCCAGACATGCGGAACTGTGAATCCATTAAACCTCTTTCCTTTACAAATTACCCAGTGTTGGGTATGTCCTCATAGCAGTGTGAGAAAGCACCAATACAGCTTACCTTTTAAATCAGTGCCTGGTATGATGCTCAATATGCTCAATATGTTTAATTGAGCCAAACCAGTACCAATAGCCAATGTGTATCGAGTGCTTTCTCCAATCCAGGCACTATGCTAAGTGAAGGGATTATCTCACTGAAGCCTCTTCACATAAAGCTGTGTGGTATGAATGCAAACCCAGGCCTTATAAAGATTGTGGCCACCTTCTTGAGCTTGTTTGTGCTTCTGCAGTGAAGTGTGGCCTTGGGCTGTATAGAGGCCACATGTCTTTCCAGCTGCCAGGCTGCCTACAACTCCCACACCCTGGTCTTCTCAACAGACTGCTCTCTCTTCTTGAATTGTTTGAGGAGTTTCTCTCTTACACAGCACATGAGCTGGGCAGAAAAGCTACTGACACACATTGAATCCAAGAAACCACAATTTTAACATTTTATCCACTTTACGGAAGTCTCCTTGAAACCTAAATCAAATATATATTTTCCAGCTTGAATTTTTGAAGAGTTTGTACTACTGAAGTTTTACCTTCGGATCCCACATTTAATTACAAGTGGTCTTAAATGTGGCCCCACTTCAGTTGTCAAATAGCCTTTTGATTTGGGCATTTTCTCTACAGGTGAAGAAACTGAGGCATAATAGGGCCTCACCCAAGTCACACAGCTGCTGAGTGACAGCAGCCTGATCCCAGGATGTCTGACTGCAGCTTCATTGCCCTTTTCCTGAGACCAAAGCCCTTGTCTGTTCCCAACAGCATGTGGCATGTCCCTGTTTTCAGAGCTTTTTCACATCGTCCTCATAGCCATCTCATGAATCGCAGCTCAGGTATTATTCTCCCACTTGACAGTTGACAACATGGAGGCCCTGAGGATGAGGATGCAGTCTTGTTACTCAGGTTGTTCAGTGGAGGAACCAGAACATCAGCCCAGACCTCCTGACAAATACCTGGAATTTACCGAAATGATGGCAGACATCTCCAGGTTATTCCAAATAAGGCCCTAGACTATGTTGTGAACTTGAGTTTTTGTTGAAGTAGATGCTGAGACCAGGAGAAATCTGGGGAGGAAGAGGGAGACAATGATGTGTGGCTTCTCACGCTTTCCCAGGTCTTGCTGACCAGCTCTGCTCTGGTCCCATCTCCACTTTGTATGATGGGAAAACCAAGGCCCAGAGAAGGGAAGTGACTTGCCTGTGTAAGGGAGGCACTGCCTTTGGGTTTGAGTAGTCTTGGGGTGGGCTTGTCCTTCTGATGCATGAAGTAGCTTCTAGTGGCTCCCAGGAAGCTTAATCTTTTCTTTTTGACTATCACCTCATAATCTGGCTTCATCCTACCCACCCATTTGTTATGTGCTGCTTCTTCCTAGAGTCTCAGGCCAGAGACACACAGACACCCAGAGGGTGTATGGGCTGGTCAGCCCTCCCTCCCTGCTGTCGATGTGCTGCACCCCAGTGACTTCAGAGTGAGCACCCAGCTACTTCTCTCCACCTACCCACATCTCCTCCATTCTTTAAGACCTAGCTTAGCTCAAGTTCTAACTCCCCCATAAAGCCTTTCCAGGCTAATCAGCTCTTACCTATTTTCCTTTGAGCAATACTCACAGTGCAGCTAAGACCTGGTCAAGAGACATGATTATTCAGCTTCTGAGTAATACATATTCTTTTCTTCTCTGTCTTCTGGCTCTGCCTGCATTTTCCAAGTTTTATGCTCCTAGGTGTCTCTGCCACTGGGTGGAGGAAAGAACAGAGGAGAGGCAGGGGAAAATAATTAAAGCCAGGCAGTCTTGCTCCATACTTGGAGTTCCAGCTCTAAGTTTGGTGAAGGAAATAGTTCACAGGCTGATGGGCAGAATGTTTAGTTAAGACATCTTCACTTTTGAATTATCATTGATGTGTCCATTAGATTTCTGACATTTCCAGTTCTGTGGAGGCAGCGGAAGGTGGGGGAAGAATCCAGCCTCCAGGCCTGTGTCCTTTCCAATCTTGGCTTTGCTAATGGGGGAATGTGGGCAAGGTCCACTCTTGTCTCCAAGCCTTTGTTTCTCACCGATAAATGAACATTAATAATCTCTGCCCTGTCTAACTCACAGGGTGGTTTTAGGAGCAAATAATAAACTAGATGGAAAGAGATTTCCATGTCATAAGGAATAAAAAATGTGTGGGGGATGGTCAGTGAGGCCGTAGTGGAGAAATGGCTGTGTCTGCAGCACAAGTCCCAACCTGCCCTGACTTGCAACACCTCCAAGATTCCAGACTCAGGTTCTTTTCCTTTTAATCCTTCTTTTCTGTAGCTCTCTCTGGGAAAGAAAAAAAAATGCCTCCAGCAGAGCGATTATGGAACATAGAAACCAGCCTTCATTTTGGAATACTTAAGGTATTTCTCTCTGTTGAGGATTCTTGATCAAAGGTAAATCTGTTTTATATTTTGGTCGATTTGAGTAAAAGTCACTGAACTTCTTTCCTCCTATAGGCTACACAGAAGGTGAAAAAGAAGAAGCACCAAAGGGCCGGGCATTTCCTTCCAAGCAGGACTGCCCACCAGGACCTCTCACCCCCAGCGATTCTGCCTTAGTTGGTCTGGGGTGCCACCTGGACATCTGTGTTTTCAGAAAGTTCCCAGGACATTGTAATGGGCATCCAGGGTGCGAGCTTACTGAGTTGGTCTAAACCATTAGTTAGCAGATGAGGAGATGGAGGCTGTGATTTCTTTCAAACTATAGCTCTTCATTTAAATTCCTGTTGGCCTCCTCAGGAGGTTTGGCTAACACCGAAATCTCAAGTATTCTAAAACAGAGAAATGGCATGGTGGCTCACGCCTGTGATCCCAGCACTTTGGGAAGCCAAGGTGGGAGGATCACTTGAGGTCAGAAGTTTGAGACCATCCTGGCCAACGTGGTGAAACCCTGTCTCTATTAAAAATACAAAAATTAGCCAGGCATGGTGGTGGGTGCCTGTAATCCCAGCTATTCAGGAGGCTGAGGCAGGAGAATTGCTTGAACTAGGAGGTGGAGATTGCAGTGAGCTGAGATCGCGCCACTGCACTCCAGCCTGGGCAACAGACTGAGACTCTGTCTCAAAAAAAAAAAAAAAAATATATATATATATATACACACACACACACACACACACACACACATATATATATGAGAAATGTTCCACCTCAGCCAGCCTAAACTCTTAATGTCATTACCATAATGATCCTCAGCACCTTCCTGACAATGTCAGGCATCTGGCATCTTTAATATCCTCCCTATTCCCAAGGTGACTTCTGGAATTGGGAGAAATATCTTCTATTTATGTTTCTTGCTTCAGTCCATTTCTTTCTGCGTCCACTGCCCTCCCACTGGGTTATGTCTTAGCTGACATCTGACCTGGCCCATCAGCCCGCAAACTGGTCTCCTGCTCTCTGCTTCCCTTTGCTTTATTCTATCTGAAATACCAGGATCTCAAAGTCTCAGCCTGACCAAGAAAGGCTCCCACCTCTAGTTTCTGAACATATTTTGTATTATTCTGCCCTGCTCCAGGCTTTGCTCTTCACCTTCCACTGCCTTTTCTGCCTACTGAACCTCATTTATTCTTCAAAGTTCAGCTGAAGTATAGTCTCCCCCATTGAATCTTTTGGGATCTCCTATCACCATAGGGATTTCTCCCTGAATTCCTGTCACACTTGGTTTGTGCTTGGCTTTGACATGTAGCAGGCACTGAATCTCACACAGAGACTTTGATCTCCTTGGGGATCCTATCCTTTATATCTTGGTACCTCCCTACATAATACCTAACATGGTCTTTTTTTTGGCCATGGTAGGTGTGTGGTAAATATTTGTCGCATGAATAAATGCATAATTGTACAAATGGTTAAGTGACTTTTGCAAGATCATCCAGCTAGTTTGATGGGCAGAGCTGAGAGCCAATTCATGTCTCTGATATCTACACTCAGTATCATCCCCAGAAGCCCATTTTCCTTAAAGACAATTCATAAATGGCTCACTTTAAAAAATTAGCTGTCTCATCAAGAACATCTGTTTGCTAATGTAGAAAAAAATGAGTAACAAAAAAGTTAAGTAATTTGGGAGAGGAAAAAGCAGTCTTGTGAGTAGCTCAACCAAAACAAAGCGAATACACAAAACCTCCTAAATATTAAGATTTGTTGAGAGCTACATTTTCCTGTTACTCTTGGGAGGGTCTGAGAAAGCAGGAGGTTGGGATAGAGGGGATAAGAACAAGTTCTCCCAGAAGATCAGGTGTCTCAGGCTTTGTGGAAGCATCTACTCTGCCTGGGTGCTATGTGGTTTCTGCGTATTCTTGACATTGCATGATAGACTTGGTATAGCCTGGGTTAGCAAGGGTTAGGGCAGTTTCTTCCCCATTATCATCTCATTAAACTTCTGAATGTTAAAGCTTTACTAGCTGAGTCTATCACGTTTAATCTCTCCTGAATTCCACGCATTTCATTTAAGCTGCATATTTAATTGCCTAACGGGTAATTGAAAATGAGGCATGAAACATGTGGTGAGGGAAGGCTAGAATACAGACCTTAACATTACATTCCTGGTGGCTCTGTGAGCTCAGCATCCATTAATTGCATTCCCTTTGATTATCAGCAATTGGTTCAGGCCAGTGAGTTAGCTCCAAGTGCCTGCTTTTTAGAATCTTTTTTTTTTTTTTTAGATGGAGTCTCGCTCTGTAGCCCCGGCTGGAGTGCAGTGGCACCATCTCGGCTCACTGCAAGCTCCGTCTCCCAGGTTCACGCCATTCTCCTGCCTCAGCCTCCCAAGTAGCTGAGACTACAGGCACCCGCCACCACGCCCAGCTAATTTTTTGTATTTTTAGTAGAGACGGGGTTTCACCGTGTTAGCCAGGATGGTCTCGGTCTCCTGACCTCATGATCCGCCCGCCTTGGCCTCCCAAAGTGCTAGAATCTTAACTGCCATTTCCATCTCCCTCCTTCCCCACTTCCCGTCCCACCACCCCTGAGCACACACCCATACACACATATGCACGTACACAGGCACTCCTCTTTTCTATTCCTGGAATAGTGGCCTCTCTCAAACTATTCACTATCTGAAGAAATCTACTTTTGAAATAAAGCCTAGAAAAGCAATTAATGGGCCTTGTCTGGTTTGGTGCTGATGAATGGAGAGTGCAGGGTGCTTGCAGGTGTGGACTCATCTGACACCCCTGACTTCTCAGCAGGCGCCCGCTCTGCTGTGCACAGATGCTTCTTGAGTTACGGCCCCTTCCTTGTTTCTCCTGCTCTGTGATCCTGGAGCATGAGGGTTCTGGTGAGTGATCTCTGCTGCACAGGTTGGTGTTTAACCACCAAGCCCAGCATTATATTCATGCAACCTCTTTTCGCCTGATCAAAGTGAGAAAATAAATTCTTCTTGTTTCTAGATCCTTAGAAGAAAGGTCTTGTATCTGTGAGGTCTTGTTTTTAGGGGACTCTGGAACCAAAGAGCCATGTCTGCCTTTGTGCTGATGTGGCCCCCAAGCCCAGCAGGGACCCAGAAACATACAGCTGGACTAAGGACAAGAATAAACTAATGGAAGATCATTAATGAGTGATTGCACCTACTGCTTGTTCCTGGTTGATTTGCATAGAACTGTATAATATTGGAGGCTTATTAAAATACAAAGGCGAAGTGTGTTGTGTGTGGGCAGAGAGGAGGGACCATGGAGTGGGAAGAGCTTTGGGCTAAGGGTTGGGTATTGGATTCCATCCCCAGCCCAGTCACTGAATGTATCCAGCTTTTTGCCAAGTTGCTCACTGTCTCTGGACCTCACTGTCCCCATTTCTGAGATCATCTCTTGCGGCCTTTCTGGCCACAGGACAGGGTGATGTTTAAGAAGGGCTTTGAGCAGTGCTCAGAAACCATGTGGAGATAAAGCAGCGCAGCAGGGACTGCCAAGGCCAAGTGACTGACCCAAATAAAACGCAGTCACATCCTAGTGCTACCGGCAGACAGCATCAGCTCTGCCCACCGTCATTCATCTATTGGCCAATTTAATCGAATCTTATCTCATCTTTGCTTTGTTAACTGAACTCACTCAGGATTGGTCATTTATAGATTTGTAGATTTGTAGATTTTTTCCCTCTTCTGCTGTGGATTTAAGTGCCTATAGCAATTGAAATCTATGCTTGGTTGTGATTGGGAGATAGCAATTAAATTAATAGCTCTTTCCAACAAGGGTAAACTCCAATGAAGCTAGTAGATAAAATGTCTAATTAAACAGGCATATCATTATCTACTTTGAGTCTAAATAAATTTACCTCTAACTTGGGTGGACTAAGAGGCTAATTAAAAAGCAGAAGATGTGGCTCTGCTGGCATGCTCATGGATAAATGTGGAGTCTGGGCTGAGAAGGCAGGGGGATGATTCTGTCCAGTGTCACTCTTTCCCATCCCACCAGTGTAATACTTGTGACAGACACAAGTCCAGCATGGTCTATGCTGTGTCCCCCACACAGTGAGTCTGAAGTGAGGAGTATTGGTTTCCTGTGAATGGGGAGAACTCACAGACCCAGAAGTGAAGGGGGTACGGGGAAACACACCCCCTTCAGGGATGTTTACCTTGTCTGTCAGAGATGATGGTGACATGAGAACAGCAGTGGGGTTAGGGCTCAGCCACATTTTGCTTTATTCTGGGGGAAGCAAAATCTCAACCCTTATATTTCTCCTTCCTCCACCATCAGCTAACTAACATTTATTTAGCCCTTGTAGGGTCTACATTTAAACTGCAGGGCTAGTGTATCCCATTCTTGTGGTCTACATTTAAAAAAAAATTCATTTCGTAAATTACACATTACACAAAATGCATCATTTTGACCATCTCCAAGTGTACAGTTGAGTAGCATTAAGTACATTCACATTGTTGCGTTATCACCACCATCCAGCTCCAGAACTCTTTTCGTCTTACACAATGGAATCTCACTACCTATTAAACGGTAACTTCCCATTCTCCTCTTCTCCCAGTCCCTGACCACTACCACTCTACTTTCTGTGTCTATGAATTTGACTACCCTTAGGTAACTCATATAAGTGGAATCTTACAGCATTTTCCTTTGTGGCTAGCTTATTTCACTTAGCACAATGTTCTCAAAGTTCATACATGTTGTAGAATGTCAGAATTTCCTTCCTTTAAGATCAACTTATATTTCATTATACGTATATACCACATTTATTTATCCATTTGTTGATGGACACTAGGTTTGCTTCCACATTTTTTTTTTTTTTTTTTTTTTTGAGACAGAGTCTCACTCTGCCGCCCAGGAGGTTGGAGTGCAGTGGCACGATTTCAGCTCACTGCAACCTCTGCTTCCCAGGTTCAAGTGATTCTCCTGCCTCCGCCTCCCAAGTAATTGGGATAACAGGCATGTACCACGACACCCTGCTAATTTTGTTTTTTTTTTGTATTTTTAGTAAAGATGAGGTTTCACCATGTTGGCCAGGCTGGTCTCGAACTCCTCACCTCAAGTGATCCACCCGCTTTGGCCTCCCAAAGTGCCGGGATTACAGGTGTGAGCCACTGCGCCCAGTCTGCTTCCACTTTTTGGTTATCGACAGTAATGCTACTATGAATATGGGTGTACAAATATTTGTTGGAGATCCTGCCTTTAATTTTCTGGGTTATATATCCAGAATTGGAGTTGCTGGATCATGTGACAATTTTATTTTTAGTTTTTGTTGAACTACTATACTGTTTTCTGTAGTGGCTGCATCATTTTACATTCCCACCAACAGTACACAGGGGTTCCAATTTTTCCATATCCTTACCAAGCCTCCCTCCCTCCCTTCTTCCCTCCTTCCCTCCCTCCCTTCCTTCTTTCCTTCCCTCCCTCCCTTCCTTCCTCCCTCCCTCCCTTCCTTCTTTCCTTCCCTCCCTTCCCTCCTCCCTTCTTTCCTTCTTTCCTTCCTTCCTTCCTTCCTTCGTTCCTTCCTTCCCTTCCTCCTACCCTCCTGATGGGTATGAGATGTATCTCACTGTGGGTTTAATTTGCGTTTTTCTAATGATTAGGGATGTTCAGCATATTTTTATGTGTGTCCTACATTTTGTTGGGTTTGGAATTATAGTTTACAATGTAGCCAGGAAGAGGACACTTAAACAAAAACCATGGAAATTTGTGTCAAATTGAGGTCTCAGCTGCAACTTAACACCCTAACAGTCTTAAGAGAGGGAGGACAGTGGGGTCAGTTTGAGCTCTGAAGAAGAAACAGACCTCCAGTGGGGAGGTGACTTGTGCACATCCTGCAGCCAGTGAGGAACAGGTCTCTTGCCCTGTAGGCCTTCTCATCTGGCTGGGGTTTTCCACCTGCAGTGTGTGTAAGACTCATTAGGGGCTTTCAAGGTTCTACCTTTCAGAGATTCTGATGAAGTGGATCTGAAGTGGGCCCAGGACCTTGCTTTAGAGTCAGTGCCCTCATGGTGAGTTTGATACATCAGTGAATATATTCATTTCCTATAGCTGCTCTCACAAATGACCATAAATTTAGTGGCTTGAAACAACACAAAGTTATTATTATTATTATTTTTTGAGACGGAGTCTTGCTGTGTCGCCCAGGCTAGAGTTCAGTGGAACGATCTTGGTTCACTGCCACCTCTGCCTGCCGAGTTCAAGTGATTCTCCTGCCTCAGCCTTCCCAGTAGTTGAGATTACAGGCACCCGCCACTGCAGCTGGCTAATTTTTGTATTTTTAATAGAGAGGGGGTTTCACCATCTTGGCCATGCTGGCCTCGAACTCCTGACCTCATGAACCACCTGCCTCAGCTTGCCCAAAGTGCTGGGATTACAGGTGTGAACCACTGTGCCCGGCCCAAAGTTGTTTCTTAAATTATATAAATGGAATTACTGTATCAGGATCTTGATTCGTGTGTATGAATATATTGTGAGAAGAGGGGAAAATCTAGAGTCTGAAGAATGAGAATTTTTGCTGGCAGCATGCTTGAGAGTCATTAGCGGCTCCTGACAACTTAGTGACCTCAGTGTTCATATAGCTTGGTGGAAGATAGTCTGCAGCAGTGAGGGTAATCAAGGCTCTGAAGAAAGACTTACCCTGGATAGAATCATAGGTGGGGATAGGGGTGGTGGCATTTAGCTAGTCATTTGGACCTCTGTTTTTGATTCAGCAGTTGCCTTTGGCCTCTTGGTAGATTTAATTCATTCTTTTCATGGTAGAACTGGTGTTTAGGCCTGACATCTCCTGGTGGTTAGAAAATAGCATTAACTAGTTGAGGCTGTGCATTTATAGCAGTATGCATTAACATTAAAGCCAAAGTTGTTATCTTACAATCACTGGGTGAAAACTATAGAATGGGCAGGGCTATGCCCCTTCTGGAGGTTCTAGAGGAGGGTCCATGTTGCCTTTTCCAACTTCTCAAGGCCACCACACTCCTTGGCTTGTGGCTCCTTCCTCCATCCTCAATGCCAGCCACAGAGCATCTTCACACCTCTCTCTGCCTCTCACTCCTCTCCCTCCCTCTCACACTTTAAAAGACCCTTGTGAGTATGTTGGGCTCGCTTGGGTAATCCAGGATGATCTTTCTTATTTTAAAGTTAGATGCAAAGCAACTTTATTTATCTGTAACCTTTATTCCTCTTTGCCATGTAACATACCCTATTGACAGGTTCTGGGGACGAGGATGTGGACATCTTTTGAGGCCATTATCCTGTTCATGATAGCAAAGAAAAAACCCAGCAGATTAGAGCTGAGGAAAGAGATGAAGAAAGGGGAGAAACTTGTTTTTATTCCCTCCTCCTTTCCCCTGTGTCCTACTGCCCCCACTTTAACTCTCTGGACCAGTCAGTATCTTCTCATTTTAGAAGAGGTGGCCTAATGGTAGACATCCTTGGTATGGAAATCTGTCAATCTCTGGATTTGTGGCACCAGTTGGAGAACTGTCCACATATCCACTTTGACCCTTCAGACACATCTATGCACACTCACGCCTACACATGTCAGATGTAAGTGCAAGAGTAGTAACAAAGCCAGGCCATATGACCCCTGATTTATTCAATTCGATCCAATTTGTCCAACATTATTTTAGAGTTTACTTAGCATTGTGCTCTACAGAATGAAAAGGAAAAAGAGATAATCTCTGACCTGGAAATCTGTGGGAAAACAATTCTAGTGATAAGAAATGACCGGAGAATAATACCAGTCAGTATTTAGGTAGCTGATAAATCAAATATAATCACACTCTAATATAATCATTGAGTATAATCTCCTGGATGCTGGGGAGAGGCAGAGCATAATGCTCTTGGCTGAGGTGGTTATAGAGGCTTCCTGGGAGAAATGGGCCAGGAAGGAGAGATCAAATGGGGCCAGCAGAGAGGAGGTTTGAGGATATTCACAGAGGAGGGAGGGAGGGATACACATTCCAAAATGAACATTCTGTGTAGAGTCCATTCTATTCTTATCCCAGAAACAGGGGGAACCCCACACCAATTTACTAGCTCTGTTGGCTGACAACCTTGACTCTAAATCCCAAGAGAACTTTCTTTTTTTTGAGATAGAGTCTCACGTTGTTGCCCAGGCTGGAGTACAGTGTCGCAATCTCGGCTCACTGCAACCTCCGCCTCCTGGGTTCAAGCAATTCTCTTGCTTCAGCCTCCTGAGTAGCTGGGACTACAGGTGCATGCCACCACACCTGGCTAACTTTTTGTATTTTTAGTAGAGACAGGGTTTCACTGTGTTGCCCAGGCTGGTCTCAGACTCCTGAGCTCAGGAAACCACCCACCTTGGCCTGCCAAAGTGCTGGGATTATAGGTGTGAGCCACTGCGCCCAGCCCAAGAGAACATTTTGTGGTCATCATCTACCCTTCAATTCTATTTCCTACCTTGGGCTTGGCCTCCGCTTCATTCTGATGCTCCCCCTAGCCCTCTTTACTTTTCCCATTCACACGTTGAATTTCTGAGCTCCTCTTTCTAGGTATGTTGGACATCTCCCCTGGGGGAAAAATATGAATACTTGCAGGAAATTCTTTTCTCATCGTCATTAAGGGTTGAGTTGGTCTTTCTCCAGGGATCCTCTCCTAATATCCAGCTCTAGAAACAAAAGGGAAAGAAAGATGTGGTGAATTCACTGTGGAAAGCCATTTGTCACAGAATTAAAAGCGTTGCTGACATAACAGATGAGCTCATGGCTTGTCTTTAAAACCCCAGAATATGCTAATATTTCTCTCTATCTCAGTGGAAAACTACTTAATCAAAATTTGTAGACACAGGCCCTGCAGGCTGCTCTTCACTGTGGTTTGTGAGAAAAGAAGGTAGGGAACAAGAGACGGAAACCCTCTCAAGATTATGAAGCTTTTTGGTTTTATTTATTGTTCAAGATGCTCTTTGTTTTGAGGGAGTGGCAAATTTACTTATAAGATTTGCTGTTGTTTGGTAGAGAAGGGTGTCTCTGTATAGAAAATGGGGCTAGGTGCCCACACCCACACCATTTAGATGGGGGAGTGGGTTGACCTACCATGCTCTAGCTCCGCAATTTAATTATTGGTCCAGGAGAGCTGGATCTTTCTTGTACTGACCCTCCAAGTGGGTACAGAACTTACATGACTTTTGTTTGGTTTGTCTTTGCTTTTCTTTCCTCTTAAAATGTTTTCTTTTACAGGCAGACCAAGGTTAACAATGGATAATTTGCGGCTGTTTGCCCAGAGCAGCTCTTTCCGAAGGCTGTTTTCCGTGGTGTGCAGTGGAGGCTTGATAATGACACAGCTTTATCTTTGAAAGCAAACGTCCTTTCTATCAGTGGATGCCTAAAACCCTTTGCGGGGTTAATTAATACAGCTACAAAGTGGAAATAAGAAATGAAAGTGGATGGGAAGGGAACAGCAGCTCAGAGCTGCAAGCAAGGGAGAAAAATGACACCTCTTATATTCCAAAGACACACTAGTCTTCCCAGCTGCAGTACAGACTGTGTTGGGGCCAATTTAAACACTTATTAAAATGGCGAAAGGAGATACATCTAGGTGCCAGAGTGTTCAGGCCTCTCCTGGTGTTACATTACAACAGTGATGATGATGATATGGCAGCTAACAGCAGAGTGCAGTCCATGCACCAGGCACTGTGTTAAATGTTCTACATCAGGGTTTCTTGACCTTGGCACTATTGGCATTTGGGACAGGATAATTCTTTCTGCAGGCTCTTCTGTGCACTGTAGGATGTTCAGCAGCATCCCTGGTCTCTGCTCACTAGACACGAGGAGCATTCCTGCTTCCCAATTTGTGGCAACTCAAAATATCTCCAGATATTGCCAAATGTCCAATGGTGGGCAGACCATGGGATTAATCCAGTCTACATGGATTACCTCATTTAATCGTCCAATAGTGTGAGAGGCAATATTATTATTTCCATTTTACCATGGAGAAACTGCAGAGGTGAAGGGGTTAGATGGCTCACCCAAGGTCATAACATATTCAATTTCAGGCACTGAAGGTACTGAACATAAAACTAAGTGGTCTATTATGACTAATTTGTGTGCTCTTCTTACAAATGAATAGCCATTCTTAGTAATTATGTGCCATCTTATTTACCCAAATGCTAATCATATGTAATCCTTGTATTATCTTTACAGTGATAATGAAAATCGTTATCATGCCTTTATACTCTGCTAACATTGTTACTTGAGACATGAGGTGTCTTTAAATGTTTCCCAATTCATTATAGCTTTTTTCTGAAAGAAAATACTTCAAATATATCAAGATGTAAAGGATGATACAATAAAAGCCTGGATCATACCACCACATTTGTTTAACTTACTAATTTTTCATATTTGCTTTATAATTATTTTATTTTTTGAGATGGAGGTTTGCTCTTGTCGCTCAGGGTGGAGTGCAATGGTGCGATCTCAGCTCACTGCAACCTCTGCCTCCCGGGTTCAAGTGATTCTCCAGCCTCAGCCTCCGGAGTAGCTGGGATTACAGATGCCCACCACGCCCAGCTAATTTTTATATTTTTAGTAGAGACGGGATTTCGCCATGTTGGCCAGGCTGGTCTTGAAGTTCTGACCTCAGGTGATCCACCCACCTTGGCCTCCCAAAGCGCTGGGATTACAGGTGTGAGCCACCACACCCGGCCTAGAATTATTTTTAATTAAAAAGAAAAATATTACCATGTTTTCTAGTTCCTTCACTCTCTTCCTGTCCACAGGTAACCACTGTTCTGAATTTGGTTTATCATGTTCATGAATATTTTCATGTCTTATGATTTATATATGTAATTATAGGACATGAAAACATCCATGAGCATGTTTGTGTCCCCAAACAAGAGTTTCCCATGTTTGTAAATGTTATTTGAATGTTGTTATAAGGAAATGTTCATTCTACATTTTCTTTTGCTTAACGTTTAAAAAATAATCTTTTTATTTTGAAATTATTTTAGATTTACAGAAAGTTTGCAAAGAGTACAGATAGTTGTATACCCTTTAGCAGGTGTCTCTTACTATTACCAACTTACATTACCAGGTACATTTGTCAAAGCTAAGAAGCCAACATTGTTAGAGTATGTGACCTAAATTCCAGACTTTATTAAGATTCTACTAGTTTTGCCAGGCACGGTCAATCATGCCTGTAATCCCAGCACATTGGGAGGCTGAGGCGGATGGGTCACTTGAGGTCAGGGGTTTGAGACCAGCCTGGCCAACATGGTGAAACCCCATCTCTACCAAAAATATAAAAAATTAGCCAGGTGTGGTGGTGTGTGCATCTGTACTAAATTCCAGACTTTATTAAGATTCTACTAGTTTTGCCGGGCGTGGTGGCTCACGCCTGTAATCCCAGCACTTTGGGAGGCCAAGGTGGGCGGATCACCTGAGGTCAGAACTTCAAGACCAGCCTGGCCAACATGGCGAAACCCCGTCTCTACTAAAATACAAAAAGTAGCCGGGCATGGTGGTGGGCATCTGTAATCCCAGCTACTTGAGAGGCTGAGACAGACCAGGGAGGTAGAGGTTGCAGTGAGCTGAGATCGTTCCACTGCACTCCAGCCTGGGCAACAGAGTGAGACTCCATCTCAAAAAAAAAAAAAAAAAAAGTTTCTACTAGTTTTTCCATTAATGTTCCTTTTCTGTTTTGGGTTTCATCCAGAAATAAACCACATTGCATTTGGCCTCATTTTCCTTTGTTTTTCCTCATAGAACAGCTTTATTGAGACACACCATACAATTCACCAGTTTAATCAATGTTTTTAGTATATTTACAATTTTAAAACATTATCATCATCCTCAAAAGAAATCTTGTTTCTATTAGCAATGGTGTCCCATTGCCCCCTCTCCCTGGGGGCATTAACTACCTTCTGCCTCTACAGATTTGTCTATTCTGGTCTTTTCATATAAAGAGAATAATACAATATATGGTCCTTTGCAGCTAACTTCTTTCACTTAGTATAATGTTTTCATGGTTTATCTGTATTGTGGCGTGGATCAGTACTTTCATTATCAGATATTATATGTATTTTTACCTTCAGATATTTCATTGCATGGATTTTCCACATTTTGTCAATTCATCAGTTGACATGTATAGGTTTCTATTTTTTTGGCTATTATGAATAATGCTGCTATGACCAGTCGTGCAGGTTTTTGTACGAACACATTTTCATTTCTCTTGGATATAGAGATGGGAGTGGAGTTGCTGGGTCATATAGCAACGTTGTGTTTAACATTTTGAGGAACTGCCAGGTGCTTTTCCAAAGTGGCTGCAACATTTTACATTACTACCATCAGTGCATGAGGGCTCCAGTTTCTCCACATCCTCACCAACATTTGTGATTATCTGCCTTTTTGATGATAGCCATTCTAGTGTATGTGAAGTGGTTCATTATACGATTTTGATTTACATTTTCTTGATGGCCTATGATGTTGAGAATCTTTTCATGTGTATATTGCCTTTTTCTATATCTTCTTTGGAGAAATGTCTATTAATGTCCTTTGCCCATATTTTAATTGGGTTATTTGCCTTTTTAGTATTAAGTGGTAACAATTTTTTACACATTCTAGATACAAAACTTTTAATAGGGTATATGACTTGCAAATATTTTCTCCCATTCTGTGGGTTGTCTTTTCACTTTCTTGATGGTGTCATTTGAAGCATGAAAGTCTTTAAGTTTTATAAAGTCCAATTTATCTACTTTTTCTTTTGTTGCTCAACTTTTTTTTGAGATGCATTCAGGTTGATTTAACTTTTTTTTTTGGTGGCAGAGTTTCACTCTTTTTGCCCAGGCTGGAGTGCAATGGCACAATCTTGGCTCACTGCAACCTCCTGGGTTCAAGCGATTCTCCTGCCTCAGCCTCCCAAGTAGCTGGGATTACAGGTGCCCGCCATCATGCCCAGCTAATTTTTTTGTATTTTTGGTAGAGACGAGGTTCACTGTGTTGGCCAGGCTGGTCTCCAACTCCTGACCTCAGGCAATCCACCCGCCTCGGCCTCCCAAAGTGCTGGAATTACAGGCGTGAACCACCGCAACTGGCCTCCAATTTAACTTTTTATAGTTTAAGCTGCATAGTGTTTTGTTGTATAAATTTTAAAAATTATTTTTATATTGCATCTCCCATTGATGGACATTAGATTGTTTCCAACGTTTACGCTATTATGAACACTACTGTCCCATGATAGACATTAGATTGTTTCTAGCACTTACACTATTATAAACACTGTTGTACGTGTCTTCTTGAGAACACTTGAGAATGTTTCCCTAGGCTGTACACTTAGAAGTGGGATTGCTTGAGTCTTAGATATGAGTGTCTTCAATTTAACAAGATTCTTCTAAATTGCCTTATAAAGTTGATGAACAACTCACATGCCCATTTCAGTATATGAGTGCTCCATCTTGCCAGCGTTTGGTGTAAACAGATTTTAATTTTTGGCAACATCATTGGATGTGAGATGGTATATCACACGGCTACCTTCCTTTGCATTTACCTGATTACTAGTGAGATTCATTCTTTTGTATATTCCTAGGCCATTGTTTCTAACCTTGGCCCATTCTTCAAGTGTATTCTTTTTCTTAGGTAGTACTATTAAATATTATTAATAATAGCTTTTATGTTATTTTTGTTGTAACTGGATATTAATTATTTTTAGGTTACTTGTGTTGCAACTATGTTTTGAATGAATGCATCAAATAGAAGTCTTTTTATCCCTATGATTTTTGTGTCAGAAATCTTTTCAAAATAATTCTTCCCTATTTTGAGGTGAGAAAAATGTGTTCCTACACTTTCTTCAAAGTTTCAAGTTTAACTTTATAACATTTAGGTACTTAATAACCTTGAAATTGCTTTCTGAGTACTGTGCAATTTGCAGAAACTACCTTTTTTTCTCTGAATAGGAAAACTAATGGTCCTTCCTGGAACCATTTATTGAAGAGTCAATCTTCTATCCACTGATTTGTAATATTTCTTGTTTTCTTTTCTTTTTTTGACATGGGGTCTCACTCTGTCACCCAAACTGGAGGGAAGTGGCACGATCTTCACTGGAATTGCTCACTGCAATCTCTGCCTCCCAGGCTCAAGTGATCTTCCCACCTTAGCCTCTCGAGTAGCTGGGACCACAGGCACACACCACCATACCCAGCTAACTTTTTTTATTTTTGGAAGAGATGGGGTTTCGCCGCGTTGCCCAGGCTGGTCCTGAACTCCTGAGCTCAAGTGATCCTTCCACTTTGGCCTCCCAAAGTGCTGGGACAGAGTGATCCACTGTGCCTGGCCAACTTTCTGTTTTGTTTAAAACATTTTTAATATATGTTTTTATATAAGCTTAATATATGGGTCTATATCTGGGCTCTCTATGATGCTTCACTAATTTACTTGCCTATCTCTGGTCAATACAACACTAAGTGCTATATATAATAAGTCTTTATATGTGGTGGAGTAAGAATCCTCTACATTATTCTTCTTCTTCAAAATTGTCTTAACTATTTTTGGCTTTTTGTTTGTCAATCTTAATTTCAGTATAAGTTAAAATCATTTTAAGTCATAATTTAAATTCAGTATAATTTAAACAAATCTTTTGGGATTTCAATTAGAATTGCATTTAATTTGTTTGGAGAAGTGGAACCTTTTCATATTGAATATTTCTATCCGTGAAGATGGTATCTCTTTCCATTTATTCGGGTCTCATTTGAATAACCTTACTTTCTAACCATTTAGTTTCATATAATTTCTTCCATAATTTCTCTCTTTTATTTCTGTTTTCAGTTTGTGTAACTATGTTTTACTCTTTAACTCACTTCCACAACAAATGAGCAACCATGATTTTCTCAAAGACTTGAGATCTGCAGCTAAGGAAACACACCATGGACTAAGACTTACTGATCAAACCATAGACCAGGGGCAGTGGAGCTCATCTTGTTGAGACAACTCCCCCTCCTGAAAACCCTACATACATTCAGCTTTGTTTGCAAATGCCACAGGGTCAACATGATTACATCTGATATGTCCTTTCGTCTTTTATATTTCTCCTTTCGAACTTCACTTTCTCTAAGAAATACTTTGATTTCTCTGAATGTTTTTATCCTTCCTTCTTCATTAAGATAATTTACTAATTATGAAGTCAGAATAGCATTTCTGAGAACTCTCCAGTCTTTGTGAGCCGTGTCTTCTTCAAAATCTTTTTATCATGGAGTCAGGCATGGTGGCTCATGCCTGTAATCCCAGCACTTCAGGAAGTTGAGATGGGCAGATAGCTTGAGCTCAGGAGTTCAAGACAAGCCTGGGAAGTGTGGTGAAACCCCATTTCTACCAAAAATACAAAAAAATTATCTGGGCATGGTGGCATGCACCTATGGTCTCAGCTACTTGGGAGGCTGAGGTAGGAGGATTGCTTGAACCTGGGAGGTGGAGGTTGCAGTGAGCCAAGATTGTGCCGCTATACTCCAGCCTTGGCAAAAACCAGACTCCATTAAAAACATCTTTTATTGTGGAATTATGCTCATCTTTTCTTGACTTTCTGAAATTGAAAATGCTAGGGCTTATATCTGATTATGCCCAAAGTTTCTTTTATGGTTCTAAAATGACAGCATACTTTTTTCTCAACAATACCACACTTTTGTTTTGCCAATAGCTTTCTTTTCATGTGCAAGAATTAGGTGCAGAACAGCAGTTTCTTTAGCAGCTTCTTTTATTCTCTGGGGGACAGATTGCTAAATGAGTCATATGTTCTGTTTTTATTTGAATGAGGTTTCCATTTCCAAATATCTAAAGTCTCCTGTGACTACTGTGTATTTTATTTATGGTCTACTTCAGGAATGTATCATCTATTTCCCCATATAATCAAGTAGGAAAGTTGGAAAATGTGGAGGAGGTGATTTGCAACTACATGAGAAGAAAATTCATAGCAACTTTCACATCCAGTAGTGAGACGCTGAACCAATATTTCACATAGGAAAAGACAGAAGGGAAGAAATCAGAAAGAATTACACACACACAAACACACACATCCATATCAACCACTCCTGACTCTTCTTCAAAAAGTGCTCAGCCTTATAACGTGAAGGTGTTTCCTGTCCTGCAATCAGTAGAACTTGTGCAATGGCATGGTTTGCCCTACATCAGCAATGTCTCACTCCTGTGTCTGGTCCTCATATAAATAATGACAAACATTTTGAGATAGCTAATTGTGGTTTAGGAATGTAGCATAGGTATCTGGAAAAAGTGATCCTCTGTGTGAAGCCAGTGGGTCATTTCTTTTTTGAGGGGAGGTGTGGGGGGGTGTTCTTTTCTTGCTGATTCTCTGATTGGTTGACTATGAGACATTTTTATCTAGTAACTTGGTCTTCTCAAATGTCAGATCTTGTCTTAGATTTTTGTTTCATAGTTAATGAGTTGATGTTTGAATCTGGTTGGGCTAGTTCTCAGTGGCAATCACCTCACCTATGAATTGAGGAAATATCTTTAGCAAACTAAGAAACAAAGAAATCTCCTACTATCCCTATAAGAAGAATATGTTTCTTTAGATTAGGGGTTCTCAGTCTTGGCGTTACTGACATTTTGTACCAGATAATTCTTTCTTGTGAGGAGCTGTCCTGGTCATTATAGAATGTTTAGCAGCATCCCTGGTCTCTGCCCAGTAGAACCAGTAGCACCTCCCTGCCTGCCCAGTTGTGACAATCAAGAATATCTCTAGACATTGCCAAATGCCCTCTGGGGGACTAGATTGCCTCCTGTTGAGAACAACTGGTTTTAGTTCTTTGAACCTTTATAAAGAAATGAGTGTATATGAATAATCTTCTGGTATTCCTGTACTACAATTTATAGCAGTATATTAAAACTAATATCATGTGGCACAAGAGCTAATTAATTTGTGTTTGTAAAGGGCTTTGAAATCCAAAACTGAAAGTAGTTACAAGGAACAAAATATCATTACATTGATTTAGTTGTGTCCTGTTATTTAATGTTATGATATGGATGAGGTTATGCAATTTATTATCGTAAGGTGAAGGAGAGCTCATTGCATGCCAAAATGAAAATATACAGTAGATAGAGTAATATATCTATTCCATATATTTTAACAGGGAGTTGCCTGCTTGCATTTATCACTTGTGTTAGGTGAGGGTGAATTATGAGACCTCACACAAAAAGGTGTATCTCTTTTTATGCACTCATAATTCAGAAATAGTGGCTGAATGAATTTGGAGAAGATCACTTTCTTAAAAAAAAGCACTATAGGACTCAGGTCAGCTTGAGGGATTTCAACTCCCAGAATTATCCCTGTGTCTAGGGGAGTATTGAAGTGAACTAATCAGAAAATACATACAAAGTAGAGAAGGCTGTGACTTTTGTCTTTATGGCTGTGGTCTAGTGTTGTAAGCCGAAGAATCTCAAGCTAACATTTTGAGGTATCATGCTACTTAAACAGGAAGGTCCTTTTTATTTTTAGTGGCATATTTTCTCATTATTTCCATTTTATAGGTTGAAAAACCAAGCTAGAGGGAGATTATTCATCTGCCATCTGATGGAGAAATTGCTTCAGCTCTTGTCACCTCAGCACTAACCATTAAAAATAATAACTGGTACAATCTCTTCAATATTATCCATGTAAATTACATAGCAGAGAGCCTGGCACACAGTGGTCATGAAGCTGCTGTGTCAGACAGTCTGCTGAGGGCTTTAGGTAGATTATTTCATTTGATCCTCATACTAGCCCTAAGTGGTGGTAGTATTAGCTCCATTTTAGAGATGCAGAAACTGAGGCATAGAGAAATTGAGTTAGTCAGTGATAGATCAAGATGCAAACCTATGCCTGTCTGATTCCAAAGTCTGTGTCATTAACCGTTGGCCCTCTAGTGCTGGCCAATACAGTGACCACAACCCACATGTGGGCTGTGAGCCCTTGAAATGTGGCTAGTCAGAATTACAGTGCAGAATTTGTTGTAGGTATAAAACATATTCTGGATTTTGAAGACAAAAAGAATGTAAAATATCTCATATTTTAAAAATATTGCTTACATGTTGAACTGATAATATTTTGGATAGATTGGGTTAAATAAAAAAGTATTATTAAAACTAATTTCACCTACTTCTTTTTAAACTGTTTTAATGTGTCCACTAGAAAATTTTAAGCTGCATATGTGACTCACATTGTATTTCTGTTGGACGGCACTGCTAGACCCTGCTATAGCCATCCCTTGTATTTTTACCATAGTTCTCTGCCCACAGTAAGCCCTCCACATGTTCTGACTCGCCCATGATTTATGTAAATATGGATAGAAGCCAGAGAAGAGGAAAAAAAATCATAAATTGCCAGGTGATTCCTTGCAGCATGAGTAGAATACAGCTTAAAAAACTCAGAACACAGGTGGCAATTTCCAGGACTCAGGGCCCCATCACCCCTCCTTCCCCCCCGGCCCATCCTTCCCTCTTTTCATCAACAAACATATAGGAGGCTTTAGAATAGGCCAGGCACTGTGCAAGACCCTAGAAATTTCAAAGGTGCATATAACCTAGTTGTTCAGAAGTTTACTTCCAAATAGAGAAAATTGATCTGTACTAGTTTGCCAGAGCTGCAGTAACAAGGTAAGTTGTTGCGAGGTAAGTAACCACAGAGTGGGTGACTTAAACCCCAGACATTTTTTCTTATAGTTCTGGAGGCTAGAAATCTGAGATCAAGGTATTGGTAGGGCTGTTTTCTCCTGAGTTCTCTCTCCTTGGCCTGTAGATGGGTCATCTTTTCCCTGTGTTTTCACCTCATCTTTTCTCTGTGTGTATCTGTGTCCACATTTCCTCTTCTTCTAAGGACACCAGTCATACTGGATTAGAGGCCACCTAATGACCTCATTTGCAGTTAATTGTCTTGGTAAAGGTGTGGTCTCCAAATATGGTCACATTCTGAGGGACTGGGGTTAGGCTTCAAAATATGAATTTTTGGGCGGACACAGTTCCACCCATAACGTGACCTATGAAGCAAGTAGTATGGCCACATAGAAGATGGAGTATCTGATTCTTTGTGGGCTGCGTGTTAAGGTGGTCAGGAAAGCCTTATATATGTGAGGTGGGGATTGATGTTCTTTTGAAGGTTACTTTCTCTTTTTCTTCAGTCCAATAAGCTGCCAGCTGCTTTCAATTCAGGCAGAACTTAATACAGATGTTGAAGGGTGCTATGGACTGACTTGTGTCCCCCCACAAATTCCTATGTTGAAGTCCTAACCCCCAAAGTAAATAGGTCTAGAGGTAGGGCCTTTAGGAAACTAATTAAGGTCAAATGAGGTCATAAGGGTCGGGCCCTAATCTGACAGGACTGGTGTTTTTTTTTGGGGACAGAGTCTCTCTGTGTCGCCCAGGTTGGAGTACAGTGGCATGATCTCGGCTCATTGCAAACTCTGCCTCTTGGGTTCAAGCGATTCTCCTGCCTCAGACTCTCGAGTAGCTGGGATTACAGGTGCCCACCACCTCACCTGGCTAATTTTTTAAATTTTTCTAGAGACAGGATTTCACCACGTTGGCCTGGCTGGCCTTGAATTCCTGACCTCAGGTGATCCGCCTGCCTTAGCCTCCCAAAGTGCTGCAGTTACAGGTGTGAGCCACTGCACTGGGCCTAGGACTGGTGTTCTTATACAAAGAGGAAGAGACATCAGAGATTGCTCTCCATGTGCACAGAGAAGAGGTCATATGAGGACATGGCAAGAAGGTGGCTGTCACAAACCAGGAAGAGAGGCCTCACTAGAAACTGAATCTTCTGGCACCATGATCTTGGACATCCAGTCTCCAGCACTGTGAGAAAGTAAATTTCTGTTGCTTAAGCCACCCAGTCTGTGGTCCTGTGTTACAGCAGTCTGAGCTGATTTGAGCTGAACACCTTTCCAGCTTAAAGGTGTTCAGAGACAAAAGTGGAACAAGACTCTGATAAGGGGCTCTGCAGAAGTTGTCTCACTCCTTGGGATGCAGAATTGGTAGTTAAGAAGGTGGCTAGGCATGGTGGCTGTAGTCCCAGTTTCTTGGGAGGCTGAGGTGGGAGAATCGCTTGAGCCCAGGAGTTTGAGGCTGCAGTGAGCTGAGATCATGCCACTGCACTCCAGCCTGGGCAACAGAGTTAGACCTGGTCTAAAAAAAAAAATCGATAATCAGTTTGCTAAAGGTGCCGAGGGTAGTTAGAAAACTAGTGGTGGTGGCAGGAACGAGTGGCAGGATTACTGTGAAGAAAAGAGTTGTCCATACCTGTGACTGGTTTCAATCCAAAGAGCCAAGTGTATTGGGAGCCTGCTTTGGCCCAGAGTATTACTGAAGTTGGAAGCCTCTCAGGACCCACCACCTTTGGAGGATTTGAGCTTTGGGGCAGTAGATAATTGTATGGGTGTGAACATAAGGAAGGTGCCCCTGGTGTCCAAGTGTGGGGCCTCTGAGGGGGTTTGGCCCAGCTGGAGCATAACAGCAGCATGGTCATGAGTTCATTGGGTTGTGTACCGGGGACAAGTGGCTGTAAAATGTGTATGGAGTGAACATGTATCTAAGGTTTCCAGGACAACACAACAAGGCAAGGAGAGATAACTACAGTAGGCAGGATCAGACTCCAATTCTCTCTACCTGACTTGGCAGTGGATTGACCCTTTCAGGGTTGAATTAAGCCCCTTTGGTTTGTTAGAAAAAAATCAAGGTTATGGCGAAGTCTCAAGCAGAAGGTGAGTGTTAAAATAATTAACTAGAAAAAGGAAAGAGAATGTGACTGTCATTGTACCTTGAATTTGTGGACATGATTCCAAAGATAACAGAGTGGTTAGAATGTGACTTGGGGGTGGAAAAATGAGTTGGAGATTTTTAGGAAGGCACAGTTAGAGGAAGACACTCCTGGTGGAGAAAGGAACAATTGCAAAGACCTAAAAGAATCTGCACTACTGGAGAAGTGATTGCTGGTGCTGTAGAGTTTATGTGGGAAAGAGAAAAGGTGAAAGGGATAAGGCTGGAAAGATACAGCAGTCTGGTGCAAAAGTTTCCGTACATGTGAAAGAATCTGAACTTTATCGCGTAGGTAGCAGAAAGATTTGGTCATAGCAGCTGTGGTACAGGTGAGAAGGAGAGAGGTGCTGGGAGGTGACAGCCACTGCCAGCGTCTAGGCAGTGATTCCTGTGATGGAATATCCAAAGTGGGTGGGGCTGTGGCAAATGACTCACCAGACTGTGGGAAAATAGTAAAACGTATTTATATATGCTAAAAAAGCAAGTGAAACATTGCCTGGCGTTTATCTACAGAGTGACGGTGTTCCTTCACCTCATTTAGTCCGTGTGGTGGGCAGCCATGCGTCATAAAGGACTTAAAGTATTCTGAAGGATAAATAGAGGCTCTACTCCAATCCTTTGCCTGTTTCTAGTGTATTTTTCTGTACGTTTGCCTGGCTAAATGGATCTACAGATTATTTTATTTGGTCATATCTCATTCAACCTGCACAAAATTGACAAGTAGCCAAAAGAATTCTGAAATGAAACTGCAGATTGAAGATAGCACTAATACAAACAACAGGCAGAGCCTGGGCAGATGGCAGACCAGAACCCTCTATTCCTAGTGCGAGGCCTTCGTCAAACCCCACACAAGGTAAAAACAGTGGGAATGGAATCATCCCACAAAATGTTGGCCCCCAAAATAGAAATCAAGAAGATTGTTTAAAATATGAATTTACATCCACTGTTGCTACTGTCAAACCTTAACCTAAATGTATATTGGCCAATAAATGCAGCGAGACATTTGGTAGAAATGTTATTGGCTTCTTTATTATATTTTTCAAAGATAACCTTTAAAATGAGTTTTATAATATATATGATATTATTAGAACAATTACATATGTGTATAATCTATAAATAAGTACATATATAATTAGGGAATGAGCTTTCAGAATTTTTACTGAATTGGTTTTGCATTACAAAATTTTGGAGGCTACTGCTTTAGGCAACGAGAAATTGCAATAAACACGCAGACTGCCTATAGGTTCCTCGTTGCCCTTTGAGTGTCCTGTGAGTGTTTTTCCATGCTTTACTAATAATCATCTGATGCTTATTAGTCCACTCCAGTCTCTCTTCTCTGGACATCTTGGGTATCCAGTGTGGCCTGAAGACACAGCTACAGAAGCTCCTTTCCATAGCATCCTCCTTTCTAAGAGGGATCTAATGGTGTCCTTGGACTGAGGGGCTCTGCAGAAGTTGTCTCACTCCTTGGGATGCAGAATTGGTAGTTAAGAACATGGCCAGGTGTGGTGGTTGTAGTCCCAGCTACTTGGGAGGCTGAGGTGGGAGAATCGCTTGAGCCCAGGAGTTTGAGGCTGCAGTGAGCTGAGATCATGCCACTGCACTCCAGCCTGGGCAACAGAGTTAGACCTGGTCTGAAAAAAAAAAATCGATAATCATTTTACTAAAGGAGCCGAGGGTAGTTAGAGATCTAGTGGTGGTGGCAGGAATGAGTGGCAGGATTACTGTGAAGAAAAGAGTTGTCCATACTTGTGACTGGTTTCAATCCAAAGAGCCAAGTGTATTGGGAGCCTGGTTTGGCCCAGAGTATTACTGAAGTTGGAAGCCTCTCAGGACCCACCACCTTTGGAGGAGCTTTTGGGCAGTGGATAACTGTATGGGTGTGAACATAAGGAAGGTGCCCCTGGAGTCCAAGTGTGGCGCCACTGAGAGGGTTTGGCCCAGCTGGAGCATAACAGCAGCATGGTCATGAATTCAGGGGAAGTGTCTCCATAGTTGTCAAATTATGTTGCCTCTGATGACCTGAGGCACAGGCCAGGCTTGACTGCATCTCATAATAGACCTGGACCATTGGTGAGCTTCTGGATGCTGGCTCAGTGATATTCCCATGCACCCATCAACAGGAACCTGATGAGTGTCCCTGGCCTCAGTGGCCAGAATCAGGTCTTGGTCTTAGGCTGGCTTTAGGGCACTGGAAAGTATGCTCTCTGTATCACTGTTTGCTTATTCTGACTTCCTGGGGAAGATACTTACTATTGAACAAGGGTGAAGGCTCTGGATTTTGGCAGATAACCTATTTTATTTGGTCACTCCCTACTCCAGTTGGTTCCAGCCCACATCCTTTTTATTCTTTCAACCTTCAATATCCCTCTTTCTTTCTTTTCTATCACATGTGTTAACAGAAAAATCTTAGACAAATTAAATGTAACAGAGTTTAATTGAGCAAAAAATGACATGTGAATTGAGCAACCTCTAGAGCCACAGTAGGCTCAGAGAGACTCCAGTGCAACCATGTGGTGGGAAAAGATTTATGGACAGAAAAAGGAAAGTGATGTTTAGAAAATGGAAGTGAGGTACAAAAATAGCCAGATTGGTTACTGCTTAGCATTTTCCTTATTTGAAGTGGTTTGAATAGTTGGCTGCCTTTGGTTGACATTTGCTGATTGGCACAAGAGTAGGTTATAGTCTGTTTACATATCCAGTTAGGTTACAGTTCCCTATGTATGGAGAAACCTTGAGGCCAAGCTTAAAATACGTAAGGAGGCAGCTTTAGGCTAAACTTGATTTAACACATGGTTCTTGCTGAAGTACAGAGGAACATAAATGGCCCAAAAGACAAAGCTCCAAATCAACAACGTTAAACATTTCTCCCTCCTCAAGGGTAAAAGAGGCTTAGTTTTTGCAGACATGGAGCCAGCCTTCACCCAGGAGTTGGGGTTGGAGGGAGAACACATGCTTTCATTCTTTCTTTTGGAGTTAACACCAAATCCTATCCCAAGGCTGGATCAAATGGCTTCTTCTAACATGGAAAGAAAATAAAAAAGGGTACAGTAAGATGAATTTTATAGGAAAAATACAATTGAAAAACTCAGTATACTTTAAATTTTGTTCTTGGCAGGTAGTCCTTTCAAATGACATCCAGCGGCTGCCATCTCCTGCTTTTCTTCTCTTGCTTGCTATGGTGTAATGTGCTATGGGATCTGCCAAAATGCAGGTAACATGTTGCGTCCCCCTCAGTCCTTGATCACGAGGTGTCTTGTCAGTTCCAGGTGGAGGTTCCTTGGTGCTCAGGCTGCCAGGTCCATTCTGAGCTCCAACTATGCCAGCAGTCATCTGAATTAGTAGGACTCTCGAGTGAAAGAGACTGAAACTAATGCTAGCTGCTCTCAACAGAGCAGGGGTGTTATTGGCTCACCTAACTAGAAAGTCCAAGCAAGGAGCCACATTCATAGGCAGCTGGACCTTGAGGCTCCTTGGACTGAGCACTCCTCTTGGCTGTGCATGAACTCTCCTGGCTTTCTTTCTCACAAAGCTTTGCTCTTGGAGCTGCTCCAAGCCCATATTCTAGTTTCAGTTCCGAGTCCTGGAGAATGACCTCTCTTTCTCCCAGAATCCATATGTCAACTCTCACGAGGGGATTTAGATGGGCTTTGCTGGGATCACCTGCCCTTTCCAGAACTCATCAGTGTGGCTAAGTGAATGAGAAGCTCTGATGGGCCAGACCTCGTTATCTGCCTTCTTTGTGACTGAAGGGGGTTGTGCTGGTCTTGTCCAGCCCCCAGAATGGGTTTCCCCCAGGAAAGAGAGGTTCTGGAATGAGAAAGAGGGATTCCGGCAAGGCCAAAACAAGAGCTGTCTGCTGGAAACCTCAAACAGAAATCACTTGTTCCACACTTTGCCACCAGGCTACAAAGCAGGGAAGCCACATTAATAACAGCAGTATCATAAATATAAGAATTATGTATTACCATGTGCCAAGCATTTTTGCCAAGTGCTTTATGCATTCCTGCATTGAATCCTTACAGCAATCCTGTGAGGTACATAGTTTAGCCATCCCATTTTCAAGTGAGAAAACGGAGGCTTGCAGTGAGCAGCTTGCCCACGTCACACGCTGATACTCCCTGTCTTACAGAGGCTTGACTAACTCTTTCAGCTTTCACTCAATCCTCCTTCTCATTCTTATGATTTGCTGTATCGTTGTTAGAGCTCAGGCATGAGTTGGAAGAGGCTCAGAGACAGACGTTGTGTGATACTGAAAATCTCCTTCAACTCTTACCCTTCTCCTCGACTCCCAGAATCTCTCTTTCTTTAGGGTAAGTTTTTTCCCTTGGGGCTTCTTGGGGATTTTAGAGCAAACACTGTTGTGGTTCTAGGGTGGAAATCCTGGCCCCACTCACTCCCACTCCTCTGGTAGATTAGAGTGCAGAGCTTCCTGGGTTCTGTTTTCAGTTCTGGTATTCTTGGAGTATTCTATACTAGACTCCTGGTCTTGTTTTCCAGATGACACCAGAGAGGGCTCACCTCAGGTCACACAGCTGGCTTGTGGCATAGCTTTTACCTTTTCATTTTCTCTGTATAATAGGGTATGTCCCGGCCTTGCAGAGAGTGCTGCAGTGACCCCTGACGCCCCTGCCTCTGTGTTCTACGGGTGCAGTGTAAAGTCCTCTGGACTCAGAGTCAAAGCGGTTGGATTCCAAGCCTGGGTTCAACACTGTCTATTGAGAGATTTTGGATAAGTCTCTTCTCTGAGCCTCAAATTGTCCTTACCTAAAATTTGAGGTCATCACATCAGCTCTGTCTACCCAAATGTATTATGGAAGGGGTAAAATCAGGTGAAATATATGAATGGGTTTTGGAAGCTGGATTGTCCTCTACAAATGTTTTTGCTGTATTTTAGTGTAATTCACTGTAAGTCTTCAACAAATATTTTCTTATTAAATGGTTGAATGCAGAAACACTTCTTTCTGAATCAGCTCCTGAGCTCTGCAGCAATATCCAAATAGTATTTTCTCTGGATTTTGGCTGATAATGGTTATTCACTTGTACTCTCAGAAAGTAATTCCAACATGATATTTAAGTTTCCTTTCTATATTCTCAAGGTAGGTTACTGTGTATTTGCTTAGAAAATGCAAGTGTAATCCACAATGATGGGGCCAGTATGTTTTGTGGAGCTTTTCTGATTAAAAATGTTAACTTGTTTGGGAATCTGTGCAAGTTGATTAGGGGCTCTGCCTTGCTAGTGGCATGACAGAGCAACCAAATGAGCACAATTTAATCTGGTACTGGGCAGGAGGAGCTAAAATGACATCTACCTCATTGTGTCTTTTGGGGTTTTATGTGTCAGTGAGTCCTGGAAATGTGTCCTAAGAGATATTGCAAAAACTCAGGTTTAACCCCTTGTTTCCTCTGTGTGTAGACTCCGTCTGCTCGGGTCTTCATGATCACAGTCAGAGGGTTTCAGAATCATCTCCTTGGGTGGGGCACTCTTTATCTCCTCAAACTGGCTTCCAGATTCATAATGGACACTTTTTATCAAATTTTATACCCTGAAATCCCACTTTTATTACAGCACTCTTTGTTCAAGAATCTTCAGTGGTTTGATACTGTTCAAACACCTTTATCTAGTGTTTGAGGAATTCAAGTATCTGATCTAATTGACCTGTCCAATGCTATCTTCCATTTACCTTCTTTGTGAATCCTCAACTCCAGAGTAACCAGGTCTATTCTCTGATCTGCAAATGTCCCATGTCCCTTTCTGGGCCTTTGCACACACCCATTGCCCCCACCTGTGGTGGGTATCCCTCTTCTTTTCCCAGCTTCACCTCCATTGACCTCTTCAAATTCTATATATCCTTAGGGCTCTTCAAATTCTTCCTCTTCCCTGAAACCATCCCTAACAGCTATGACTTATAGAGGCTTTTCTCTTCTCTGAACTCTGATCACACCTATTGTCTACTACTTTAGCTGCCCATCTATGTATCCAGCCATCTGTTCGATCTAATAGGATTTATTGAGTCAATTTTGTAAACTTCTTGATGCAGTGACTATGTATTATACTACTGGATTTCCTCCAAAACAACTTATTCATTGAAAAAGTATCAACTTGTGCTAATCAAGAAGACTCTTCTGGTTGAAAGTAAGAGAAATTTAGTTTAAGGTAGCCTTGTGCCTACCAATGAAAAGGAGGGGGGAATCACTGGTGAGATTTGGGAACTCAAACTGTATTTGTAGACTACTTTTTTTTCCCCTTATTTCTCAGGTCTTTTTGGTAAGAAAATGGCTACTCAAAGTTTCAGATCTACATCTTCCCAGTTTAGCAAACCTTTTGGGAAAAGGCACATGTATGAGCATGAGTGCATGTGCCTCTCCCTTCATCTATAAATGAATTCAGGGCTGAATTGGACCTGCTTGGATTATTCACTCTTCTTGGCCATTCACTGCTCCCTGGGTGTGAGGTGCTATGACTGGTTCTGCCTGGGCCACAGGCCCCTACTCTGTGGCTGTACATAGTTTGAGCTAGGCTTTGTTATCTGACAACCTTACCATGACCAGTGGAATATGGAAAGAATCAATTCTCTCCACAGAAATCCTCCACATATGTCACCCCAGAACTCTACATATGGTAAATGCTTGATAGGTATTTATTGATAGAATGGTTTTTAATCATTCTTAAATGATGAAAATGACTTCAAAACTAACTCAACCTCAGGATTGCAGGATATTATTGTTAAAACTTCTTGAACTCCTCCCCAGTGATATCTTCCTTTTGGTGTTGGTTTTACCCTGGGGTGTTAAAGAAATAGTCTAACTCTGCAACCACAAAAGAGCCATGTGAGTATTAAAGACAGGGTTCTTGTTCTCTTTAAAACATCCCACTTTCAGAATAAACACTCTAATTTTCCAAAACTTCTTCTTATATGCCATGTTTTCCAAATACTTTGCCATGCTGATTGTTCTTTAGTTTTCACTACCTGGCCGAGATGTGGCTTCTAGAACTGAGCAAAATTTTTTGACGTGCTATGACTCTGCATCACCTCACTAACCCTTTTAGCCCAATATTTCATTAGAATGTTTTTGCAACCATGTCATTGTGCATATAAGCTCTTAAAATAGACAATTAGCAAAAATCAGACCTGGCATCCATTTTTCAGTCCTCTTGCATTTGGTTTGAAGTGCTCAATTTAGGGATCCAATTGAGTCACAGCTCCCAGCCCTGCTGAGTCTCCTGATCACCTTTCTAGCAGCCCAGCAGGTGCTGACACACGGAAGAAGCTGATGATCCAGGTTCCTTGAGCAGTTCAGAATGTCATCCTGGTCCTGGTGCCCTCCAGGCCACATTGATCTAATTTACCTGCCCTTCAGAGCCAGGAACCAGGAATGACCTTACTTAGTTTATATTCCAGGGCAGGTAAACTCATCCAGGCAGATTGAAGGACAAATCAATTGTATTCGTTTTCTAGGGCTGCTGTACCAAAGTACCACAGACTGGGCTTAAGTGACAGAAATATATTTTCTCAGTATTCTGGAGGCTGGAAGTCCAAGATGCAGTTGTCAGTAGAGCTGGATTCTTCTGACATCTCCCTTCTTGGCTTGTAGATGGTCACCTTCTTCCTGTGTCTTCACATGGTCTTTTCTCTTTGCTTGTCTGTGTCCTAATCCCCTCTTCTTATAAAGACACCAGTTATATTAGATTAGGGCCCACTCTAATAACTTTATTTTACCCTGACACCAGCCAACCAAATTAAGGTGTCATGTGCATGTGTGTGCACCTATGTGTAGCAGTGGCAGGGAATAGCTATAAAATCACAGGGCAGGAGAGCTAAGGTGGAAAAATTGGATGGCTTCATTGAAGCCCAGGGTTAAGATTAATTAACTAAATTAGAATGGAGTTAACACATGCTGACCATTGCAATGTTGGGCATTGTTTCTTTTCCTCCCATTCTTATTTCCAAGGACATCAGGCCCCAGACTACCATGAGATGAGTCAGGGAATCAATGACTAAGTTTTTCACCTAAAAAGAGCTTTTCAAGACTCTGGGTCAACCCAAAGGACACATTAATAGAAGCTCTTACTTAATATTTTTTCAGTGATCAGGATGATGGACTAGCAAGTGGGCCTGTTAGGCTTGCCGGTGACACTGTGGACATCATTAAATAACATGCAAATCATTAACTAGGAATGTAGACAGTGTGCCCAGACTTCATCGTTTTAATTTCCACCCGTGGGTAAACCTCGCAGCAAAAACGTCCTCACCCCTGGCAAGAGGAACTGCTCTGAATGCAAAGTTTGACCCAGCCAGCAAAGTAAAAGAAACTGTAATGGTCTCATTTCTATCTTTTTGAGTAATGGTATGCCAGTTTCCCAATAAATTGCATGAAGGTGAACAAGAAAAATAAGTCTTTGACCTTTCTCATTTATAAGCACACTTAGATATTTCTTCTCATATCTTATGCTGGCCACAGAGCTTTGCATAGAAGATTTAATTTCCTGCTGCTGCAGGCATTAAAATGGATCAGACCTCCCTTCCTCCTTCCCTTCTCCCTGAAACCTGAAGCCATCCATGTGGCTTGTCATTCAGGGTATGGAAAGACAGGACTTGAGTTGGGGGTCCTTCCTTTCTTAGCAAACTGTTCCCAAAGCACAGAGCAGATAGATGCTCAGTGAGAAAAATTTTGAACGCCGAGCAGTGGAATATGGCAGTCACATCTGGAGGGTGATGAATATCTTTTATCTAGATAAATGTACATATAATTTGTTAGTTTAATTACTGCAGCCTTGCAAAGTCTTGAGCCAGTAATTCCTTCTTCAACAAATTAGAGGCCTTAAATAATTCTGTGGGAAGATACATTCTTCACTCTGGTTTTTCGACATTTCTTCGAAATTTATTTCCAGAACTTGCTGGGTGCCATTAACATTTTGGTGCAATGACTCTGGTCACATTATGGTCTATAAACATTTTATTGGAGTAGTTTTTGCATTTCTTTCTTTCTCTTTTGGCATGAGACCAGATGTCACTCTGTCGCCCAGGCTGGAGTGCGGTGGTGTCGTCATGGTTCACTGCAGCCTCAACCTCCAAATCAAGCGATCCTCCTAACTTAGTCTCCTGAGTAGCTGGGACTATAGGCATGTGCTACCACACTCAGCTAATGTTATTATTTCTTGTAGAAATGGGATCTCACTATGTTGGCTAGGTCTTGAACTCCTATCCTTAAGTGATCCTCCTGCCTTGGCCTGTCAAAGTGCTGGGATTACAGGTGTGCGCCACCATGCCCAGCCAGCTTCTTCATTTCTAACATTGGTGCATAAATTTCCTCTCAGTAGTTCCTTGCCCAGTTCTCCACTTGGGATATGAGAAAAATTTCATTTTTTCCAAATAGCCAGCAGTCTTTGTTCCAAAAGAAGAGTGGAAAGGAATCCTCCTGAAACCCCACCCTGGTCCTGAGTCTGAAAGAGAGAACCTAGTGAGGATATACTGTCCACTGGAAATAGCAACCACTCTTCACCCCATGCCTCATCCCATAGCCTGGAGACTAGAAGGATTAAGTTTGCATTTCTAAAAGATATATGCTTTCTCCTCTACCTTTTAATTTCTGCATAGTTTCTCTATTTTGCTAATGTCTTTCTTTCCCTCAAGTGAGAGCTGGTTTAGCTGGCTTTCTGTCAATCAGAAATTGCTGTTAATTGGTGTTAATTGCTTTGCAAGCAGAATGATAACTGATATTTATAATGATATTCCAGAGGCTCTGCAAGATCCTGAAGGGTCTCATGAATTCTCAAAAAATGATTGACTTCTGTGCAGTATAATTTTAGTGTCGGGTGTATTTTATCACTTTCTGATTCATTGCAAATTGGTTGTCCACGTATGGGATATAGCTTTCTGTTTACCAGAGTGTTTATTAAGTGGAATCCAATATTCTTTTTGGAGAGATGGAAAACAGGATATTTTCAATTTGGAAGCTTCTGATGGCAGGAGAGGGGTCAAGTGCAATGCTTCTTTTTGTTTCTGGTGTGCCTAGCAGGTGCTCAGAGGGCGCCTACTGGCTGATTGGGTAGTGCAGGAACATGGGTAGCTATAGGTTTGCTAAAGGATTATCCCCTAAGCAGGCCTGAACTGGAGGCCTGAATATTCTTGTTAAACTTGAAAGGTCAGATAGATGGGATCAGAACAGGCTGCAAAAATCTACAAGTTAGGAAAACTCATGCATAGAGCATGCAGATCAGAACAGACAAAAAGATCCTAATCCAGGGGTTCATGATGTTGAGAACGGTTCCAGAAGGTGGAAGTGCAAGGCAGACAATGGGCTACACAGCTTCCCATTGTGTGTGAGTGACTGTGGGGTCACTTTCTGTCACCCACAATCATGTGGGACCAAAGATGCCAGACTACTGAGTTCCATGTGGAATCAAAAGATGAAGTTGACTGGGTGCTGAGACTATAGCAAGGCAAATCAGCTGTTTTATTTTCTCTTTGTGATGGATTCTGACTGTAGCAGCCAAAGTGATCATGTGTCAGTCTATTTTGATGGCTAAGATGGCCAAATGCATCTACTCATCTTTGTTTAGTTTGCATGCACAGAAAATACCTAAAGTCAGTGCCATTTCACTCCAGGCCAAACTCTTGTACTCTGTGGGAGAACAGTATCCCTATTATATTTATCTCTCTGTGTCTATATCTGTGTCTCCCTTGAGTTGTGTTAAGCAACACTGACATTTACTGTTCTCACTGGGTGAAGACACCTGTGTAACAGAGAGGGGAGGAGAAAGTTCATCGTCCCTGTTTTGTATCTATAATTCTGTATAAAAACCACCCAAAAGTATAGTACCTTAAAACAATGACTTATTATTATTCCTCATGAGTTTGAAGGTTGACTAGAAGTTCTTTTGATGGTCTTCTGTGGGGTCTCTCCTGAGGCTGCATTCAGTTGGTAAATGGGCTGGCTGGATGATCTAAGAAGTCCTCTCTCCCATGTCTGAGGCCTTGAGTGTTGTTTGTTGGCTGGCGTACTCCTCTACATGGCTTGGTTTCCTTCCAATCCCCTCACTCCCCCTCCAGCTCTCATTCCATCCTCCTGGGCCTCTTCCTGTGATGCTTCTCTTCAACACAATACCCTGGATTTCCTTATAGCATGTCATTTGGGTTCCCAGAATCCAAAGGGAGAAGCCACCAGGACAAGGTCTTAGTCTCGAACTGGTCTTGTGTAACTTCCATCACCTTGAATTGGTCAGAGTAAGTCATGGGACCAGCCTAGATTCAAGAAAAAGGGAAGTAGTTCCCCATTCTTGATGAGAGGAGAAGCAAATAACTTGTGGCCATCTTTAATCTATTACATCTTCTTTCAAAAACTGATAGTCAGCCAAGGCGAGAAATACATTACTGTTTACTGATTGTTGTGAGGATTAAATGAGATTGGCACAAACACAGCACTCAGGTCAATAAGTGGTCAAATTCCTCTGGATTTGGGGATCAACTCTCATGGGGAGAGACTGTTTTCAGGAATCTGTAATGCGGGGGTATAGCATTTTTCTATTGATTGTACTTTAGTTATTTCCAAATGAGGATTAAATGAGTCAACATATATAAACTGCCTAAAGCAGTGCCCAGAACATGGTAAACATGCAGTAAATGTAAGCTATACTTATTATCATCATTATCATTGAATGGCAATAATTTCTAAAAGCAAAACAAAACAACTACCCAATTTATATGCAACCCACCTTTCTGATTATGAACTAGCTTCTCCCATTTTAGTTAGTTTTACCTCTGTGTACTGGAATCCTAGAGGTGTTTATAATCTAACAGATCATTTAGACCAACTTCTTCATTTCACAAAAGAAATTTAAAGCCAAATTTGGGCAAGTGACTTGTCCAGGTCTTACAGCTAGCGAGAGAATTAGTACCAGATCTCAAGGATCCAAGCTTCCAACTAATGGCTCTTGTCACCCTACCCCAAGAAAGTGCTACATCATTTGATTTTAAAATTAATAGCTGGAAATATAAAGCTTCATTTGGTAGATGTAATACATTTAAATAAATAGTTCAATTTTATGTATTAGTCATGTATATTGGAGGAAAGAGAAAAAATGGGGAAGATAGAAGATGAAGAAAAACTGGCATAAAAATGGAAAATGCTAGAGGTGGCAGCACCATATAGAAGAAAAGAAAAATGGCTACATAATTTAAGATGATTTAATGGCAGTGCTGGAATTGTTGGGTGTTATTGGGCAGAAATTGGTTCTACCTGTCTCCCTACTTTCCTTTTGTCTTGTATCCCATCCCATTCTTTGGGTATGCTCCTTCCGACTCCACCCTGGTGGCTCTGATGGTGCTATTACATCACCTTCTATTACATCACCTTATTTTCATGGCCATGAGTGTTGGTCCATGGGGTGGACACTGGAACCAACTTGGTCAGTTAGAGTCCTACTCTAGGGTGGAGATACACTCTAGAGCAGTGAAAGGAAATTGTCTTGAGCAAGACTGGCTTGCTTTTTACCATTTTTTAGTGAAATCTAGCACAGACGGAATAGCTTTGCCAATCTTCCTTAGAATTTATCTTGGGCATATCCTCCACCATCATATATCCTGCTATTTTTTTATTCACTTATTAAATGTTTCATGACCATTTGCTATATACACTTGGTACTTGGTAATACCTAATTCTTTCACCCATAGAATTTATAGTCTGGTGTGTGAGACAGACAATGTAAAGGTAAACTAACAGAGGATTATGAGCTGTGATAAGAGCTTTTAGTAGGCTGAATAATGGCCCCCAAAGATGCCCACATTGTATTCTACAGAACTGGGAATGCGTTACCCTACATGGCAAAGGGACTTTACAAGTGTGATTAGTTAAGGATTTTGAGATGGGGAGAGTATCTTGGATTATCTGGGTGGGTCCAATCTAGTCACAAGGGTCCTTATAAACGAGGCTGAAGGTCAAATTCAGAGAAGGCAAAGTGATGATGGCTGCAGAGACAGAGGTTGGAGAATGCTATGCCACTGGCTTTGAAACTAGAAGGGGACCACAAACCGAGGAATGCAGGTGGTTTCTAGAAGCTAGAAAAGAGAAGGATGAAGGTTCTCCCCTAGAGCTCCAGAAGGAATGCAGTCCTGGAGATATCCTGACTTTAGGACTTCTGACCTCCAGAACTATAAAAGGATAAATTTGTATTGTGTAATTACTAAGTTTGTGGTAATCGGTTACAGAAGCAATGGAAAACTAATACAAGCTTCAAAGGAAAAGAGAGGATGATGTAAAAGAATAATATGGGGAAACTTAATAAGATTAGGGTGTCAGAGAAGACCTTTCTGAAAAAGTTTATTTTGGCTAAGACTTAATTGAAGAGAGGGAGCCAGCCTTACAAAGTGTGTTGGGGGCTGGGAATTGTATCCAGGGAAATGACTTTAAAAGAGACAGCTCTGATTGCTAGTTGTAGCAACTGAAAGAAGACTTATAGATTAGGGTAAGAAGAGGAGCATGGTGTTGGAGTGGGTCAATTGATTCATAAATATCCATATTGCATCAGATGAGGTTGGCTGAGTCACAGACAGTCTGTATCTACTATCAAGAACTTCACTCCTCTCTTCTGCTTATCTTTCTAGATCCTCCCTGTCTTCCCACTTAGCTTCAACTATATCCTTGTTCCAAAGCCTTCCATGACCTCATTAGCTTTCACCAATCTTCTCCTTTCATCCAGACTGTGCTCCATTCCTCAAACTGGGATCCATGGACCTCCAAGGACTCAGATTTATCCTTGAGGAGGCATCCTGAGATTTTCTGAGAACGTTCTAATTTCAATGCTAAGTTTTAAAATAACATAAGCCTAGGTCTCATCTGAATGCATATGCCTCAGTTTCATCTTAAAATTTCAGTGCCTTGGTGGTACCAATTGAAGGTCAAATGATATCCAGGCTAGCTAAATAAACAAAATCTTTGAGGAAGCTTAAACAGAAAAGAGTGGAGGGAAAATGGAGTGATCAAAGGGCACATGGTAGTGTCTGAACATGAATGGTAGCAGGCATCCCCATGCTGGCTTTGCCAGCAGAGGTGTTACATGAATTCTCTCTTGGTCCATATCAACTTGTAACCATTCACTACTAGTAAATGGATTTGTAAATAGGCCAATGGAAATCTTTTTTCTCCAACTTTTGCATTTTCTATTAAGTTGATTGATCTATCAAAATACTGCATCAGTAATTAAAAGTGAGTTCATTGACTCACTTAGTGATTAACACAGTGTGATAATGAACTCAATGACAATGATTCAAGGGATGACTTGTCATGTTCAAAATCAGATCCATCTTCGACAAGGTGGCATGAGAAAAAAATTAAATACAGAAATTGGATCCATATTGGGAACAAGTAAAATGGGAAATGTTCAAATTCATTTTTCCACTAAAATTCCCAAGAGTGTCAATCAAGTTTACATAAAGCATTATCAATTATTACACTAAACACTATTTTACATTTTATTGGTTTTGTATTTGTATTTGTATATAATTGTTGTGATTTTAATCTGTAAGTATAAAGATTTTATAAATCATTTTCTGTTTGCATAGACTTAAGTAACATAATAAAATATAATTTAAGTCAACACTGGAGATCTGTGAAAAATATTTTTCTTTCAGAAGGGTCCATCTATTACTGAGGTTTGAGAAATACTGATTTGCAATATTCATACTGATACATTTTTGAATTGCTAGTGTTGTTTACTGAATGTTTTTGTCCCCCCCAAAATTTATATGTTGAAGCCTTAATCACCAATGTGATGGTATTTGGAGACAGAACCTTTAGCATGTCATGAGGGTGATATTAGTGACTTTATAACAGAAGAAGAAGCTGGGCGCAGTGGCTCTCACCTGTAATCCCAGGACTTTGGGAGGCTGAGGCAGGCAGATCAGTTGAGGCCAGGAGTTTGAGACCAGCCTGGCCAATATGGCAAAGCCCTGTCTCTACTAAAAATACAAAACAACAACAACAACAACAACAACAACAACAATTGGCTGGGTGTGGTGGCATGTGCTTGTAATCCTAGCTACTTGCTAGCTACTTGGTTGGCTGAGGCATGAGAATTGCTTGAACCTGGGAGGCGGAGGTTGCAGTGAGCCGAGATGGCACTACTACACTCCAGCCTGGGCAACAGAGTGAGACTCTGTCAAAAACAAAAACAAAAACAAAAACAAACAAACAAAAAGCAAAAAAGAAAGAAAGAAAAAAGAAAAAGAAAGAGCTTTCTTTCCACTATGTGGAAACATCAAGATCCTGGACTTCCCAGCCTCCAGAATTGTGAAAATTAAATTTCTGTTCTTTACTCCCTGAGTCTATAGTATTTTGTTATTCTAGCCCAAGTTGATGAGTACAAGTTCTCAAATTGTTAAATAATCTGTGTGAGTGTGTGTGTACCATCGCTAAAGAGGGTGGGATCTCTCTCAGGTGAAGGGCAAGTCACAGGTTTTCTGAAAATCCACAGGCCCAATGGCAGTGCAGGGCACATACGAGGTGCCCAGTAAATACTTGGAGAATGTTTTAATCATGCCTTTTTATTTTTCGTATTTCTGATCCTTTGATACCTGGGGCCTTGGTGACCTTAGAGAGGCTGCCCCTCTCATGGCCAGTTAATTGCTAGAGATAGCAAACAACTCACCGGCGAGTGTGCCTTTCATGTGTAGCTTAACCAGTCCAGAGCTGCACCTCCCATTCCTCTTAACACTCTCAGCCATCTGCCCCAATCACCCCAGAGCCAGGTACCAGACAACTAGAAACAGCCAGTACACCCTGGAGACCACTGAAATTATTCAAACTAGCCATTCCTAAGTCTGCTTACCCCATCTCATCTGTTCCTCCCAGGGAAGCAGGATAAAGCCTCTTGCCCATGTTTTTTTCTTGCACCCTCTGCCTCCTGACCAACCCTGGTGCTTCTCTGTGTGGCTCCCGCGACACGACACATCTCCTATCTCCTCTTCTGTGTCTGTGAGTAACAGACGTATCTCTTCAATGGCAGCTGTCTCCTGATCTGTTGGCTTCAGCATACCTGAATGATAATAAAACCTACACTTTAAAACAGGGAATAAATACATAATCGTGTTGCTCTAGACTCTATAAAAAATGTTGTAATTTTCCCACCACCAGAGAGAAAACCTCCTGTTGCTGGTTTAATTGTATTTGTGCATCTGCACTGCAGGAATGTAAGATCCTTTAGGGCTGGGATTGGGTATGGATTTGTACTGAGCCAACTACACATCTAGGGCTGAGCAGGAACAGATTTTTAAAAAATATTAAAAAAATTGATTTACCAAAAATTTTGCTTTTACACAAAGCAAATTGCCTCAGAGAGGCATCTTGCAACTCTATCCTAAGTTTCCCATTTCTGTTAATTGAACTGACTAGCCTCAGTTTAACAATGACACGGGGTTCAAAACGCCCTGCTCCAGTGGCGAATTCCTATTCCCTGCCAGGGCCCTTCCTTTCCCCCTAAGGACTCACTGTGTCCCGCTCTGTCTGGGTGCTCTCTGCTCTCAGGACAGCACAGCCCCAACTCCTCTTAGAAGCCACCTTGACCTCACCTACCAGTGGGGATCTTAGTCTTCTTTGAGCTCAAGCACTCTCTGACTTCTAGTACCTATCTTTCCATTTTATTTCCCACCAAGTATTGTTTGTTGTCTTTGTTGCAGGGTTTTGACAAGTGTTTATAGATTACCAAACTGCTCTCTTCCTCACCCTCCCCACGCTGGTCCTGTCTCTGGCCAGGACAGCTCCATCCTACCCAGGGTCCAGGGCTTGAAATGCTAGAGTCCAAGTGACACAGGTGGAAACAAACTGACCGCGTAGAAAGCATCTTACAGGCTTCATTTTCAAAATCTCTCTCGTTGAAAAAGTGCTCCACAGTCTCCTCTGGTCACCAATCATACTGATTTGTGTTTATCCTTTTGGATTTCCAGAAACTACTGGCATTGGCAGAGAAGGTTCATGAGCATATTTGTCAGAAACAAGAGCTTCTCAAATTACTTATTCTCTATTACTTATAGAGAGCTTCTTGCTCTCTATAAGTAATATCATCCATCGCTTCATGGTTGTTTCCCCTGAATACTTCCCACAGGAGTGTTAAGCTCATCACCCCGAACTGTGCTTTGGGCTTCACTACCTACATGTTTCTTTATTATTATTATTATTATTATGTATTTATTTTTTATTTTTTAAGAGACAGGGTCTTGCTGTGTTAGCCAGGTTTGTCTTGAATTCCTGACCTCAAGCAATCCTCTCTCCTCGGCCTCCCAAAGTGTTAGGATTATAGGGGTGAGCCAGTGTGCCTGGCTATCTCCTACAGAGCCCATAAAGGCTGTCTCCTTTATGGGAAAGGGTGACCAGACGTCAGTTCTGATGATGCCAAGTGGAAGATTCTCTCTTCAGAGCAGGCAGCCTACAGCCTGTGCCAAAGGCTCCTCTTAGAGAAATTTCCATGGTGTTCCAAGGTTGTCATAATGGGGCTGTCTGTGTAGCTGCAGTCAAAAGGTGGCTGGTGGTACAAACCTAATCTTTCACTCTGCTTAAAACCCATAGCTCTTCTTTGCCAGATGAGTCAGTCCAGGTTTGTTTTTAAATTTTTTAAAAATACTAAACCTTTCATTTTGAGATAATTGTAGATGCAAATGTAGTTTTAAGAAATAATTCCGAGAGAACCCCTGTACTGTTTACCAAGTCTTCCCATTGGTAACTGCTCCCATGGCAACATTAGATCCCAATAGCACAAACTGACCGTGACGTTCAGCAGCAGAGTTGGGGCAGGGTGCCCTAGCAGAAGTGTGGGTGCTGCCTCCTTCCCGCCAGGAGGAGGTAGAATTCCAGGTCTCCACTCAGCCTCCATTGGCTCCTAAAACATGGGTGCTTCTTATAACTGCTGGGTGGGAGTGGAGCTCTGGGTCCCCATGAGGTCTCCACAGAGAAAGCTTGGGGGATTTGTTATTGCCCAGTGGGAATGAGAGTCCCAGCTTCCCACTGGCCTCTCCGACACCACCATGAAGCTGAATTTGGGGCATATTGTTACAGCCTGGTGAGGTGGAAGTCCAAGCCCCTCACCCAGCCTTCACTGGCATGAGTGGGGTAGGCCATACTTTTTTCTCTTTGGCTGGAATAGAGCAGTTGTTGTCTAAACGCTTTTTGTCTTTCTAAGCTACCCATTTCCTGGTCCTTTGGCTAGAAAGAGCAGGCTTTTGTGGGGGCTGATTTTGTCTGCACCCTTGGCATTTCTGTATTGCCAGGTATATTAGCAAGTCTAGGATATACGAGACCAGAAGAAAATCTGGGGGACTCATTGCTCAGTCATTGCTCGAATGCTCCCTTCTTGGTCTGGCTTTTTCTCTGTACTTTTCAGATTCTTCTTATTTATGATATCCAGAACTTTTAGTGGATGTAGCTGGAGGAATAGGAAAAAGTACATCTACTCCATGTTTTTAAAAGTAGAAGTTCCCAGGTGTCTTTTTCATTTTTAAACATGAAACACCACGATCTGTTCCTTGCTGAGTTCGCCGACACTCTCGTCACATCTTGCTTCATGCCTGAGAGACCAAATACGCAAAACCGACAATGACCAGGCCACATGTAAAAATAGAACTTTGACCTACAGCCTGCAGCAATCTGCTCAGGAAACCAGCTTTTGATCTACAGTAAGCAACTCAGGAAATTAGCCTGCCAGAAGTCACACTTCCAGGAAGCCAGACTGCTGTCTTTAGTGATAATCCAGGAAACTAAACAATAACCTCTTTACCAGTCAGCCCCAAATGGCCAGGGCCCGATTAATAATGGACAGCTTTCCTAACTTTTGTTCTTACTCTCAACTTAGCACCAACCAGAGAAGACCAAATGATGCACTCACCCCTAACTAATCACTTAGGACACCCCGCTTCTGTTAGCCCCGTTACAGCTTCCCCATGCTGACAGCTTGCAATCAGAGCACACCTGAAGCCTTCCCTATTTCCACTACAAAACTTCCCCACTCCTCTGCCTGCCTTTGAATCTTTGCCGAAATGTGAGTAGCTGTGCTGACTCCTTTGCTAAGGCAAACTCAGAATAAACAGCCTTTATTATTATTATTTTTTATTTAAAAAATTGACCTTTTGGAGGCCGAGGTGGGTGGATCACAAGGTCAGGAGTTTGAGACCACCCTGACAAACATGGTGAAACCCCGTCTCTACTAAAAATACAAAAATTAGCCGGGCGTGGTGGCGCACACCTGCAATCCCAGCTACTCAGGAGGCTGAGGCAGGGGAATCACTTGAACCTGGGAGACAGAGGTTGCAGTAAGCCTAGATCACACCACTGCATTCCAGCCTGGGTGACAGAGTGAGATTCCATCTCAAAAACAAACAAACAAACAACAACAAAAAATTAATAATAAATAAAATAAAAATAAATAAAAAATAGAATTTCTTTAGGTACATAGCAGATGCACATATTGTGTACCCACATCTAATGTGGGTACATGAGATATTTTGATACAGGTATGCAATATGTAATAATCACATTGGGGTAAATGGGATATCTATCCCCTCAAGCATTTATCCTTTGTGTTACAAATAATCCAATTATATATTTTTTAGTTATTTTAAGATTATAATTAAATTATTTTGACTGTAGTCACTCTATTGCATGATCAAATACAAGATCTTATTCATTCTTCTAACTATTTTTGTACCTATTAGCCATCCCCACTTCCTTCTCCAGACCCCCACTATCCTTCCCAGCCTCTGGTAACCATCCTTCTACTCTCTATCTCCATAAGTACAATTGTTTTAATTTTTAGCTCCCATAAATAAGTCAGAATATGCAAAGTTTATCTTTCTGTGCCTGTTTTTTTCACTTAACATAATGACCTCTAGTTCTATCCATGTTGTTGTAAATGACAGGCTTTCATTAATTTTTATGGCTGAATACTAGTCCATTGTGTATATGTACTACATTTCCTTTATCCATTCATCTGTTAATGGACACTTAGATTGCTTCCAAATCTTGGTTCTTGTGAGTGGTGCTGCAATAAACACGGAAGTGCAGATATCTCTTCAATATACTGATTCCCTTTCTTTGGGGTATACACCCAGTAGTGGGATGACTGGAACACATAGTAGCTCTATTTTTAGTTTTTTGAGGAACCTCCAAAGGGTTCTCCATAGCAGTTGCATTAATTCACATTCCCACAAACAGTGTACGAGGATTCCCTTTTCTCCATATCCTTGCCAGCATTTGTTATTGCCTGTCTTTTGGATATAAGCCACTTAAACTGGGGTGAGATGATATCTTATTGTAGTTTTGATTTGCATTTTTCTGATGATCAATGATGTTGAGTATCTTTTTCTATACTTCCTTGCCTTTTGTATATCTTCTTTTGAGAAATGTCTAAAATAGCCTTTGCTTTCCTCGTTTAGTTGGTCTTGGTTTATTTCCACACTGTCTTTCTAGGCTGCCCATTTCTTGGTCCTTTGCCTAGAGAGAGCAGGCTTTTCTGTTGGCACCTGTTGGTATTTCCTGGTTGCTGGTTGCATCAGCTTCAAGTCTGGGATATATGAATCAAAAAAAAAAAAAAAACCAAAAAAAAAAAAAAAACAAGGAAAACTCCAGTGAACTCATTACTGTGTCATTCCTCAGGTCCCAAGGGTCCTAAAGTCCCTTGCTGACCTACCTTCTTCTCTCCACTCTTTGGAATGTTGTTATCTATAACGTCTAGGGTTTTCAGTTTTACTTAGTGGGAGGAATAGGAAAAAGTACACTTACTTCATCTTTTTTGGAAGTGGAAGTTCCCAGATGTCTTTTTCTTTTTCAAACATGAAATATCATGCTCTGACCCTTGCTGACCCCCTAGAACTCTGCCATATCCGGCTCCATCCTGATACTCAAAGGCCAGAGTCTCCTATGACACAGCCCTACCATCTCCCTTGCTGGCCCACACTGCATAAAAACATACACTTATGTAGTGTTTATATGTGTTAGGCTCTGTCCTGAGCACTTTATATATGGTAATTATGCATGAAGTCCATTATTATAAAGAAACCAACACCAAAAATATTAACCAATTCACTTAAGGTCCCCTAGCTAGGAAGCTGCAAAGCCTGGATTTGCATCCAGGCAGCCTGGCACCAAGGCTGTATTCCTACTAGCTCCACTCTGTTGCCTCTCTTCCTCTTCCATGGCCTGTAGTCCTGGTGGTTTAACCAGCATACTTATGTGTGGGTCAGAATCCCTTTGAGGGCTTGAAAACACAGATTGCTGGGGCCTACCCCCAGAAATTCTGATTCAGTTGATCTGGGGTGGAACTTGAGAATTTGTGTTTCTGACAAATTCTTCAGTGATGCTAACATTACTCTCTAGGGACCACACTTTGCGAACCTATCAACCCTTTCCACGTTTTCCTTGACCCCAATTTCCTCTGCTAATTGCTATGTAGCCTTTTAGATTCAGCACAAGTATTACCTCGCTTGATTTGACTACTGTTACTTCTGCCACCCTTAGATATTCCTAAGCTTACTTTGTGGCCTCTCAGCATCTCTGTCATTGTTATTTGCCAAGTTGTACGGAAATCATCTGTTCATATGTCTCATTTCCATTCCCTGACCCCTTGAGGGCAGAGAAGTCAGTGCAGACCCATGTCTCAACAATTGTGATTTTCGCAGAATTATCTGGGTTGACTGTTAAAAATGAGATTCCTGGGCCCAGCTCCCTGAATTTCTCAATTAGTGGATCTGGGATGGGGTCTAAGAATCTGCACTTTAAAGAAACAACTTACATGATTCTGATGCAGTTGGTCCACTTTTAGAAATTGCCCTGGAACTTTGCATTTTGCTTTGTACTAAATAAGTGCTCAATAATTATTAATTGGATTTATTGAACTGAACTTTGAAACAAAATGGTAACCTCTTATCTTCTTTTCTATAGTTTCTCCCTACCAGCCCCCAACCTCCATGATGGAATTTTTTTGTACCTGTCCCTCTAATACCTAATGCCTCTCTTCTCTTCTCCAAATCATTTCTTTCTTTTTCTTCCAGTCAGAACTTTTATTCACATGTGTGATATTAAAAGAAATACATACTTGTTCTTCATCCCTGGTTCCTGACACAGAGCTCCTAAAATCTTGGTAACTTCCGGAATGATGGGGATAATAGAATTGTCTTACACAGAGCTCCTCAAACCCTTGGAATTTGCTGGGTGATAGAAGCATCTTTTTCTTTATTGTTGTTTGTGTTTTTTGTTTGTTTGTTTTTGAGACGGAGTCTCATGCTGTCATGAGGCTGGAGTACAGTGGCGCGATCTCGGCTCACTGCAACCTCTGACTCCCTGGTTCAAGCAAGTCTCCAGCTTCAGCCTCTCGAGCGGCTAGGATCACCAGCACCACCACACCCAGCTAATTTTTGCATTTTTAGTAGAGACAGGGTTTCACCATGTTGGCCAGGATGGTCTCGATCTCCTGACCTCATGATCCGCCTGCCTCGGCCTCCCAAAGTGCTGGGATTACAGGTGTGAGCCACTGTGCATGGCCCAGGAGCATCTTTTGTTTTACTGAGATGACTCTTGGTGGCCTCCTGAATAGCTTCAGGATGGGGGCTGGTCACTAGAAAGACCAAGCCATAATTAGAGGCTTGGAGTTTTCAGCTCTCCCCTATCCTCTGGAAAGGATAAGGGGGCTGGAAATTGAGTTAATAAGTGACCATGCCTATGTGATGCTGACTCCATAAAAATCCCTAAAATATGGCTTTTGGAGAGCGATTGGGTTGGTGAGTGCATCCATGTCCAGGACAGGGGTGCATCCCAACTCCACAGGGAGAGAAACTCCCATGCCTAGGAGCCTTTCATACCTCAGCCTATATACCTCTTCCGACCTGGCTGTTTATTTATATTAATTGTAATCTCCCTTATAATAAACTAGTAAAAGCGTTTCCCTGAGTTCTGTGAGCTGTTCTAGCAAAATATGGAGCCAATTTATAGCTGCTTGGTCAGAACTGGGGGTGGCCTTGACTTGCAATTGGCATTTCAAGTGGGATGCTGTTGTGTGGAGTGAGCTCGTAATCTGTGGGGTCTGTGCTAACATTGGGTACCTTGTGTCAAAATTAAATTAAATTGCAGGACAACCGGTTGGTGTCTGGAGAGTTGAATTGGTTGGTGCTGAGAGGAAAACCCCACATATTTGGTGTCAGAAATGTTATGAGTAGAGAAACAGTTTTGTTTTGTTTTTAACATGCTAAAGCTAATTTCAGATAGCAATCGAATAAACTTGCAAACATTAAATCAGTTTTGGGGCATCTTTCATTTCATAAATTGAAATATACTTTACATAGAGTGTACAATCTTAGGTATTCAGCCTGATAAATTTTACCTATGCATACACCTGTGTAACCACCACTGAGATCATGACATGGGGCATGTCCAGCACTCAGAAGGTTCTCTCATGACACCTTCCGTATAAGATACCCTTCTTCAAGGTAGCCACTATTCTGACTTCTATCATCATAGATTAGTTTCGCCTGTTTTTGGACTATCTTCTTATGTCTTGATCTTTATGCTCAACAGTACATCTGTGAGATCTGTTTATGTCGTTGTATACAGCAATAGTTTTTTTCTTTGTCATTACTATGTTGTATTTCATTTTAAGAATATAAAATGAATCAACTATTTTTATGTTGATTATCTTTTAACCTGCATTATACAATTTCTTATCAAACCGAGTGCATGGAGCATAATGTTACTCCTTTGGATGACTCAGGGCCTTCACTGTAAGAATCAGTCATGTATTCTTCATCCATTCCTTCAACATGTATTGAACACCCAGTTTGTAACAGGCACTGCACCATCGCTGGGTAATGAAATGAGGAGTGAATACTCATCGCTGGTGATCATTTTCATCAATAAATACTCAAGATCACCTACTGTGTGTTACTAACAAACCTCCCTTGGGCCCTGTTTCCTTCGCTTGATGATTTTCTTGGAGAAAATACAGGACATCATGTGTGAACCAATGAACTCCCCTGCTGTGGCCTCTAAGATGATCTATACACAAAGTGTCCTTCCTCTCCTGCCTCACAGAAGAAAAGGCTCATCTCTTGCAGTAGAGAAAGAGAAGTTCCCTCCTTTATTTTAAAGCTGATCTCTCCTTCTGGTACAGATACCATCCTCTTTTTTCTTCACTCAAACCTTGAACTTGTGTGAGCCCCTTCCCCTTGATGAGAGAGTTCCTTATTCACTGAGTCCTTCTCTTAGTCTGTAGGCATAATTATGTTTCACCAAAGCAGAATGAAGCAAAACAAAAACCCTTTTCCTCAACTTTAACACCATCTCTAACTATTGCCCTGTTTATTTTCCTTAAATGCCAAAATTCTTGAAAGGGGCATGTTTCCATTCCCTTTGAAAGGGGAATTTTTTGAAGGGAAATGTGTATATTTCCCATGGTACTTACCAATTTCCATTCTCTTAACCATTTGAAATCTGACTTTTGGCTTCAGTTTCTGCAGAAGCTACCCTCACCGATGTTGTCTGTGACCTTCTCAGAGTTAAAGGCAAAGACCCTTTTAAGTCTTCATCCTGTGTGATTTCTGTTTACTACCCAACTCAGTAAAGGATCATCTTCCTCTTAAACTTTTTGTTTTCTTGGCTTTCCTATATCACTGTTCGCTTCTGATTTTTCTTTTCTGATTGTTTCTGCTCAGTATTTTAATGTTTCTTCATTCTCTACCTCTTAAATGCTTGTATCGAACCATGACTTCAAGATTTTTTTTTGTAGTAAAATATACCAGTGAAACATAAACATAAAATTTATTACTTTAACCATTTCGAATGTACTATTCAGTGGCATTAAGTAAATTCACATTGCTGTGCACCCATCACCACTACCCATATCAAAACTTTTTCATCATCCCAAACAGAGACTCTGTACCTGTTAAACAATAACTTCCCACCTCCCCCTCCCCCAGTCCCTGGTAGCCACTATTCTACTTTCTGTCTCTATGAATTTGACTATTCTAGGTACCTTATATAAGTGGAATGATACAATGTTGTCTTTTTTGTGTCTGACTTATTTCTCTTAATACTGACTCTAATCACTGACTTTCAGAGTGACCTTGGGCAAGTTGCCTGACCTTTCTTTGCTTCTTTTATTCATCCTACAGGCAAAGATAATAATAATACTGGTATTTATCTATGTGCGTTTTTAAGATTTATCTATGTTGTAGCATGCCTCAGAATCTCATTTCTTTTTAAGGATGTTAAATAAGACTTCATTGTGTGTACATACCACATTTTGTTTATTCATTCATTCATTGATGCACATTTGGGTTGTTTCCACATTTTGGTGATTGACGCTTCTCTTCTTCAGTTTTAGGGTGTCTAAGGCAGGTCAAAGTTGCCTCAGAGGAGCACACATATACAAATTTTTAGGGCCATGTGATGATGGGGGTGGTCACTGGTTTATCATTCTTTGGAGATCCTGCAGCTGGCGAGAAGTGTTAAGAATCTGAGAAACAAAGCAGTAGGACCTAGAGCTGGGGAAGCCTGTTAAGAGATATTCTAATCTGTAGGGAACATGGTTCAAAAGGATGGACAGCAGGGGTGAAAATAGATATATTGGTGAGTCTAGAAAAGCTGACTGGAAAATAATTCCTTGAAAGCCAGTTCCCTAATGAATATTTCCTGTCTGTTTATTACATGGTCTAGGGCTCTTTTGGGGGCTGGGTCCTTAGAGTGTTTGATCCAGGCTGGACACTGATGTTTGCTGCTACTGCCATGGCTTCTATCATTATCTATATACTGCCAGTTCCCAAACCTATGTTATCAGTATTAACTTTCTCTTGAGCTGCAGAACCATAATTCCATCATTTTACTGGACACATACACCTGCATGTCCACAGCTACTTCAAATTAAATATGCCTTAAATTGAAATTGTTATCTTCTCAGTCTTGACAGACATCATTGCCATTTACTCAGTTATGAAGTCCAGAATTCCAAGAATCGTCTTTGACTCCTTCCCTCCTCAGCCTCTGTCCTCTTGATTCTACTTCTATTCTCCAGACAATTTTTCTTTCCTCCTTTTTTTTTTTTTTTTTTTTTTTTGAGACAGAGTCTTGCTCTGTCACCAGGCTGGAGTGCAGTGGCATGATCTCGGCTCACTGCAACCTCCGCCACTTGGGTTCAAGTGATTCTCATGCCTTAGCCTCCCGAGTAGCTGGGATTACAGGCACGAGCCACCACACCCAGCTAATTTTTGTATTTTTGTAGAGACCAGGTTTCACCATGTTGGCCAGGATGTTCTTGATCTCCTGACCTCGGGATCTGCCTGCCTCAGCCTCTCAAAGTGCTGGGATTACAGGCATGAGCCACCATGCCCGAGCACCCCTTTTCTCTTAATCCATATTTCTATGCCTGAATTTTACCTCATATTCTGTCTCATAGACACATTCTTCTTTTATATTGCCATCAGGGTTCTTTTTTCAAAATAGCTTTGATTTTGTCATTTACAACCCCTCCTCCTGTCTTTAAATGTTTTGAAGTCTCCCCATTGCCAGTACATAAACTTTATGTTCCTTAGTATGGTTTATTAGGCCCTCCGGGATTTAACACTCAGCCACTGAACCAGCATTGTCTTCTATTTTACATCTTTACCATATGCTTTCCCCACGCAATCATTTTCACTTTCTTTAACATTGGACAGTATTTGGTGCGTCAATATCTTTGCATGTGTGGTTCTTTCTAAAAGCAGAATGCTTACAAATTCGATTCAATTTTGGAGAAGCAGGCACCCTTGACATCCTCTTCTCAGCTTTTTTAACTTGGAGGAGTGCAACTTGTGCAGGGTCTACAGCAAAAGCCCTTAGGTCCCTTCATGTTATGTTACACAGCTGAGGGTTCCAGCGAGTCCCTTAGGGCTACTGTCAGAGACGAGGTTTTAATGCCTTTGCTGTCACTCAGTGAGATCTTCCTTGGGTCCTTGGTGGAAATGGGAGAGAAAACTGCAGTTGAATCCACCACCTTCTATTTCCTAACATTCTGATTTTTGGCATATATGAGCCTCATTCATCACATTGGGATGATACCATCTACTATGCAGGAGTTTTGCAGCAATACATGAAAAAGTCAAAACCTTTAATAAGCTGTACATGTTATAGTCATTAGCTATTATTAATTTAAATTTCATTATTTTCTTTTACTCTCTTTCCTTTTTATGTCTCTAACTTTCCTCATCTTCGCTTTTCTATATATTTCCCTTTCTCTTCCTACATTTTTCACATTTTTTTGTTTTTTGTTTTTCTTTTTCCCTCAAGACCTTAGCAAGTAGCAATTTCAGCTCCACTCAGTGCTCCTTAGGTTCTGACCCCTGAACTTACGTAAAGTGCCACCAACCCCCGCCATGACCTTAACAATGCTTACATTTCCCCCATTTGTTAAAGCTTCTTTTCTGGGCATTAATGACCAGGTTGTAAGTTGGAGAACTCTCCAACTCTCTTTAAAAAGTCTCTGTTGTTGGACTTTTTAAAGAGCCTTTCTGTGTAACATTGTCAACTGATTAACCTTTAGGCCTGAAAAAAATGTGAATATCGAAGCAGTAATATTTTCCGCTGTTTTCCAGTGAAGGATGCATCAATCATAGAAATGTCTTTGACTCCTGTTTGGTTACTGCACCAACAATTGAGTATAACTTTCTGAGTTAGAGGGAGATAATGGTTTCTTGAGGTAATAAAACTGTCAGAAGGAGGGAGACTTTCATCTAACTCGATAAAAAATGTGAAGGCATTGGGTGGCGGCACAAGGACACTGAGGAGATGGCAACATCTGGAGAATCTAGAGGCCTCAACAGCCTGGTAATTTACGGCCCTCAGAGAAATGTACTGGGCTGGGAGCCTGGAAACCTGGGTTCCATTCTCTTCCCTATCACTGACTTCCAGAGTGACCTTGGGCAAGTAACTTGACCTTTCTTTGCTTCTTTTATTCATCCTATAGGCAAGGATAATAACAATATTGGTATTCATCCATTTGCTACCCAAAGAGAATTTTTATTTCTCTTTCTGTTTTTTTGGGTAGATAAATGAGGCACTCTTTTTGGAGCTGTTGCATAAATTCAAGGTTTTATTTTTATCCCATATATATTTTGTTTACAGGGAGCTTTAATTTATTTCATTAGAAATTTATTTAGAGCTGAGATGCAAGGAAGTTTAGTGTAAAGGCCATGCCAATTTTAAAGAGAAATAAGGCGCAGCTCAGAGCAGTTGATATTTGTAGGATCAAAACTTTACAATCCTATGAATGACACTAGTTTTCTCCTATTTAATCACAGACCCACAGGATAAAAGGGAAACTTTGCAAGTAAAATTGGAGAACCTTGAAAATATAACTATCTGTAGTTAATTACTGGCAAGTGAGTCATATTCATCATGGAATAGTGGTGAAGTGTCTATAGTTCACTTGAATGTCACACAGCAAAGAGAGGTGGGGACAGGATTAGGGCTCAACTCAGTTCCCTCCTTCTCCATGCCAACTTGCCAAGTCACAATGACATTACTTACCTCAGTACTCTTGTGTCTTTTTACTTGTAGCATTTATTTACAATTACAGTATAGTTTTTGAAATTATTTTCTTTCAGTATAATTTGACTTTTAAGAGGAGTGGTTTCTATGATTGCACATTCATTCATTCATTCATTCATTTATTTCATTCTACAAATATTAAGTGCCTATGAGTTATCAGTCAATATGATGGCTTGGGAGATACAGTGATGGGCACATCTATGAGGCTTCTGCTTTCAAGAACTTTGGGATTTTGATGGGAGACAGAGGTCAAAATATTGCCATGCAAATGTCTGATTGCAATGGTACAAAGTACTAAGAACAGAAAGCACCAGAAGCTGCGCTAAAAAAAAAGTGGTGAGTATCCTGTAAATGATTTCACCTGATGTCATTACAGTTCCCAACTCATTTCGTTCATCTTCCTTGACACTATTCCATCTGCCCCACCTACATCCCTTACTTGTAATGGTATGTATTTTTAAAAAACTTTTTTAAAAATTAAAAAATTTTGTTTTGCTCATTTAAATTTTTTTATTTTTAGTTGTGGTAAAATACATAAAATCTACCATCACAATCACTTTTTACAGTTCAGTAGTGTTAAGCATAGTCACATTGTTGAAACAGATCTCCAGAACTTTTTCATCTTGCAAAACTGAAACTCTGTATTCATTAAACAACTCTCCATTTCCCCCTTTCCTCATTCACTGGCACCCAACATTCTTTCTGTCTCTATGAACTTGACCACTTTAAATATCTCTCATAAGTGGAATTGTACAATATTTGTCTTTTTGTGACTGACTTATTTCACTTAGCGTAATGTCTTCAAAGTTCATCCATGTTGTAGTATGTATCAGAATTTTGTTTCTCTCTCTCTCTCTTTTTGCAGGTTTGTTACATAGGTATACATGTGCCATGGTGGTTTGCTGCATCCATCAACCCATCATCTACATTAGGTATGTCTCCTAATGCTATCCTTCCCCTAGCCCCCTACTCCCAAATAGGCCCTGGTGTGTGATGTTCCCCTCCCTGTGTCCATGTGTTCTCACTATTCAGCTCCCACTTATGAGTGAGAACATGTGGTGTTTGGTTTTCTGTTTCTGTGTTAGTTTGCTGAGGATAATGGTTTCTAGTTTCATCCATGTCCCTGCAAAGGACATGAACTCATCCTTTTTTTATGACTGCATAATATTCCATGGTGTATATGGACCACATTTTCTTAATCCAGTCTATCATTGATGGGCATTTGGGTTGGTTCCAAGTCTTTGCTATGTAAATAGTGCTGCAATAAACATACGTGTGCATGTGTCTTTATAGCAGAATGATTTATAATCCTTTGGGTATATGCCTAGTAATGGGATTGCTGGGTCAAATGGTATTTCTAGTTCTAGATCCTTGACAAATCACCATGCTGTCTTCCACAATGGTTGAACTAATTTATACTCTCACCAACAGTGTAAAAGCATTCCTATTTCTTCACTCCTCTCCAGTATCTGCTGTTTACTGACTTTTTAATAATCGTCATTCTAACTGGCGTGAGATGGTATCTCACTGTGGTTTTGATTTGCATTTTTCTAATGACCAGTGATGACGAGCTTTTTTCCATATGCTTGTTGACCGCATAAATGTCTTCTTCTGAGAAGTGTCTGTTCATACACTTCGCCCACTTTCACAACAAAAAGTGTAAAAAGAGCAAAGGAAAGTCATTGTATAACCATAAAGGGGTCAATCCAGCAACAGGGTATCACAATTGTAAATATATATGCACCCAACACTGGAGCACCCAAATACATAAAACAAATATTATTAGAGCTAAAGAGAGAGATAGATCTCTAGACAGTAATAATTGGAGACTTTGAGACCCCACTTTCAGCATTAGACAGATCCCCCAGGCATAAAATCAACAAAGAAACATTGGACTTAATCTGCACTATGGACCAAATTGACCTAATACACATTTTCAGAACATTTCATCTGAAGGCTACAGAATGTACACTTTTTTCTTCAGCATATGATGGTTCTTAAGGATAGACCATATGTTAGGTCACAAAACAAGTGTTAAAACATTCAAAAAATTGAAATAATATCAAACATTTTCTCTGGCCACAATGGAATAAAATTAGAAATCAATAACAAGAGAAATTTTGGAAACTATACAAACACAATGAAATTAAACAATATGCTCCTGAACGACCACTGGGTCATTGAAGAAATTAAGAAGGAAACTAAAAATTTTTTTGGAAACAAATGATAATGGCAACACAATATACCAAAACCTGTGTGATACAGCAAAAGCAGTACTAAGAGGGAAATTTATACTGATATGCCTCTACATCAAAAAAGCAGAAAAACTTCAAATAACCTAATGGTTCATCTTGAAGAACTAGAAATGCAAGAGCAAGCCAAAACCAAAATTATCAGAAGAAAAGAAACAATGAAGACCAGAGCAGAAATAAATGAATTGAAATGAAGAAAACAATACAAAATTCAATGAAACAAAAAGTTGGTTTTTTGAAAAGATAAAGAAAATTAACAAACCTTTAGCCAGGCTAATGAAGAAAAAAAGAAAAAAAACCCAAATAAATAGAATCAGAGATTTATTTTAAAGGAGACATTAAAGCTGATACCACAGAAATTAAAAGGAACATTAGTGGTTACTATGAGCAACTATATGGCAATAACTTGGAAAATCTAGAGGAAGTGGATAAATTCCTAGACACATACAACCTATCAAGATTGAATCATGAGGAAAATCAAAACCTGAACAGACTAATAACAACTAATGAGGTCAAAGCTGCAATGAAAAGTACCCCGGAAAAGAAAAGCCTGCGACATAATGGCTTCACTGCTGAATTCTACCAAACATTTAAAGAAGAGCTAATACCAGTCCTACTCAAATCAAATTGTTCCAAAAAATAGAGGAGGAGGTAATACTCCCAAACTAATTCTACAAGGCCAGTTTTACCCAGGTACCAAAACCTGACAAAGACATGTCAACAAAAGAAAACTAAAGGCCAATATCTCTGCTAAATATTGATGCAAAACTCCTCGACGAAATACTAGCAAAGGAAATTCAACAATACATTAAAAAGATAATTCATCATGAGCAAGTAGGATTTATCCCAGGGATACAAAGATGGTTCAACATATGCAAATCAATCAATATATGCAAATCACAGAATCATTTCAACATATGCAAATCACAGAATGAAGGACAAAACCATGTGATCACTTCAAGTGATGCTGAAAAAGCATTTGATAATATTTAACATCCTTTCATAATAAAAACCCTCAAAAAAGTGAATATAGAAGGAACATACCTCAACATTATAAAAACCATATAAGACAGACCCACAGCTAGCATTATACTGAGTGGGGAAAAACTGAAAATCTTTTCTGTAAGATCTGGAACATGACAAAGGTGCCCACTTTCACCACTGTGATTCAACATAGTACTGGAATTCCTAGTTAGAGCAATCAGACAAGAAAAAGAAATAAAAGGCATCCTCACTGGAAAGGAAGAAGTAAAATTATTTTTCTTGTCAATGATGTAATCTTCTATTTGGACGAAGCTGAAGATTCCACCAAAAAACTATTAGAACTAATAAACAACTTTAGTCAAGTTGCAGGGTATAAGATCAACATAAAAAATCAGTAGCATTTCTAAATACTAACTGTGAACAATCTGAAAAAGAAATTAAAAATTAATTCCATTTACAATAGCCACAATTAATATTAAATACCTAGGAATAAACTTAACTAAAAAAGTGAAAGATCTCTATAATGAAAACTATAAAACCCCGATGGAAGAAATTGAAGAGGACACACAAAAAAGACAGATATTCCATGTTCATGGATTTGAAGAATAAATATTGTTATAATGTCCATATTACTTAAAGCAATCTACAGATTCAAAGCAATCTCTATCAAAATACTAACCACATTCTTCACAGAAATAGAAAAAACAATCCTAAAATGTATATGTAACAAAATAAGTCTTAAAACATTCAAAAAATTGAAATAATATCAAGCATATTCTCTGACCACAATGGGATAAAACTAGAAATCAATAACAAGAGAAATTTTGGAAACTATATAAACACATGGGAATTAAACAATGTGCTTCTCAGTGGAGCTATCCTGAGCAAAAAGCCAAAGCTATCCTGTGCAAAAAGAATAAAACTGGAGGAATCACGTTACATGACTTCAAATTATACTACAGAGCGATAGTAACCAAAACAGCAGAGTTACTGGCATAAAAACAGACAAATAGAACAATAGAACAGAATAGGGAACCTAGAAACGCATCCATACATCTACAGTTAACTCATTTTTGACAAAGTTGCCAAAAATGTTTGCTGGGAAAAAGACAGTGTCTTCAATAAATGATACTGGGAAAACAAGATATCCATGTGTAGAATAATAAAACTTGACCCCTATCTCTCACCATATACAAAATCCAAATCAAAATAAATTAAAGACTTAAATCTGAGACCTCAAAACTATGAAGATTCTACAAGAAAACATTGGAGAAACTCTCCAGGACACTGATCTGAGCAAAAATTTCTTGAGTAATACCGCACAAGCACAGGCAACCAAAGCAAAAATGGACAAGTGGGACCACATCAAGTTAGAAGCTTTCAGAGAGTGAGGGAAACAATCAACAAAGTGAAGAGACAATCCACAGAGTGGGAGAAAATATTTGCAAACTACCCATCTGGTGAGAGACTAAAAATTAGAATATATAAGGAGCTCAAACAATCCTATAGGAAAAAAATCTAATAATCCAATAAAAAAATGGGCAAAAGATTTGAATAGATATTTTTCAAAAGAAGACATACAAATGTCAAACAGGCATAAAAAAGTGCTCAATATCATTGAATGTTAGAGAAATGCAAATCAAAACTACAGTGAGATATCATCTTGCCCCAGTTAAAATGGTTTATATCCAAAAGACAGGCAATAACAAATGCTGGCAAGGATGTGGAGAAACGGGAAACCTTGTACACTGTTGCTGGGAATGTAAACTAGTACAGCCACTATGGAGAATAGTTTGAAGGTTTCTCAAATAACTAAAAATAGAGCTACCACATGATCTAGCAATCCCACTCCCAGGTATATACCCAAAAGAAGGGAAATCAGTATATCGAAGAGATATCTGCACTCCCATGTTTGTTGCAGCACTGTTCATAACAGCCAAGATTTGGAAGTAATCTAAATGTCCATCAATAGATGAATCAATAAATAAAGTGAGGTACTTATACACAATGGAGTACTACTGAGCCATATAAAAGCATGCGATCTTGTAATTTGCAAAAACGTGGATAGAGCTGGAGTTCATCATGTTAAGTAAACTAAGCCAGACACAGAAAGACAAACATCTTATGTTCTCACTTATTTGTGGAAGCTAAAAATCAAAGCAATTGAATTTAGGGACATAGAGAGTAGAAGGATGGTTACCAGAAGCTGGGAAGGGTAGTAGGGGGTGGAGGGAAGATGGGGATGGCTAATGGGAAAAACAAAACAAAACAAAACAAAATAGAAAGAATGAATAATACCTAGTATGTGATAGCAAAACAGGGTGACCATAGTCAAAATAACTTCACTGTATATTTAAAAAGAACTAAGTCCAGCATGGTGGCTCACGCCTATAATCCCAGCACTTTAAGAGACTGAGGCAGGTGGATCATTAGGTCAGGAGATCGAGACCATCCTGACTAACATGGTGAAACCTCGTCTCTACTAAAAATACAAAAATTAGCTGGGCATGGTGGCATGTGCCTGTAATCTTAGCTACTCAGGAGGCTGAGGCAGGAGAATTGCTTGAACCTGGGAGATGGAGGTTGCGGTGAGCTGAGATCACGCCACTGCACTCCAGCCTAGCGACAGAGTGAGACTCCATCTCAACAACAACAACAACAAGAAGAACCAGAATAGTATAATTTGGATTGTTTGTAACAAAAAGGATAAATGCTTGAAGGGATGGATACCCCCTTTACCCTGATGTCATTATTATACATAGCATCCCTGTATCAAAACATATCATGTACCCCATAAATGTATACACCTACTATGCACTCAGAAAAATTAAAAATAAACTAAAAAATTTCATTGAATCTTAGATATTTAATTATGGTAGATAAATGAGCATAAGATCATCAGTGACAACTTGAATATCAAGGGAAATAGAGCTCGTTGTTTAAAACAGAATGTGGAAACCATAAATGACAAAAAAGAATCAGTGCCATCAATCTCAAAAGACCTTGGAATGCCCGTGACTCCCTCCACCCTCCAGTTTCTGCGAGCTTCCTTTGCTTTCCAACCTGCCTTTAATTAGTTCTTTTCCTGAAACTTCAGAATTCAAGATAATGAGAAAAGCTATTTCTTATTCAACTCTGTTTTTCTGTGCTGTTTCATTACTAGTTCCGAAACATGCTGTTTTCTACTATTTTTCATTAGAAAGGTACAGAATTTCAATTGTGTTAAGATCCTTTCCAATCCTGGAATTCAATAATTTTATATTGTAGAACAAGTAGAACTTTTGATGGCTAACTTAAGAACTTTACCAGAGTTGATAACGTTGTTTTTTCCTCTGTAGGGAAATCTTTCTTGAGGGCTGTATTCTAACCAACAGATATATAAATAAATATTTAGAATATAATTCTTTTGCAAGTAGGACCATCCAGATTATAAACTCCTTTTTGGTACTGAACTGGTTTACATACAATCATCTCTTCCAAAATACCTACTACAGTGTCTTACACAGAAGAGGTGTTGCATGGATATTAAACCATTGAAGAGGGAGATTCCTCATTCTCTATGGGTTGTTCAGTTAGGTGGCTCACAACTTCTTTTGTCTTCCATAGTGCAACTGAAATCAATTTCTACTTGCTTTGTTCTTTCTTAAGCTAGAAGTGACAGATCATCATCCTTAGTTTATTTATTTTATCTTTTTTTTGAGACGGAGTCTTGCTCTGTCGCCCAGGCAGGATTACAGGGCACGATCTCGGCTCACTCGCCTCCAGGTTCACGCCATTCTCCTGCCTCAGTCTCCTGAGTAGCTGGTTCTACAGGCGCCCGCCACCATGCCCGGCTAATTGTTTTGTATTGTTTTAGTAGAGACATGGTTTCACCATGTTAGCCAGGATGGTCTCGATCTCCTGACCTCATGATCCACCCGTCTCGGCCTCCCAAAGTGCTGGGATTATAATATACCATGTACTCACCTTTTGGACTTAACAAATAACATTTTGTAATATTTGCTTCAGATAGCTTTTGCCTTAAGAAAAAAAAAGGTACATTTACAACTTTACACTGACTCCCATCCTTGTCCCTCTCTGTCTTTCCCTCACCAGAGATAACAAGCGCTGTGAAGTTACTTTATTTCCTGTCCATAATTTAATATTTTACTATATATGTATGTATCCATAAATAATACAGTTACAGTTTTATGGATTAAGAGATATATTAATACTAAAATACTATATCTGTTATGGACTAAATTGTATCCCCCTCCTCCAGAATTCATATTTTGAAGCTCTAATCCTCAATGTGACTATGTTTGGAGATAGGCCCTTTAAGGGGGTTTTTTTTAAGGTAAAATGAGGTCATAGGGTGGGCCCTGATCCAATACTATTGATGTCCTTATGAGAAGAGAAGATGAGGGCACACAGAGTGACACCATGGCAGCATGCACATAGAGAAAAAGCTATGCAAGGAGGTGGCCATCTGCAAGCCAAGGAGAGAGACCTCAGGAGAACTCAAGCCTGCTGACATCTTAATCTTGGATATCTAACTTCTAGAACTGTGAGAGAATAAATTTCTGTCATTCAAGCCACTGGGCCTGTGGAGTTTTGCTATGGCGGCCCTAGCAAACTAATATACCAGTTAAATTCAAATTTCAGATAAGGAACAAGTTATTTGTTGTTTATCTGAAATTTAAATTTAATTGGTATCCTATATTTTGCCTGGCAACCCCAGCTCTACTGAGTTTTAATACCCTACACTTCCAGATAGTACCCATGCGAACACTGACTGAGTCTTAGCATAGTACTTTGCACATAAGAGAATTGCAGATCTGAAAGTTGGAAGGGATCTTAAAGATCATCTAGAAGAAGAGTGCTGGATGTCTTTCCACTTCCATGTTCCTGAGGCTTACAACACACTTCCACTCACAATAATGGCTAATAATGATAATTAATGGTTTCTCAACTGGACATATGTAAGTATGAAATGAGAATCTGGTGGTGATGGCAGTGGCAGCAGTGGTGTGTGTGCGAGAGAGAGAGACAGAGAGGGAGAAAGAGAGACAGAAGGAGATAAGGGGAGAGGCACATATATTTTGAAGAATTGTCCAGATAATTCTGATAGCTGTTCCAGTGGTGTGTACAGCAATCCCTGGTCATTTCGAGGCTCATGAAAGACTACCCTAAGGAAGTGCAGTTTGAGCTAAAATTTGGGCCTTGATTAAAAATTAAGTACATGAAAAGAAATAGGGTTGAGGACATCATTTCAGGCAATGAGAACAGCTTTTCCAAAGGTCCTTAAGTGGGAGGAAGCACAGTGTGTGTGTGAAAACTGAAAGACGATGAGAGGAGAGGGATGGGGTATGTGGCTTCACAGAGTGGTGAAGTCTTTATTCTGTAAGGCTTAGTACATGATGTTAAGAATTTTGGACTTTATCCTAACCACAGCGGGATGATCTGAATTGGAGGAGAGACATGAATTGGTTCCTCTTTTTATAAGGATGAGATTTGGCTCTAGTGGAAAGAGCCATATTTGAGGAGATATTATATAGGTAGTGAATGTTCAGGTGGAACATGATGTTGGATTGGATTAAGAAGTGGCCATGGAGATTCAGAGAGATAGGTGGACTCAAAAGATCCTCAGTAGTAAAATCCATGGGACTTAATGTTTTGGAAGTGAAGGAGGGGTATAAATAAAGGACATGTCTTAGGTCTCTGACTTATATGGTTGGATGGTTAGCGGTGCCAGTCATTGAGATAGAGAGCCTCAGAGCAGGATGGCCATAGGATTAGGTTAGGTACAATTATTATGAAGCAGTTTTAAGACATCTGAATTGAGGTGTTAGGCCATTGAATGTCTGGGTACAACCTTTAGAAGAGTGATTTGGGTTGGAGTTGGAGCTTGATGATCCAAGCTTCAGGTATGAATGAGGATGCCTAAACACAGAGAGTATGGTAAAGAGAGACCAGACATCAGGAGTTCTGAATAGTGAAGAATTAATCTGATAAACTAACTTTTGAGTAAATCCTTTTAGAGGACAGATTGTCCTTCTCTCTCCCAGGTAACATATTTCTTTTCTCTGGAGAATTTTCTTTTCTCTAGAGAAATGCTTTAACCCAAAGCAATGACTGTGATGGAAGTTATTTAAGTAGCAGGGTTTGGGGAGGGTGTATTTGAGCAGGCAGGGCTTGATGGTGACTCAGAAGCCACTACGGGCTGGAAGCTGCCTTCTGCATTCTACAACTATAAGATCTATTCTGTCCCTTCACATATAATGTGGCCAAGATAGAGAGTAAGCAGAGAGACACTTAAGACATTTAAATTCATGAATTTGAGACAAGCTCATCAGAGCATAGCTCTCTCTGTTCTCGTGTTTTTTTTTTTTTTTTTTGAGAAAGATGCAAGTAAGAGAAAAATGAGCAGATATTGAAGAATGTTTTTGGCAAAGAAACTTTCAGAGGGCTTCCTGGCATCAATGTAGACTCATCACTATCTCCTATGCCTTCTCCATCTTCTGCATCCCCAACTATGAGCCCTGAGGATACTCATGACACTGCCATTTATTGAGGGTCTTGTGTGTCAGGCCTGTGTAACTTTTATGGAACATGTATGATATAGATGTTATTACCCCCACGTCACAAATACAAAAGGAAGGCTCAGAGAGGTTAAGTAGTTTGGGTAAAATCACTTAGCTAGTTTAAGTGACAGACCAGGAATTTGAATGTCTGTCTCCCAAACAGTGTGATCTTCTATTCACTATATTAGTTCTCTTTAGTGCTCAGAATGAAGAAGGCCCTAAAATCCAAGAGACTGAATCCTAAAACAAAGGTTCCATTCTGTCATCTAAAGTCCACTTTGGGATGTAGAAAAACGGACTCATGCTTTCAAAACTTTATGGGACAGAAAGGGTTGTTAGGAACTGGCCTTTCTTTAACTAGAAAATTCAGTTATCTAGAACACTGCGTTCCCTGTGCGCTCCCATTAATTGCTGTTTTATGGTGACACAGAGAAAAAGTGGGGATCGCTCTGGGAGAAGGATGAGCAATGCAAAGTCTGAGGATCCCAGGGTTTTGAGGATAAATTATCTAGTTAAGATTAAGACTCTCTGTGCTTGAAGTTGTTATTGACTTTGACGCCTTACATGAGTTCTTTACATCAGAGTAATGGTGTTAAGAATGATCACTGTGCCTCCTGTGATGTGAAAGATTTTCTTGGTCATATTGGGCCAGTCAATTTTCTCATTTGTTTCCTTGATACCCTTTTGGGTCTTAAGTTAGATGGCTATTTGTCTTACATTACATTTAGACTGGAGAAATCTTCGTGTAATTATGACCTCATTGTCTGGATAGCCTTCTACTTAAAAATGAAAAAAAGAGGTTAAAAAAAGTCCAAACACTTCTGAGCCAACTCTTCAACTGCACATGTGTTTTGTACTTTTAAAAATTATTTTCAAATAGGGCTTTTCATGGGAAAAAACAGCAGGAATGAATACTCTGCAAGGACATGCCCAGTTGAGAAGCCCTGGGGCTTGGGTGTCACCAAATCTGGAGATGCTCTAAGATGTAAGCTGTCTAGCAGAGGGAAGAAAAGATGCCTGTTGTTCTGCCGGCCATATCTTCAGGCTTGAGGAGGAAAGAGTCTGAATAATAAGACCACCTATAGCAACAATAGCCAATATTCTTTGTAGCAGGTTCTAGACTAAGCACATTTACATTTGTCCTTTTCCTTTCATCTTCACAATAACCCTCTTGGATGTTGTACTATGTTGGACACTACAAATCCTCTGGGCCCCACATTTTTCTTCAGCTGCTACTGTTGTGACTTATTCTGAGCAGGCTTCCATTAGCTTTGTGTAGGTGCAGCCAGAGGGAGTCAGTCCTCACACTAAGCTTTCTACCTCTCCCTTCCTGCCCTGGGGCTTCTCTGATATCTGGACTTGGGGTAGGAGCACAACCCAGAAGGGTAGGAGTTAATGCTCATGGAGCTGCTCTCAGAAAATGGGAGAGTCAATGAATAAATGTTTTCCTCTTTCATTCCCCAAGCAGACTTTTCGGAGACCTACTTCATAAGCACCAGTCACTGTAATGCTGGCAACCTCCATAACATCCTTCCCTTGTTCCCTTGCCTGTCTCTCAGGCCTGCTCCTTGGGCTCACTTCCAAAATGAATTACTTGCAGACTTTATCTCAGGCTCTGTGTGGAGCTGTGGGACAGTGGTGGGGATGGCAGGCTAGGAAGGGATGACAGTGGTCATCCAGAACCAAGGGGCCCTCTTTTGCTGCTGCTACTGCAGTCTCCATTGGTGACTCCCTCCTGTCCACTTCCCTACAGGGAGGACTCACAGTGGCTTTCTCACTCACAGTGGCTTTCCATCAGTGCTGTCCTTTGCCCAAATGTTACAGCAGTTAGTGTCATCAGGGGCCTGCAGAACTGTGGGATTTGACCCCTTAGAGATTTGTATTAAATACCCTCCTTCAGCTCTTCTGTACCAGTACCAGTCCAGATGTCTGACATCACAGCTGTCTGTATTGGGGCCTCAAATGGCAACCCCTGAATGATTATCATAGAACAATGTTCTGTTCCTCTTTGCCCTGTATCTTATTCACTGGGAACTTTGGGAGTTTTGAACAGACTCATAGATGGGGAGATTTTGAGAGGATGAACATGCCAGGACCTGTGGTATTAGCTACATGCTCCTCAAAGTGAGTCTCAGGCTTTATCTGCTCTTGGTAGCTCTGCATGCTATCATCACTATGTCATAGATAAGGAAACTGAGGCTTGGAAAAGCTACGTAAGTAATTTGTTGAGTGTCAGATAGGTACTAACTGACGGCACTAGCAACCCCGGTCCTGGTCAGAATCACTATGGAACACAGCCTTCTAAATGGCCCTCCCTTGGGGTGGGGGTGTTTTGTGAGTCCCACTTCCAGGAATGCAAGCTGAAGACATCTCAGCTAAGACATCTCAGAAGGGAATCTGGCCCTGGAGACTAGGGATCCCTACTGTAAGAACTCTGAGAAGCTCCATATCCTCTCTGCTGGTTATGACTGTTGGCCCTCATCTGTTGCAGGGTAGAAATTAAGAATGAAATCCTTGACATGAAAAGGGCTTGTACACCTGTCTTTGGGAGCAGGATGAAGAAGGTGCTTCCTTGTGTATGGCCAGGATTGTAGAAGAAGATGGAGAGGAGAGTGGATGTGGTGGCCATGAGGCAGAGGGCAGGAAGGTGGGGAGGATGTGGGCCCGTCGTGGTGCAGCTCTGGGCTTGAGCAGGAGCCCAGGCCACAGCAGGACAGTACAGTATGGACCCGGCTGGTTTCATGGGCTGCAACAGTTGCACAGGGCCCCCTGCTTAGCAGGACCCTGTGTTGGGTTTTATGCTCTGCTGCCACGATCTTGAAATTCTCAATAATTTTTGAACAAGGGAACTTGTGCTTTTAGTTTGCAGTAGGCCCCGCAAATTATGTAGCGGGATTTCATAACATCTTTTTTTACCCTGCAGTACCCATTGGTGGCCCCCTACTGGTGGCATTTCAGAAGGATGGAAAAGGACTGCTTCACCAATGGTGTGAAGTAAAAGCAGTTCAGGATGAGAATGAGAATTCCCCAAGAAGAGAGTGTGGTAGTTTCCATTTCTGCTGTTTTGTTTGTTTGTTTTGTTTTTCTAGAGACAGGGACTTGCTCTGTCGCCCAGGGTGGAGAGCAGTGGCATAATCACAGCTCACTGTGGTCTCAAACTTTTGGGATCAAGCTATCCTCCTACCTTAGCCACTCAAAATGCTGGGATTACAGAAGTAAGTCACTGCACTTGGCCAATTTTGGCTAGATTTTAAAGGTCCAAATGTAGTGGTATGTCTTGGGAATAGTTTTTAATGGAGGTGGAGAGAGATTGTTTAACAATACCTGGAGCTTTAGGTGGGAATTGTGGGTTTGTTGGACTGAGGGGCAAGGAGCACTAACCCAAGGAAACCATCCCAGGAGAAGGATTGATGTGGAAGCTGCACCTATTAAAGACTTACAGCAATTTCATAGTTTTTCCTCCTGCCTAAGCTTCCTAGTAGGTGGGACTACAGGTGCCCACCACCGCTCCCCACTATTTTTTTTTTTTTAAGTATTAGTAGGGATGGGATTTCTCCACATTGCCCAGGCTGGTGTCAAACTCCTGGCCTCAAGGGATCCACCCACCTTGGCCTCCCAAAGTACTGGGATGACAGGCGTGAGCCACCGCACCTGGCCTGTTTCCCAAGCTTCTTTATTCTGAGCCTTAGCCATCTCCTGTGTAATGGAGATAATAGAAAGCTCCAAGTGTTAAAGCAAGAATTACATGACCCAGTGCATAGGAAAAACCAAGGGCATGTTGAACACTGGCCAGGCCCTTGGCTGATGTCCATTTCCTTTCTGTCTTATAACACCAAGGGTGCTTTGAGCTCCAGGTAGACGGAAAGCTGCATGTATTTATCTGGGTAATTTGGGTCAATGTCTACTATTTAGAAGCAGGTGGGGCTTGAGTATGAATAACCAGGTTTGGCACTTTATGTGATGATGGCGGCACATCTAACAACTCTTGTCATCTTAATGGCACCGCTTCCAATTACAACTTTGTTCCTGCTGAGCGAGAGATGTTGTAGGTGGGAATAGTTACTGGAGAGACTCTATAAATTTCATGTGGAAGCTAGAGTGTGTCTCTCAACAGATTCAACTGCTTTAATATAACCTACATGAATATTGCCTCAGGGGGGATCTTGTTTTGGGGACCAACCTATGTTATGCTGCATATCGTACTGGGGCCTTTTGGAGGTTTGTGTGTGTGTGTGTGCATGTGCATGCACACTTGTGCACACGTGGGTCAATTTTGTTCTTTTATTATTATGTAGTCCCATAATCTGTTATTTGGATGTAGTCAAAGAAAAAATGAATATAATAGACGTCCTGTTCTTTCAAAAGCAAATATTGTTTAGAAGCATGTTCTTCATTTTGTTCACTATTTATAATTTTCTCTGATAGTAATAATTTAATGATATACATGTAGATTAAGAAAGAAAGTCCTCACCTGGATCAGCCTCAGTGTGTGGGTGAAGGGGATGTCTTTTTTACTAATAGTTTCTTCCTGTTTAAGTGTTAAAATTTGTCTAATTTCTCAGCTAACACTGAACTAGGATTTATAGGTTATGTGAATTTCAAATAAAAACCAAGCCCAGACAAAGCAAATCAAATGTTCCATTTCTAAGTTCTTATTTTTACTTTAAAAATTTTGCAAGTAAGTGTATTTATTGTTAGAATAGGAGAAGGTGTAACTTAGTAAAAAAGAAAAAATAGGAGAGAAAAATCTTGGTAATTTCTTTCCTTTACTTAACTCTTCTTCACTCTTCATATTTTGATACATAGATATTTCCCCCCAAATGTGATTACACTATACACTCTGTTTTTGTATCTTCTTTTTAACACTTACCAATAAATTATTGATGTTATTTCTTGTCAACTAGTGTACAAGTTTTCTCATATTACAATTATTATGCTTATCATAGCCCAATTTCATATAGTTGTTTATACTTTTAATAGCTAGAGTTTATAGCATCAGTTGAAAGAGAAACTGGCTCAGCAGAAAACTGTCACCTATCTCTATGGTTGTTTATCCTTCTTTTTTTTTTTTTTTGATACAGGGTCTTGCTCTGTTGCCCAGGCTGGGGTGCTCTAGTATGATCTTGGCTCACTGCAGCCTTGACTTCCTAGGCTCATGCAATCCTCCCATCTCAGCCTCCCAAGTAGCTGGTACTTTAGGCATGCAACAACACACCTGGCTAATTTTTGTAGACACAGGTTCTTGCTGTGTTGCCCAGGCTGGTCTTGAACTCCTGAGCTCAAGGGATCAGCTTGCTGCAGCCCTCCAAAATATTGGGACTATAGGCATGAGCTGTCATGCTCAACCCTGTTTATAATTTTAATAGCTATAGTTTATAGCACCAGTTGAAAGAGAAACTGGCTCAACAGATAACTATCACCTCTCTGTCTCTCTCTTTTTTTTCCTCACAGAACCTTGTCTTGGGCTATTGGTAGCCTATAGATAAATTACCCTTAGATCAAGTTACCATCCCTGTACAAGAAGAGTTGGCTGAGGAAGAGGATAGACTGTGAGCAGGAAAGCTCCCCTAGAAAGCCATGTAGGTATAAAAGGATCTTAAACTAAATGTATGTCTATCATATATAGGATGGATTTTTTTCCCCACTTGTCTTTAACTTTTTAATGGTGTTTAACTCTACCCTCTTTCTCTTCATTTTTTCAGCCCCAGTGACACAAATGTCAACTTTATTGACAGTATCACAGGTCCCTGAGGATCTATTTGGTCACTCTTTTTCAGTTTATTTAATTTCTGTGGTTCAGATTGGGTTATTTCTATATTTCTATTTTCAAGTTCCCTGATTCTTTCTTCTGTCATCTCCATGCTGCTGTTGAATTCACCCACAGTTTTTTTATGTTGGTGATTGTACAATTCAGTTCTAAAGATTCCGCTTGGTCTTTGTATCTTTTTTTGTTGTTGTTGAGACTTTCTAATTTTTGCGTTTGTTTCAAGTAGGTTTGTAATTGCTTATTGCATCATTTTTATGATGACTGTTTTAAAATCTCTGATCATTGTGCCATCTTGGTGTTGGTGTCTGTATTAATTTCCTAGGGCTATTTCCTAGGGTAAAAAATTACAACACATTTGGCAGTTTAAAACAACAGAAATGTATTCTCTTACCATTCTGGAACCCAGAATTCTGAAATCAGGTTGCTGGCAGGGCTGTGTGCCCTCCAAAGGCTCTAGGAGAGAATCTTCTCTTGCCTCTTGCAATTTCTAGTGACTCCAGGCTTGTGGCTGCGTAACTCCAGTCTCTGCCTCTGTCTTCACATGACTTTCTCCTCTGTGTTCATGTGCTCTCTCCTGTCTCTTATGAGGAATGAGGATGCTTGCCATTGGATTTTCAGCCCATCTGGATAATTCTGGATGATCTAATCTCAAGATTCTTAATTATATCTGCAAAGACCTATTGTTCAAATAAAGTGACACTCAAAGGGTCCATGAACTTTTATCTCTTTTTAGGAGCCACCACTCAACCTACAACAGCATCTGTTGATTATCTTTTGTCTTTCAAGTAGAGATCTTCCTGGTTCTTGGTACGATAAATGCTTTTCAGTGGAAACCTGGATACTTTGGATATTATGTTGTGAGGTTCTCGATCCTATTTAAATTTTCTGTTATAGAAGGTTTTTTATTTTGACACAGCTTTGGCAGGGGAAGAGGGGGCACTGTCTTATTATTGCCATGTGTGGTTCTAGCCCAGGTTCTCCTCTGGCTTTCCTTGCAAGAGAGGATCCTTGTTACTGCTGGGTGGGGTGGGAGTTCAGTGTCCCCACAAGGTCTCTGCTGGTTCCACCCTGGCTTGGAAGGGCAGAGGTTCCCTGTTATTGCTCCCTACGTGGCTTCCAATGACAATGTGGAGGGACAACTCTTTACAGCTGGGTTTGCTCTCCATTAGGCCACCTCTGACACAACCACAGCAGGGAGGGGAAGGGAAACCTTGTTTCCATTAGGTCAAAGTGGAAGTCCAGGCTCTCCACTCAGCCTTGGCTAGCAGGGGTAAGGCTACAGTTTTTCTGTGGTGTTTTAATAGAGTAGAGTGGTTATTGCCTGTATTAGGCCATTTTCACACTACTATAAATCATTACCTGAGACTGAGTATATTAGTCAGGGTTCTCTAGAGGGACAGAACTAATGGAATATATATATAAAGGAGAGTTTATTAAGTGTTAACTCACATGATCACAACATCCCACAATAGGCCATCTGGAGGCTAAGGAGCAAGGAGAGCCAGTCTGATTCTCAAAACTGAAGAACTTGCAGTCCAATGTTTGAGGGCAAGAAGCATTCCAGCACAGGAGAAAGATGTAGGCTGGCAGGCTAGGCCAATCTTTCTTCACATTTTTCTGCCTACTTATATTCTAGCCACGCTGACAGCTGATTAGATTGTGCCCACCCAGATTAAGGATGGGTCTGCCTTTCCCAGCCCACTGACACAAATGTTATTCTCCTTTGGCAACACCTTCACAGACACACCCAGGATCAATAATTTGTATTCCTCAATCCAATCAAGTTGACACTCAGTATTAACCATCACACTGGGTAATTTATTTAAAAAAAAAAGGTTTAATTGACTCACAGTTCTGCATTGCTGGGGGGCCTCAGGAAACTTACAATCGTGGCAGAAGGTGAAGGGGAAGCAAGGCACGTCTTACACTGTGATAGAAGAGAGAGAGAGTGAAGGGGAAAATCCCACTTTTAAAGCATCATCTCTCGTGAGAATTTACTATCACGAGACCAGCATAAGGGAAACTGCCCCCATGATCCAATCCTCTCTCACCAGGTCCCTCCCTCAACATGTAGGGATTACAATTCAAGATGAGATTTGGGTGGGGACACAGAGCCCAACCATATCATCGCCTAAAAGTTTTTGTCCTGCTCGGCTGCCCCTTCCACAGTCTTTGGGCTAGAGAGAGCAGGCTTTTGTTGGGTTTTTCTGTCTGCACTTGATGGCATTTCTGGGTTGCTTGCTTCTCCACCACCCAGGATGGGGTTCATGAGACAAAAAGAAAATCAGGGAACTCACCTCAGGTCCCGAAGTCCTCAGCCTGCCTGCCTTCTTTTTTTCTCTTTTGAGAAGGAGTCTCCATCCAGCCTGGAGTGCGGTGGCGTGATCTCAGTTCACTGCAACCTCTGCCTCCCAGGTTCAAGTGATTCTCCTGTCTCAGCCTCCTAATTACAGGATTACAGGCACCTGCCACCACGCCTGGTTAATTTTTGTATTTGTAGTAGAGATAGGGTTTCACCATGTTGGCCAGTCTGGTCTCAATCTCCCGACCTCAAGTGATCCACACTCCTGGGCCTCCCAAAGTGCTGGGATTACAGGCGTGAGCTTCCACGCATGGCTCAGCCTGCCTTCTTCTCTCCATCTTTCAGAGTTTCCTCATGTTTCTTTATATATGTATATAGTCCAGAGTTTTTAGCTGTACTAAATGGAAGGAATGGGGAAATTGGTGTTTACATGATATAAAGAGTATTTACTTTTTTTGGAGTCAAATCTTTTTTTATTTTTTTTCGCTTTCAGTGTCATGCTTCCCCTCATAAGAATCACATAAATATTTATCTATTTTTAATGCTTTTGTCATTTCATCTTTTATAATTAAGTCTTTAAGCAAGTGTTTATCACAGTCTGGCTTATAGACTGTAGTTTCTTGGGCCCACCTAAGAACTGTTGAATCAGAATCTCTGGGAGTCTTTCTTTTCACAGACTCTTCAGGTCATTAAATATCAACCAACATTTGAGATCCAATTCTTTATCCATTCAAAAAATTTTTTTGGTGTAAGTTGTAAGGCAGGCCTCTCACCTATTTTTTTCCTAAGTGGTTAGTCAATTGCCTTAAAACCATTTATTAAATTATTCTATTTCCTTCGCTGACTTAAAATGCTACCCTGATAAAATATTAAGTTTATATATATATAAACATAAATATTTGGGTCTGTTTCCAGATGTTCCATTTTGCATCATTGATCTGTCTGACCATTCTGGCGCCGATAACTCACTCTCTTTAATTGCTGTAACTCTAGTCTGTGTAGATTTCTGAATGTTGCCCTGTACCAGTTTCTAAAAGCCTCATAAGAAACCATTTGCCTGGAGAGAATTAGATGACTCATATGTGAAGATGCTTAGTAAATTGCAAAGCGCTCTGGCCTTTCAGCCTACCCTTGACACTAGCACTTCCTAAAACGCTGATCTCATCCCTTCCCTTCCTGACTCTAAAGCCTTACTCAGAAGATGAAGCTCATTATCCTGGCATTCAAGGTCTTTCCTTCACCACCTGGTCCCCATGTCCCCCCTTTTCAAAATGACCTTCCACTTGCCTTCAATACAATCCTCTTTAATCAGGTTTGTCTGTGATCTGTTTTTCAAGACTTGCCTGACACATTTCTTGCATTCGGTCTTATTGTTCTCTCTACCATGAAGTACATTCTTTAAAATGACTTACCATCCTCCAAGGCCAATCTCCTTCCAGAAGGCTTTTTATCTGAATTTTTCAGCTTTCCTCGTAGCATCCACTTTACACTTAGCATACATTGACCTATGACAGCTTTCCTCTGATGCAATTACTTTTGTTATTTATGTTTTCTGGAGTGTGTATATCATTTCACTCAACAGTAGTGTAATATTCTTACCCACAGAGGCTTTGCCTTCTCCTTCTTGGTGTGTACCTGCATTTCACCTAGTAAAGTGTGATGCACACAGCAGACATTCACTCAATGTATGTTTACTGGCTAAATAAAGGAAGGGTAATATTAGATCTCAATGAAAGTCTGTGATTGATTTGTATTACTCAAACCCAGACAGAGGAGTGGTCATCTTGCTTCATCTATTTCCAGGTATGTGTTCAGTTCAGAGAAAAATCATAGGTAAATGCTGTGTTCTGAGATAATCACTGCTTTATACTAATCAGCTAGACAATGATTTCATGGGATACAATGGTCCTGTGCAGAGATGCAGAAACCCAGGAATTTCTTCTTATGTCCTTGTAAAAATCTCCCTGCAGCTCAGAATGCTCTCTATAAGACAGGATAGAGATTGTTTTAGGATGCTATTGTCTTCCCTGCCCACAGTCCCCTCAGAGGGAATTTACTCACAGAAAACCCTTGCTGTCTCAGCTGCTGTTCTTTTTATCACTTGATTCAGTTTCTCCCTGGCTACAGCTGATTGGACTTAACCATACCAGCTGATTGGACTTACCATACCAGCACAGAGATGAGCTGAGCCAACCAGGGTCTTGCTTGGGTGAACAGAAATGAAGAAACACAAAAGAAAGCTGACAACTGGATATGGGTATTGTAGCTGAAAGGTCTTGAGAGCAGAGTCAGGGTCAGGAAGGCTGTGAGGGCAACGAGAAGTCAACACGCTGAGGATGGAGAGAAAGAAGATAAGTCTGGAAGAGGAAGAGAATGATTCTTCTGGCCGAGGGAAAGCAAGAATATCTGTTACTGCAACTGCACTGATTCTAGAAACACTCCCTATTTGAACTCTCTTGAGATAGCTTCTTGTTCCTTAATTCTGGGTCTCCTCTACTCCTGTTCTTGACTCCTCATGAGACCATTTGTGCTTAATAATAAACTCCACTTCTCTTGACCAGGCTTGAGGGAATGGGTGTGTGTGTGTGGGTCTCTGATCCTTTCAACAAAATTATCATCTATAAAATAGGTGACACTGGGGAAACGATTATCGGCTGGCTTTTTTTTTTTTTTTTTGGTAGGAGGCGGTTCCTGAAGAATGTATATTTAATTGTAGTAATAGTCACCTGAGTTAGAATAGCTGGATGATGAATTTTTTTTAAAAAATATTGCTTTCAATACACTTTTAAGCTTTTAATACTTTTTTCATGATAAATTTCAAATGTTGAGACCAGTAGAAATTATAGAAGAATAGGTATCCATCAATCTACCACCTAGATTTAACAGTTATTAACATTTTTCCATATTTGCTTTGTCTCTGTATTTCTTTTCTGTTGCTGGATTATTTTAAAGTAAATTACTGATACTGTAACATATTTCCCCTAAGTACTTCAGCATGCATCTCCAAAAGAGGTGTGTTCCTACATGACCACAATACCCTTGTCACATAGAACACAATTGGCACTATTTTCTTACTATCACTAATAACCTAACTATTAAGAAAATAGTGCCAATTGTGTTTTATGTGACAAGCATAAAAAGAAGAAAAATTGGGATTCATTTAAATAGTCCCAATTTTCCTCAAAATGTCTTTTATAGATGCTTCTTTTCACACCATGATATAAAGATGGCACTGCATTGGATTATTAAATTTTGTCCTTCAGGTCTCTCTTAATCTAGAACAATGTCTCCCTCTTTTTTATTTTAAATGAAGAAATTAGGCCAGATGTTTTGCGGACTGTCCTACATCCTAGATCTGTCTAATAGTTTCCTCACAGTCGGGTTTCATTTCATTTCAGTCGGGTTTCAGTGTAAGTTACATTTCAAGCCGGTTTCATTTCATTTCAGTCGGGTTTCAGTGTAAGTTACATTTCAAGCCGGGTTAGATTCAACTTAAACATTTTTGGTGATAATAGCTCAGAAGTGGTGATGCTGTGTATTTCATATTGCATCACAGCAGGAGGCACTTAATATCTGGCTGACTGTCCCACTATTTGTGATGCTGTATTGGTTACTCTGTTCAAGGTGATGACCACCAGATCCCTCTATTGTAAAGGAAGGCATCTCCTTTTGTGATAAGAAAGTAAGTGATGGGTGATACTATCGAGTTTTCCAATAACCTTTCACCTAATGATTTTAGTGTCTACTCTTGATTCTTTCTGGAATGGATAAACTTTCACACTAATATTTTCTGACAATAGGAGAGGTCACAGGGAGACTAAGAAGAGGAGACATCAAGTCTTCTTTGTTGGAGATTGTTCTGCATGTTACTGTTATCACAGATGCATGCGTTGTTATCTATTGCAGCCTAACAAACTGTCCCAAAATATAGTGACATCAAACAACAACAATATGTTTATGATCTCTGTGGGTCAGGAATTTGGGAGGATATCACTGGGGGCTTCTAGCTTAGGGTGTCCAACATGGTGGTCGTCAGATGGGGCTGGAGCTAGAAAAGCAGTAACCCAGAGTATCTGGGGGCTGTCAGGGAGTTTTTCTCTTTGTATCATCTCAGGCCTGCCCTGTGTCATCTCTCTGCATGGGGTGGTTTGGGTTTCCTTGCAGCACGGTGTCCTCAGGGTGGTAGGACTTTATATGGTGGCTGTTAAGGACTGAATATTTGTGTCCTCCCAAAATTCACATGTTAAAATCCTAACCCCCAAGGTGATGCTATTAAAAGGTGGGCTCTTTAGGAGGTGATAAGTCATGAGGGTGGAGCCGTCTTAGGTGGGATGAGTGCCTTTAGGAGAGGTCCCAGAGAGAGCTCACATGCCCCTTCTACCGTGTGAGGATACAATGGGAGGGTGTCATCTATGAACCAGACACCAGATCTACTGGTGCCTTCATCTTGGACCCCCCAGGCTCTAGAACTGTGAGAAATAAGTTTCTGTTGTTTCTAAGCCATACTGTTTATGGTATTTTGTTATAGCAGCCAGAGCAGACTAAGACAGTGGCTCAGGGTTCCAGCGTGTTTCCAGTGAGCTGGGTGGAAATGGCCTTGTCCTTTGCAGTTTGCTGTTGGAAGCCATGTAGCAACTCTACATAGTACTCTATTGGTTGACTAGTCATGACAGTTGGCCCAGATTCAAGGGGAAGGGACACACATCCCACTCTTGACAGTGAAGGTGTCAAAACATCAGCAGACATGTTTTAAAACACTATATTATTTTTATGAAGTAAGCATATATATCTGTATTTGCTAATATTTGCCTTAAAAAAGGATCTGCATAAATAATAATTGAGAAAAACAGAGCAATTAAAAATAAGACAAATAATAAATAATAAATGGATCAAAGAAACAGATATACCAGCTATCTGGACAGATTATACTTCCAGTGTAAAGCATGAAGGACTTAGGTGTTTGTAGCTCTAGTTGCTGGGTAAGAGGATGTTTACAAATTTACCTGCAGAGTTATTCTTTTCTCTTGACACTGAATTTTAGAAGGACTTTATTAAATGTATTCTTTCATCAGGGCCATTGAGAAAGAGAACCGTCAATGCCTGGCTTTGGTTTTTCAGAAGATAGAGAAATACTCTTTAGGTGGACACTTGTGAAACAATTTCTCTGGGAAAACAGAAATTTGAACACGAATACTAGCTTTTGATTAGTTTCTGCAGGGGAACTAAGATAAGCTGTGAGTATGTTACCTTCTGAAGATGTAGCCCCTGCTCTAATAAGGTCTGGCTCAGGGAACCTTGGCAAAAACTTGCCAACTCTGGCCACACATTATAATCGGAAGCAACTCTCATAAACCCACATGGCAAAGCTCATTTACTAGTTATGCAATTGTATTCTTTAGACCAATTGAATACAATCTCTGGGGATAGGATATAAGCATCAGTATTTTTTTTTTAAAGCTCCGCAAGTGATTCCAATGTGTGATCAGGCTTGAGAACCATTGCTGTAGAGCAGGGCTTGGTAAACTGTTCTGAAAAGGGCCATGTAGTAAGTATTTCCAGATTTGTAGTCATACTGCTTCCAACCCAGTGCTTCAGCTTTGCCTTTCAGCAGGACAGCAGCCATAGACAATGGGCATGATAAATGGGCATGGCTGTGTTCCAATAAAACTTTATTGCTGACACCTTGTTTGGGGACCCAGTTACATTTCAGCTCTTTAATAGCATCATCCTTGTATGTAGAGCCTCAGATGTGCAGACATGAAAGAAGGGACTACTTTTATAACTATTGTGACTCTCGTGGGCATTTTGAGTGGCAATTTAAATTCTTCTCTTTTTTTCCCCAGAGATGAAAGACTTTATTACTCACAGCAAAAGCAGTAGCCAGAGTATCAGAATTTGTGCTTTTCCCCCTGAACCCCAGTTCCCACAAGGGTAAAAATTTGGTCCTACATAGATACCTACACATGCAGTGGGTCATGTCACAAAAAACACTGAGGGTGGAGAACCAGCCATTCTGTAGCAGGCAGTGGCTTACTTGCTCTTTTCCCTTACTCTGTCACCCAGGCTGGAGTGCAGTGGTGTGATCTTGGCTCACTGTAGCCTCTGCATCCTGGGTTCAAGTGATTCTCATGCCTCAGCCTCCTGAGTGGCTGGGATTACAGGCCCACACCACGGCACCCAGCTAATTTTTTTTTGTATTTTTTTGGTAGAGACGGAGTTTCACCATGTTGGCCAGGCTGGTTTCGAACTCCTGACCTCAAGTGATCTGCCTACCTCGGCCTCCCAAAGTGTTGGGATTACAGGCGTGAGCCACAGCACCTGGCCTTTCCCTCAGCTCTCAAGGTGCACATTGCAAATGCAACCCTGAAAAATGGCCCCAATAAAGAACATTGCATTTCTGGTATATCCAGCAAGAATGTGCAGAAATGCAAAAAGCCCATGGAGAACCATCTCCCAACATCAGTACATGTCCCTGAAATGAAAATTAACATGTCTCAGAAAGATATAGACAAGAAAATGTGCAATTACTAATGTTTTAAACTATATAAACTAGCAACTACCTTTTGCCAAAACTTAGACTGAAGTTTCAAAACTTCAGTATCTTTTGAAACATCAGGTAATAGTGATACTTCCTTTTCAAACACTATCCTGTTTCCCTATATTAAAACCAGACTCTTTATCAGGACGACCAGAGTTTGAACTCTGGAGGCATGGTCCCTGAATACAAATATCTTTTCTGTCCCCTACCACTTCTTTTCTTTTTCTTTTCTTCGTTTTTTTTCCCCCTACCATTTCTTATTGCTTTCTAACAAAATTAAAATTTCTAAGTTAGTATTTATTGTCTTTTATTTTTAAAAGGAAGGGGGTTAATTCACAAGCTTATGCATTTCTTTTCATAGCATTCCCCCACCCCAGCTCTCCTCCCACACAAATCTTCTGTCTGTAGGACACAGATCTTTGGAACTAGGATGACATCAGAGATTATTTCTTTTCTGGTCCTCCAGAAGGTCTGTGACTTGCCCAGCATGGCTAGGGCAGCAACCAGGAGGGCAGGACCAGAATTCTGGCCTCAAGTTCCCTGGCTAGAGATCAGCTAACTCTTGCCCTCTGCCTCCCTCCTCTCTGCATTCACACCTGATTCCTGCTTTCCAACTTCCTCAAACACTAACGTGTCCACTGACCCGGTCTTCTGCCTCTTTCTGGATCCTAGACCTTGACGTTACCTTGATTTGTGTTCTAGTCATTGTTAATTATTTGAGGATGGAGTAGTGCATTGTCCTGCATTCTCCATCAGTTGTACAGCTGATGGTGAGAAGTGAGAGGTGACACAGTTATTGGAGGGCAGAATTGGAGGGCCTCCAACTTACTGTGGTTTAACTTATGAATTTTAGACTTTATGACAGTGTTAAAGTGCTATGTATTAAGTAGATGCTATACTTTGAATGTTGACCTTTTCCTTTTCCATCGTTTGCAGGATGATACTCTCTCACGATGCTAGGTAACAGCAGTGAGCTGCAGCTCCCATTCAACTGCATGATCAGCAGGGTAAAAAACTGATACTTAATTTATTGAAGTATACTGCATTCAATAAATTACATGAGACATTCTAATTCATTATGAAGCAGGCTTTGTGTTCGGTGATTTTGCCCAACTGTAGGCTAATATAAATGTTCAGAGCATCTTTAAGGTAAGCTAAGCTAAACTATGATATTCGGTAAGTTAAACATATTATATGCATTTCCAACTTGATATTTTTAACTAACGGTGGGTTTGCTGGGATATAAACCCATTGTAAGTCAAGGAGCATCCATAGTCCCTTCAGACTCAAGTCCAAAAGCGTCCTTTTCTTCTGAAAATACCTTCACTTTTCTGCATGTTATTGCTGGACAATCTTCCCCTACCCCCAACCTTTTCCCAAATCCTTTTCACTCAGACTTGGAAGACCCTACCCTCGCCTGGCCCTGTTTCTAGACCTCTCTATTCTTTTAGCTTCTTTTAGAAGACAGTCCACATTGTGTTATTGTCAGTGCTGGCTTAATCCTGGGCCAGTTTCCATCTGTGTAATCTTTTGCGTAATCTCATCTGCTCTCACAATTTTGAATTCCAAAAATACTCACACAGCTTCCTTATCTCTGCGTGGTATTTTTGCAGTTGCCTACTAGCTAAAATAATCCATTTAAAATTCTTGTCATATGTCAAAGAATTTAGGGAGGAATGGCATTTTCGAATTTTGACTGCATTACTCTATCACTCTATCACTGGAGAAATCAGCGCTCTTTGGCCTTATAACTTTTTTCTTTTAGCTATTTTATGTGCATGAATTTCCAGTTGTGTGAGGTGTAAGAATTATTAAATGAAAAGCTATGGAAATTTTGGAGATCTTGATTTCTTTTGGTTTTAATTACTGACTATATTCAGTGTCTAGGTAATAATTTGATTTCGAGATGATTCCTATGAGCAAACACCGTATATATTCCTATATTAAAAAGGCTAATTAAAAAATCAAATATCATCTCTCATCTGTTAAGCCAAGCTTAATTGTTAAAATAATTATTTTCTGTCTTTATAGTGCTTTGGCAAAACTGGTAGCAGTGTAAATTGAAATACCTTTTTTAGAAAGCCAGTTGACAACATTCAAAGGGATGTTTTTACAATAAAAACAGAAGGTGTATCTTACTGTGTTTGAATGTAATTAAAATGTTCAGAGAGAGAAAATGTTCAGAGGATGCAAGGATAGGGAGGTGGGACGTGAGTCCTGATAGCACTGGGCTAGTTCGAAGATTTTATTTAGATTTTCTATATGCTTGAGGATGGGGCTTTGTGGGCTCTAGAAGTCTCAGGGCTTTTTAATTTAACTCTGAGACTTTTGATTGGACGAAAGACTCCCTTTACCAAAGTTCCAACTTTTACATTCTCCTGCCAAAACTACCCAGTAGGAAATAATGAGACGGAGGGGGCAAAGCTATGTGCCTAGCAAGGGTGGGGCTCCTCCTGTCCTCTCTGTGCTCAGGGTAGTGGGTCACTGCTCTGGCTTGTAAGCTTTCCTCCGAGAAGCAGGAAATCAAAAGGCAGACCATGGTGCCTGCAAGTATGGCCTGGGAGTCATCTTCAAGGTCTCTCAGTGCCAGCTATCTTCAGGGTTTTATACTTTTACATAGAAACACCTGAATCAAGACAAAAATGCATCTGGCAACTTATTGCAATTTTTCCCCACATTTGATTTTTTCAGCATTAGCCAAGCCAAAAATAGTCTGGAGATTTGAGTGTTGGAACAATTAGCCACTTGTATTTTATGTGGAAAAAAATAAGAATTTCCAGGCTTGGCTCAGTCATTTTGTGTTGATTATACTGAGTACATTGAAGCGAGGTGACTGAGTTTTGCACACATTAGAAGCAACAGCTAAAACTCTGTACAGCTTGTGTTATAATTGGGAAAACAGGGATCTGTTCCAGCATCATATCATTCCCTGAGTTCTCTAGTAATATCACACTAACTTTCTCAGCAAAGCTAAGCAGATTAGTTGGAGGGGGTAGTAAGTAACTTGGTTGCAATAGAAATTCTTTCTGGTTAGGAAAAATGAAAGGCAGTGATAGGCCTCTGAACATTCTGGGAACAGTCATGCCTCTGTCTTTTGTCCCTGACAGAGAAGATAAAGTCACATGTAGATGAGGCTGAAGAGGATTTCTTTGAGTTGCCAGCAAAGCTCTGTTTCAGTTTATCTATTGATGTGAAACACAAAATTCCAACATAATGGCTAAAAACAACAACGATGTATGATTGTGACATTCTGTGGACCCAGGAGTGGGGCATATCTGAGTGGTTCTGCTCTGCATGATGTTGACTGGGTCACTTGTGCAGCTGCACTCAGTTGGAGCTCAGCTGGGGTGGCATATCCAAGGTGGCCTCTCATTGTCCAGGACTTTCCTCAGATGGCCCTCTGATAGTTCAGTAGTCTAGTCTGGACTTCTTATGGCATCACAGCTGACTCTGAGAATGTGAAAGTGGAAGCTGCCAGGCCTATTTAGGCCTGGTCCTGGGACTGGAACAGCATTGGCACTAGCCCAGCTACACAGAATAATACATGTTCAGGCTCCAAAAGAAATTTCATAAGATCTGTTGTGCCTTTTGATTAATTTCCTGTTCGACTTTTCTGGAAAAGAGATGAGCCTGGGATAGGAACTCACTACCTTTGTTTCTTGGCCAAAACAAGTCACAAGACCAACTGAGATTCAAAGGGAAGGGAAGTAGCCTCCAACTCTTGGTGGGCTGGGGTATCTGGGGGTCAAGTTGGGTTGGGGCAACTTGTTTCTTAGAGGGTACGAAGCACAGATAGGATTGTGTTTTCCTTTAGAAAACCCAATTTAAATTTATTATGCAAATGTTATTGATAACAAAGTATTAATATTTATGTTATTTAAATAAACGAAATGCTGGATGTAAAATAATTTCATAAATGGTCAAATACTTCAATAAATCAAGTTCTGACCTAATGGAAAGGCATAATTGAAAGGCTTTTAGAAAATGTAAAGCTTAGGGTCCTTATTTCACGCAGGAGAAAACCAAGGCTCCTATAAATATTTAACTTGCTTAAATTAATCATTTTTCAGTTTTAAGTCATTAAGTTTTTGTCTGGCATGTTGACAGAAAAAGGACTAGGAATCCCAGCTCAGTGCTTATCTTTCTCTCTATCTTCTGGTCATAACTTAGCAATTGTTCCTGAAGAAAATCTAACCTTTTGGTTTTCTTTGCCATAATCCAGAGTTTCTTGCCTTTGTCACTATGACATTTTGAGCTTAATGATTCTTGGTTGTTGGGGGTTGTCTTGTACATTGTGGGATGTTTGGCAATGTCCTTGGCTTCTGTCTACTGCCATAATCCAAGGCACTGACATTTCTTAGGTTGCAGTTCCTTAACTGTCTACATAATCATGATTGAGAATTAACTATTTTCCCAAACAAAAACTCAGGCACAGGTCTGATAAAGGACTCTTCCTGCCCCAATTTGTTTTTTTTTTTTTTTT
>NW_012121820.1:285821-308340 GCF_000951035.1 Colobus angolensis palliatus | reverse complement strand
GCCCCAATTTGTATATTCAGATATAGAAAAATGTTTTGAGCTATAAATTAAATGTTTAAAATAAAATTTTGATTTTATTACATACATTATACAGATCACTTTTAAAAAACAATTCCTTAAAATGCAGTTGTTTTGGCAAATGAGGAATTATGGTTCATAGGATTTTTCTTGCAAACCCAAACTGATAACTGTTGGCAAATGTCAGTTGTTGTCTTTTCACCTTACTTCCAGTTTGGGTAGAACCTAACTGGAGACGTGATGTTAAATAACAGTGTGTTCATAAAACACAAAGTGAAGCAGAGATTTGGCAAAATGTCTAGTTGATTTGAAACAAATAGACCAGAACATATTCAGTTTAAAAAGACTTCCTGATTCAAATATTATCCAGACTGAATTTCTACACAAATCAAATTGTTTCAAGTATTCATTTCACTTGGTATTGTGTCAAAATAGCTGCAGTGTCTGATAAATTATTCTTTCGTAGTTGTTTATGACTCCAAGCATATGTAATACAAAACGGAATTTGATCTGACAGTTTCCATCTCTCTTTCCCATGTGAGTGATAATGTTGATGGAACTATGGAAGAAACACCAACAATGAAATTAAATAATTTCAAGGTTTCTTGCTTAGGAAAGCTAGGTAGCATTAGAAGGTGCCTGGGAGGCAAAGCAGAGTGCATCCAAATGCTTCGGTCTTGATTGTTTAATAGTTGTTAAAAGCCAGTCAACTCACATTTATTTCTCCTTAAATTTCATAAATGGACCTACACAGCTTTGTCATACATAAACATGTGCTTGAATTCATTCCTTCATTTGCATTTTTGAACTTTCCGAAATACAAATACCTACAATAGCCCAATATGCTTGTTCTGCTCATTTGGAAAAGCTGCCTGATGATTTTCCCTTTGGCATTTTGAATAACTGCTAGCTGCAGATGCTAAATAACTCTCAAGTCTGTGTGAGTTAATATTTCTGCCGAGTTAATTCAATAAAATACAGTTGAAATCTCAACCAGATGCTATCTATCGTCTGACATGTACTTGACTGTGATAATGAAATGCTGCCTGACTTAGCCTTAAATTTTGAAGTTGAGATCCATATTGAATAATTTTTGAAGTCTGGTTTCCTGAACTTTTAAAATTACATATGAATTTAAAATTTGTTTTGCCAAATGGTGTGAAATAAAGACTTGATATGGTTAAGGTGAATTTGGTGACATAATCAAACTTATGTATTCATCTTGATAACTTGCCTTCCCTCTGGTTAGCTCCTCTCTCTTTTCTTCCCACGTTACCATGAGACTTGATTTGAGCACCTGTCCTGATCCTCTTAACTCTGCTCCACAATTTAGATTTGAATTACCTTTAATTACACTCTCAAGGTGCCCAGTTTTCTCTGTGAAAGAATTGTCCTACACAGTTCCATAGTTACATAAGAATCAGGCCCATTAATTTCTCTGTTGATTTTAATTTCTCCTGAGTATCAGATCTTTGGCAAAAGTATAAAAATTCACCAGGAGACTAAGAAAGAAGAAACAACATTCCAGATCAGAAGTAATTTATATGAAGACACAAATTATTGTGATCAGTGAGGACATTTGGTTCCCTAAACCAGACTGTTAGTAGCCCAGCTACACAGAAAATAGTACATGTTCAGGCTCCAAAAGAAATTTCATAAGATCTATTGTATCTTTTGATTAATTTCCTCTTAGACTTTTCCGGAAAAGAGATGAGTCTGGGATACGAACTCACTATCTTTTTTTCTCTGAAGCCTGTCTTTAACTCAGGGTTACCATGTATGATGTTTTGGAGAAATGGATTGCTGAATCCAGTTTGGATGGCTGCATATAAACATGGAAAGGGCCTCCTGTGTGAAGGCCGCAGTGTTCTCTCCCCACCTTAGAGTCAAGAGTTGTGCTGCTCCCTCACATTTTCCCTGCAAATGACCATTGAAAACTTGACATTGTTTAAGGTCAACAAGCCCAAAAGAATGTCTTATCCCAGTGTGTTGCACAGAATAGGTGTTGAGTAAATATCCAATAGTCAATCTGGCATTTACATTTAAACTGCTTTGTGAAAGCCCTTTGGGTTGCTGACTTCACTGCTCTGTTGTTCTTTTCCTAGTTTAAGATTAGGCGGGTATTTTAGGGAAAGTCTCATTTAGGGAAATGTCTTGAGGGCAGGACATTTGCATCTTGGTAGACCCTTTGCACCCAGAGGGACCTGTCTTCAGTTTCACATGTTCAGGGCTGTTATTAAGGCACCTGGCACACTAGATAGCATGGGACCTAGGAAAAGTGAGTGGGAGTATCCTACAGGATATTTCATCAATCTATTAAAGAATTCCTTTGCAATTTTCAACAGGGGTGACATTGTCCTTGAAGAGGTGAAAATTGATTCTTAGGGGATTGCAGAAATTTGGATATTACAATGGTTTGTGGTTTGCCAGGTAGCGCAATGATACCTGACAAAATCATAGTCCTTAATTTCTCTCATTAGGGAGAAATTTAATTTCAAATTGAAATTAATTAATTTAAAGTTTAAATATATATGTTTTTTCTTTGTAGAGGTACAATAATGAAAAAGAAAAAAAAATGACTGAGAAACACGATTCTGGAGCACACATCTTTTCTGTGGCTTTAGAAACTGCCCATGATAAATATTCTTTTATCTCCCTTTTTCAGGTAAAACCAGGACTTTAAACATATTAACATATTTCCCACTGTGGCCCTCCTTGTTTTTTTTTTTTTTTGAGACGGAATCTTGCTCTGTCACCAAGGCTGGAGTGCAGCAGCATGATCTTAGCTCACTGCAGCCTCTGCCTCCTGGGTTCAAACGATTCTCCTGCCTTAGCCTTCCAAGTAGCTGGGGACTACAGGCGTGCACCACCATGTCTGGCTAATTTTTGTATTTTTAGTAGAGATGGGGTTTCATCATGTTGGCCAGGCTGGTCTCAAACTCCTGACTCAGGTGATCTGCCCGCCTCGGCCTTTCAAAGTACTGGGATTACAAGTGTGAGTCACCGTGCCTGGCCACCCACTGTGGCTCTTCTTAAGGTGAACTCTTGAGAAAGTAACTGGAAGGAACCTTTCACATACCCTGGAGATGGACAACCAAATGCTGCACCTGCCCTGAATCTCCTCATACCTCCTTGCTTTAGTTCCCACCACATATTCCCAATCTTCTATCTCTCCCAAAAGGCAGCTTTCTCTAAATGGCCAATAAGGGCCAGACTTGGAAAAGGCAAGTCCTACTTTGGACCAACTGTAAGTTTCTTATGCTTTTCTTTTTCTCCCTTGGAAATGTTCGTATAATTCCTTCCAGACACAGTCTCCCGAGGCAGCTGCTTCTCTCCCTGGTGTGCCCAGCTGGGACTTACCTGCCCTTGACATTGGAGAAGATATGCAAATAACTCCTTGAATCCTTAGGGAACCATCATGGCTTTCCTTTAAGTATTCACTCTACCTAGGCACCCACACCCAGTCATAGCTGAGTCTGGACTCACCTGGACGATCTCATTTGAATCCTACTGCAGGAAGATGAGGCTGCTGGATATTATATCCTCTTTATAGACAGCAAAAACAATGTTGGTTAAAATAGATCTAGTGACTTACCTAAGATCACATAGCTAATACATAGTAAGGTCAGGACAGCTTCCCCCAACAACACATACACACTGGAATGTTCGTTCTCTGAGGGAAGGAGCCATGATGTTGCTCGCTGTCGTGTTCCGAGGGCCTAGCACAGGCCCTGGTGTATAGCAGGAGTTCAGTCAATATTTGTTTAATGAACATGGTTCTCTGAGCCTGGGGCTGTCAGATTACCAAGACAATGCAGGAAACTGTCCAAAATATGCAGGTCTGTTCATCTGGCCCACAGTTGATTTTACATTGGCAGCTACCACCTTCATTTTAAGAAGTGTAAAACAATAGCTGCAGCCACTTCTTCAAGCACAAAGCTTATCCCAAATTTCTGAGAGGCTTGCCATGGAGTCCGAGGACAGCTTGTCCTCTAGGCTGTATTTCATTTCAAATTAATTAAGTGCAATTATTGTTAAAAGACAGAGTCTTCTTGTTCTTTAAGTCTCTTGTATTAGGAGCCCCACATTCAGAGGTGAGACAACTCTCATTTCTGTTTTCAATAAAGTTTGCATACAACGCAAATGCACTTGCTATGGGCTGAATGTTTGTGTGCCCCCAAAATTCATTTGCTGAAACCTAATCCTCAAGGTGATGCTATTAAGAGGTGAGGTTAGGTGGGGTTATAGGGAGGTGACTGGGTCATGGGGACAGTACCACAGAGGAAGTCATTCATCCCTTCCCCCATGTGAGGACACAGTAAGAAGCTACCACCTACAAAGCAGAGAACTGGTCATCACCAGACACTGAATTGCCAGAACCTTGATCTTAGACTTTCAGGCCTCCTGAACTGTGAGCAATAAATTTCTGTTGTTTATGAGCCACCTGGTTTATGGTGTTTTTTTGCTCCAGCATCCTGAACAGACTAACACAATGCTAAGTAAAAATGTGCATGTACTTCAGAAGATAGAAAATGCCCTACAAAATTAAGTTTACTTATCTTGCAGTCAATCATTTATTGTGAGAAAAGAGGGAGATATAATGAATTGTCACAGGTTTGGTACAAAAACATAAACCAACTTTCTTTTGTATTAGCTTCTGATGGGAAATGTGTTTTGGTTAGCTCAGTAGGTGTGGGATAAATACATTCCCAAATGAAGAAAATCAGCTACTCACCTAGCCAGTCATGGGCCAACAGCATTTATTATGCACTAGTACTGTTAGGCAATGAGGAAGATAAAGATGGATCGAGAAAAAGTCTTGTCAATGATAAGACTGCAATAGATTAGGATAGGTAAAACATAACATAATTACATTGCAAGAAAGAAAGTGAAAAGTGTAAAAGACTATTAGGTGTTTAAAGATGGGAAGAATTTTTCCTACTTTCGGGGATAGGGTAAGAGATGACAGGATCAGATAAAGCAGTGTGGAGGCAATATTTGTTTGGATCTTAAATTAAGGAGCAACCTGGATTACAAATATTAAAAACAAGAAAGAAAGAATAATCCAGGCAGAGAATATGACAAGTGGCATAGAAGCAGATAAATGAACGCAAAGCAACAAAGCCCAGTGTGATTGGAATGTGTGGGCCTGCTTCTTGAGAACTAACCTTAGAAGGTGCTGGAAACTGTGGGAGTCAGTAGAGCTATTGTCATTCTGGAGTCTTATTGAAATGGCTTTTCCTGTTCCCTTTAAATTAGGCATGGCTGTGTATCTTAATTTGATTTCCCATAAAGGTGGACCCTGAGACAAAGTCTTGGGTGCAATGTAGCATATGTGGAAGGTGATCTCAGGAAACAAAAGTGAGGAAATGGTCATGCCTGTAATCCCAGCACTTTGGGAGGCTGAGGTGGGCAGATCACCTGAGGTCAGGAGTTCAAGACCAGCCTGGCCAATATGGTGAAACCCCGTCTCTACTAAAAATACAAAAATTAGCCAGGCGTGGTGATGGTGCTTGCCTGTAATCCTAGCTACTCAGGAGGCTGAGGCAGGAGAATCACTTGAACCCGGGAGGCAGAGGTTGCAGTGAGCTGAGACTGCGCCGTTGAACTCAGTCTGGGCGATAAGAGCAAAACTCTGTCTCAAAAAAAACCCAACAGAAAAACAAAACAACAACAACAAAAAAGTGAGGAAGTTGGGCAGTGAGACAGGGATGAGGGAAAAGCTAGCTATGGGCAACTGGTGCTCAATTCTAATGAGGCCACTCAGAGAAATAAAGCTAATCTTGCCTCAGAATTGTGTCATAAAAAAAACAAAAGAGGGATGCTGGGGCATTGATCACCAACTACCACCCTCCAGTTGTTGAATGTTGCTGCAGTGGCATTATCATCCTTGCATTTCTGGATTGTGTGAGTGGAACCAGCCCTGGTGTTGGGAAAAGTCCCTGGGAATAGGAGAGAGAAGCAGGCATTTGAGGTGGAAGCTGCCAGCTTGCTGGGAACTGCACTGTGCTCCAGGGAAGCTCCCGTAGCTGAGGTGAGGTGGCTCATGGCCTCACAGTACTTGCCCCAGCACAGACCTTAACGTTGGTCAACAGAAGATGAGCAAAAGTGAGAAATGTCACTTCTGGTGGAAACTTTAAGAAACAACTCATGATTTCCGTATTCCTTCTCCCTGTCAGGGTGGCAATGATGATTCAAATGATGGGGGTTCCCTTCACTCGTCCCAGAGTGAGAAGATGTGGAACAGAAGTAGCAACTGACTCACAGTGGACAGACACGTAGCGGGAGTGAGAAATAAACCTATTTCTTATAGGCACACAAGATAAGGGTTGTGATTGGTACAACATAGCCTATCCCAATCTGACTGATGTATATATATTCTGAAGGGATTTGTTTCATGATGATTAATTATGGTAAGATACCACAAAAATCCAGTGGTACAAACAAGATAGAAATGTTTTCTTTTCTTTTTTTTATTATACTTTAAATTGTGGGGTACATGTGCAGAATGTGCAGGTTTGTTACATAGGTATACATGTGCCATGGTGGTTTGCTGCACCTATTAACCCGTCATCTACATTAGGTATTTCTCCTAATGCTATTCCTCCCCTTTGCCCCGTAGCCCCAACAGGCCCTGGTGTGTGATGTTCCCCTCCCTGTGTCCTCATTGTTCAACTCCCACTTGTGAGTGAGAACATGTGGTGTTTGGTTTTCCGTTCTTGTGATAGTTTGCTGAGAATGATGGTTTCCAGCTTCTTCCATGTCCCTGCAAAGGACATGAACTCATCCTTCTCTATGGCTGCATAGTATTCTATGGTGTATATGTGCCACATTTTCTATATCCAGTTTATCATTGATGGGCATTTGGGTTGGTTCCAAGTCTTTGCTATTGTAAATAGTGCCACAATAAACACACTTGTGCATGTGTCTTTATAGTAGAATGATTTATAATCTTTGAGTATATACTCAGTAATGGGATTGCTGGGTCAAATGGTATTTCTAGTTCTAGATCCTTAAGGAATCACCACACTGTCTTCCACAATGGTTGAACTAATTTACACTCCCAGCAGCAGTGTAAAAGCATGCCTATTTCTCCACATCCTCTCCAGCATCTGTTGTTTCCAGACTTTTTAATAATCGCCATTCTAACTGGCCTGAGATGGTATCTCATTGTGATTTTGATTTGCATTTCTCTAATGACCAGTGATGATAAGCATTTTTTCATGTTTGTTGACTGCATAAATGTCTTCTTTTGAGCAGTGTCTGTTCATATCCTTTGCCCACTTTTTGATGGGGTTGTTTGTTTTTTTCTTGTAAATTTGTTTGAGTTCTTTGTAGATTCTGGATATTAGCCCTTTGTCAGATGGGTAGATTGTAAAAATTTTCTCCCATTCTGTAGGTTGCCTGTTCACTCTGATGGTAGTTTCTTTTGCTGTGCAGAAGCTCTTTAGATTAATTAGATCCCATTTTTCATTTTTGGCTTTTGTTGCCATAGGTTTTGGTGTTTTAGTCATGAAGTCTTTGCCCATGCCTGTGTCCTGAATGGTATTGCCTAGGTTTTCTTCTAGAGTTTTTATGGCTTTAGGCTTACGTTTAAGTCTTGAATCCATCTTGAGTTAATTTTTGTATAAGGTGTATGGAAGGGAACCAGTTTCAGCTTTCTGCGTATGGCTAGCCAGTTTTCCCAACACCATTTATTAAATAGGGAATCCTTTCCTCATTGCTTGTTTTTGTTGTTTATCAAAGATCAGATGGTTGTAGATGTGTGTGTTATTTCTGAGGCCTCTGTTCTCTTCCTTTGGTCTATATATCTATTTTGGTACAGTACCATGCTGTTTTGGTAACTGTAGCCTTGTAGTGTAGTTTGAAGTCAGGTAGCATGATGCCTCCAGCTTTGTTCTTTTTGCTTAGGGGTTGTCTTGGCAATGTGGGCTCTTGTTTGGTTCCATATGAAATTTAAAGTAGTTTTTTCCAATTCTGTGAAGAAAGTCAATGGTAGTTTGATGGGGATAGCATTGAATCTATAAATTACCTTGGGCAGTATGGCTATTTTCACAATATTGATTCTTCCTATCCATCAGCATGGGATGTTCTTCCATTTGTTTGTGTCCTCCCTTATTTCCTTGAACAGTGGTTTGTAGTTCTTCTTGAAAAGGTCCTTCACATCCCCTGTAAGTTGTATTCCTAGATATTTTATTCTCTTTGTAGCAATTGTGAATGGGAGTTCACTCATAATTTGGCTCTCTGTTTGTTATTTGTATTTCGGAATGCTTGTGATTTTTGCACATTGATTTTGTATTCTGAGACTTTGCTGAAGTTGCTTATCAGCTTAAGGAGATTTTGGACTGAGATGATGGGGTTTTCTAAATATAAAATCATGTCATCTGCAAACAGAGATAATTTGACTTCCTCTTTTCCTAACTGAATACACTTTACTCTTTTTCCTTTTTCTTTCTCCAGAAACAAGGTCTTGCTTTGTAGCCCAGGCTGGAGTGCATTGGTGTGTGATCATGATTTGAATGCCTGGGCTCAAGTGATCCTCCTTGAGCCTTCCAAGTAGCTGGGATTATAGGCATGCACCAGTACGCCCAGCTAATTTTTACATTTCTTATGGAGATGGGGTTCTTGCTATGTCGCCCAGGCTGGTCTGAACTCCTGACCTCAAGCAATTCTCCTACCTTGGCCTCCCAAACTGCTGGGATTACAAGTGTGAACCACTGTGCCTGGCCTAGAAGTGTATTTCTAAAGTCTGGTTAAAGAGGGGGTCTACGTTCCTTTTTCATGTTCCTTTGTCACTTCCTATGTAGGAGTCAGGAAGCTTATTCTGCAGAGGGCCAGATAGTAAGTATCTTAGGTTTTGTGGGCCATTTGGCCTTTTTGTTACAACTACTCCAACTCTGTTGTTGGAGAGGCAAGCAACCATACACAATATAAATGAATGGGTGTGGCTGTGTTTAAAGAAAACTTTATTTTTTATTTACAAACATAAACAGCAGACCGGATTTGGCAAACAATATGGGAAGACAACTCATAATTGAACACTGAGAACTAGAATCAGAACTGGAATGAGATTTGGATGTTCTAGTAGCTGATGATAGCCAGATGTGTCTGTTTCTACAAAAGGGATGTATCTGCCACATAGGTCTGATTATGATACTTTCTCCTTGAATTGCATCTCTCTGGTACTCCTTTATTTAGCATATTCCCCATACTCCCCATGCTAAATAACTCTTCAGCTTGGTGGCCAATTTGTTTAAGGTAATGATTCATATCTGTGTTCTGGTTCATTATGTGATCTCATTTTTAGGTTCTTGGAGAGTTTCTCATTTTTTCCATTGGCTAGCAGCCAATAATTTTATATTTTTTATTGAAAAATAAAATGTAAAATGTCTAACCATAAGAATAAGAAGATATAGGTGAATGTGTAGTATTTTGATAGGAAAGCAGGTTTAAAAGCAACAACAACAACAACAACAACAAAATCTGATTATTACTAGTCAAATGTAATGAATAGAAAACAGATTATTTTAAAATAAAACTTCTCCATGCAAGCCAACTATGTAACATTAAATGTAAATCAAACACAGAAAAAAATTGGAACAGATGACAAATGAAATCATTATGAAATCCTAAAATAGTTTTCATATATAAATAGCTCTAATGAACAAATAAGAATTCTTATAGATAATTGTGGAAAGAACATGTGCAAGTGATTCATGAACACATGCTGTTAATAGATATCAATAGTTATTATACATGCTATTAATAGCTAATAATCATATAAAAGACTATTTGACTTCCAGGGAAATGATAGAAAGGCAAAGGCAAATGGGAGATTGGGGGCCATTGTGGCAGAGACAGACAGTGCTCACAAATGTTCCACGTACTCTTGATATTTCCAGCCCTTCTTTGTAGTGAGGCTGGGTCATGTGACTGGTTTTGGTCAATGGACTATGAGCAGATGTGACATCTTGGCATCTGGGTCAAGGCAGTTAAAAACCAGGGTGCTTCCTCCAGCCCCCTCTGCTGCCTGCAGCAGTCTTGGAGTCTACACATTCCAGATGCTGTAGCTGCAAGATGGAGGAGTGAGGGATAAGCTTTTATGGTGTTAAGCACCAAAATTTCAGCAATAAGCTTGGTGTGTTATAGAAACAGAGAGAAAGCCAATAGGGCTGGACCACAGTGGACTGGGGAGAAAGTGGTAAGAGATTATGTTGGAGAGAGAGGCAAGAGCTGTGTAGGGAGGGCTGTGTGGCTAATGGGGAAGAGTTTAAATTTGATTTTTAGTGCAATGGAAAGCAATGTATCAAGAATGTGCCTTAAGAACCTTAAAATTGTCCCCACTCTCTGATCCAGAAATATGCAGGATCTGTTCCAAAGATTCCAAGAAAAAAATCTGTAATGTAGTCAAAGATTTATATATAGCAGCATTTTTTTCTAAATTATAATAGCAAAAGTTGAAAAAGCTTAAATGTCTAAAAATACAGGAATGATTAAAGCATAATATTGCTATTATTAAACAGATCTTTTCCTGAATGATTTTAAAGATAGCAATTCTTATTTTGCATTCACAGTAGCAACGAAACTTAAAAATAAGGTAAGGAAGATGTAGAAGATCTTTAGTGGAGAAAGGAAAGGCTGACCTGAATTAATGGAGGGAAATACCAAGTTTTTGTATGCAAGAGTTTGATATTGTGAAAGTGTTGCTTCTTCCCTATTCAATTGTTAATCAATACAATTCTAATGAACATTCCTAGAAAATTTTAACTGAATTTCACAAGCTTGAGTCTAAAGTTCATCTAAAGGAAAAAAATGTGCAAGAAAAACTAAGAATAGTTTGAGAAAAGCACAATGTGAACTCTTGTATAGCTATGGACATTGGCTCAATAGAAAAAATGGAATCCAGAAAGAGACCTATGTTTATGTGACAATTTAGAGTATGACAAAACTAGAGTTTCAAAGCAACAGGAGAAAAACACTATACAATAAATGAGTCTGACACAATTGAGTATCCATCCACATTGAAATGTAGTTAGCTCTGTCCCACACACAATACCCAGAAAAATATTCTGAAGAACTTCACCTTTTAAAACAACCGAATATTAAAGGAGTAGAAGAAAATTTAGGTGCAAATGGCAGCCACAAGTTTCTCACGAAGTTAAATATAGAATTACTGTATAACCTAGAAATTTCGTTCCTAGGTATAAACCCAAAAAACTAAAATCAGGGGCTCACATAGAGCCTTGCACACCAATGTTCATAGCAGCATTATTCACAGTAACCAAAATGTGGAAACAACCCAAATGTCCATCAATAGACGAATGGACAGACAAAATGTGGTAAATACATAATATGGTTTGGATATTTGTCCCCTCCAAATCTCATGTTGAAATGTGATTCCCAATGTCGTAGGTGGGCCGGATGGGAGGTGTTTGGGTCATGTGGGCAGATCCCTCACGAATGACTTGGTGCCTCCCCTGTGGTAATGAGTTCATGCAAGATCTGATTGTTTAAAAGAGCCAGGGCATTTTCTCCTTGCTCTCTTGTTCCCTCTCTTGCCAGGGATACAACATCTCTCCTTCCCTTCCACCATGACTAAAAGCTTCCTGGGTCTCAGCAGAAGCTGAGCAGATGCGGGCATCATGCTTGTACAGCCTGCAGAACTGTGAGCCAAATAAACCTCTTTATAGATTACCCATCATCAGATATTCCTTTTTATTGCAATGTGAATGGACTCACACAATACATACAATGGAATATCATTCAGTCTTAAAAATTAGGAAATTCTGACATATGCTACAACATAATGAGGACATTATGCTAAGCAAAACAAGCCAATCACAAAAAATCAAATATTGTATTTTTCCACTTATATGAGATCCTTAGAGCAATCAAATTCATAGAGACAGAAAGTAGACCAGTGGTTTCCAGGGGCTGGAAAAGTAGGGAGTTGTTTTTATTTCTTTGTTCTTTTTGAGACGGAGTCCTGTTCTCTTGCCCAGGCTGAAGTGCAATGGCGTGATCTCGGCTCAAACTCCTGACCTCAAGTGATCCACCCAGCTTGGCCTCCCAAAGAGCTGGGATTACAGGCATGAACCGCTGCTCCAAGCTCAGGAGTTCTTGTTTAACAGGTAAAGAGTTGCAGTTGGGATGACGAAAAAGTTCTGGAAATAGACGGTGGTGATGCTTGCACAACCTGTAAATGTACTTAATGCTGAAATGTGGTAATTAAAAATGGATAAAATTGTAAATGTTTAGTTATATATATTTAGCATAATAAAATGTAAAAGATCTATAAACGATGTACATTAGGGGAGAAAAAGCAACCATAAAGTTCAGGGGCTGTGTATCAGAGATGAACACTGTTTCATATTACAGGGAGGCTTTGAGAGGCAGAAGTTCCTAGGCCATTGAGAATGAAAGCAAATAGAGATTGGATAGAGATTAAAATTGACAATATAAAAATGTAGCTGTATATATAAAATATATAAATATTAAATGACAATGTAAAATGTAGAAATTTAAATTGACAATATAAAAATGTAGAAAAAGAAAAAAGCTGAAAAAAGGGAAAATTTTCAAAGAAGTAGTGTGCTTAAGTTTTTAAAAATGGAAAACAATGAAAAGGAGCAGATTTCTATTCAATATAACCCACATAAAATATGCAAACAGGGCACTGCAAATTGTTTATTTAATGAGGATTTAGTTATTGGTCAAAACAAGAGAAGAAAGAGAGTCAGAGCATTTTTCTAATCACATTCATAACTTGCACATGCCAGAAGAAATCCTGGCAAACTTGCAACTTCATATTCTTCCCTGAATGAAGATTAATTGCAATCGTGAAATGTCACTTGTACACAAAAAGTCCCACATGCAATTACTACAATGGAACAAAACGGCTGAATAAACCGTGAACAATCAATAGTATTCCATGCAGATAAGTCAGTGCTGATAGAGAACATTGGTGTGATGTTCTTCAAAACAAAGCACAACAAAGATTTCTGAGGCACAATATTTACTAAAAAAAGAAGAAAATTTTCTGAGTTTGCTAGAAATAATTTCAAAATTTGAATGGCCAAACATGTGAGATGCATAAGAAATTGTAAAATAAATTATCGCTCTTTAGGATGGAGAATTCGATATGTAATGATTAATTTAACAGGTAATTAAGTGAAACAAAATGCCACATAAAAATTTAAAAGGTATATATTACTCAGTTCAATCAGATTGTGGCAGGGACAAAATGTTACACAACTAACATTTGTTGTACATATGGTTGAACCAGAAGACAAAAACAAGAAGGTTGAAATGAGTATTTCATCGATTCTACACCTGTTGTAAAGTGTACATTGTTTTTTTTACTTAATTGAAGAATCAAAAAATCTTTAGATAACAGGCATTAATTTAAAAGACTGATGAGGGCAGCGTAAGGCAGTGGTGTTGATGTGGCCACAAAAAAAAAAAAAAAAAAAAAAAAAAAACCTGGGCAAGCTAGACTGTGGGCTGAAATATCCAGAACCAATCTTTGTGCCAGGTACTGTACATAGTTAGAATTCATTACTAGGAGGCATAGCCTCAGCTGTGCCAATTATAATTACATTTTTGGGGACTAATTCAGAGATTATGTCTGATTATGTCTGATAATCTCTTCACCAGTATAAATTGGCATATTTTGAAGAAATTCATATAAAATTTGATCCTGCAATCACTCTCAGATAACATGGTTGGGAAATGTGAAAGCAATTAGATTTAATTTAGATACGATGCAAGATGCATTAGAAGAGTTAGACATAACAGCAGAAGATTCTCAAATAGAGTGATTGTAGACTTTGAGAAAAAAGGTAATATTAAATTTGTACCATAAACATTAGTATGAACTGATGTTTGCAAAAGGTCACAAATCCAAAAGGATCTAAGTTAGCTATTCACTTTTAAAAGGATTGAAAATATCTTAAAAACTTTCAGAAAATACTTTTTTAAAAATAAAAATGTCATGAGAAATATGCAATAAAATGATATTGCAATAAATAGTCATGCATTGCTTGATGATGGGGATAGGTTAGGAGAAATGCATTGCTAGGTGATTTCACTGTTGTGCAAACTTAGTGTGCTTATGCAAACTTAGATGGCATAGCCTGCTTTGCATGTAGCCTATAAGGTATAGCCTATTGCTTATAGGTTACAAAGCTGTACAGCATGTCACTGTATTGAATATGGTAGGCAATTGTAATACGATGGTGAGTATCTGTATATCAAAACATAGAAAAGGTACAGTAAAAATACATAAAAGATTTTAAAAAATGGTACACTTGTATGGGGTACTTATCAAGAAAGGAACCTGAAGGACTAGAAGTTGCTCTAGGCAAGTCAGTGAGTGAGAAGTGAGTGAATGTGAAGGCCTAGGACATTGTTGGATGCTACTGCAGACTTTATAAACACTGTAGCCTTATGCTACATTAGACTTAGAAAAATATGTGTCTTTTTTCAATAACAACTTAGCTTACTGTGACTTTTTTACTTTACAGACTTTTAAATGTTAACTTTTGACTCTTTTATAATAACATTTAGCTTTAAACACAAACACCTTTTAGAGGCTGAGGCAGGCGGATTGCTTGAGCCCAGGAGTTAGAGACCAGCCTGGGCAACATGACGAGATCCCTTCTCCACAAAAAAATACAAAAATTAGTCAGCTCTGGTGGCTCATACCTGTAGTCCCAGCTACTAAAGAGGCTGAGGTGGGAGGATCACTCCAGCCTGGGAGGTTGAGGTTGCAGTGAGCCATGACTATACCACTGCACTCCAGTCTGGGCAACAAAGTGAGAACCTGTCTCAAAAATAAAAGTAAAATAAAAATAAATAAATAAATGAAAGAAAGAAAAAAGCACCCACAAACACATTGTATAGCTGTAAAAATGATTTTCTTTCTTAATATCCTTACTCCAAAAGGTTTTTCTCCATGTAGCAATTATTTTCTCTTTTTTCTACTTTTTTCTTTTTGAGATGGAGTCTCACTTTGTCATCCAGGTTGGAGTGCAGTGGCATGATCTCGGCTCACTGCAACCTCCTTCTCCTGGGTTCAAGTGATTCTTCCGCCTCAGCCTCCCGAGTAGCTGAGATTACAGGAGTAGGCCACTACGCTCAGCCAATTTTTGTTTTATTTGTAGAGATGGGGTTTCACCATGTTGGCCAGGTTGGTCTCAAACTCCTGACCTCAAGTGATTCGCCGGCCTTGGCCTCCCAAAATTCTGGGATTATAGGCATGAGCCACCACACCTGGCTCTTTTTTTTATTTTTTTTAACTTTTAAACTTTAAAAATATCATTGTCTTTCACTTTCACATCTTGTCCCACTAGAAGGTGTTCAGGGGCAATAGCACGCATGGAGCTGTCATCTCCTATGATAATAATGTCTTCTTCTGGGATAACTCCTGAAGGATCTACCTGAGGCTGTTTTACAGGTAATTAAAAAAAATTAGAAGCAGTACACTCTAAATTAACAACAAAAAGTATAGTATAGTAGATACACAAACCAGTAACATAGTTGTTTATTAACATTATCAAGCATTATGTGCTGTATATAAATGTATGTGCTCCACTTTTAAATGGCTGGCGCTGCAATAGGTGTATTTACACCACATACATGTGAGTAATGTATTGTGCTATGATTTTACGATGGCTACAATGTCGCTAGGTGGTAGGAACTTTTTAGCTCCATTATAATTTTATAGGGCCATGGTCCCTGGTTGACCAAAATATCATTAGATAGTACATGTTTATAAGGTCAGGTGAGGTGGCTCATGCCTGTAATCCCAGCACTTTGGGATGCCGAGGTGGGCCGATTATGAGGTCAAGAGACCATCTTGGCCAACATGGTGAAACCCTGTCTCTATTAAAAATGCAAAAATTAGCTGGGCAACACGCCTGTACAGGTGCATACCTATAGTCCCAGCTACTCAGGAAGCTGAGGCAGGAGAATTGCTTGAACCCATGAGACAGAGGTTGCATTGAGCCGAGATTGTACCACTGCACTCCAGCCTGGTGACAGAGTGAGACTCTGTCTCAAAAAAAAATGTATGAAAATGAAATGGCAATTATAATCATCATATCTGGAAATATTCTCAAAGCCATTTGAATAGATTCAAGGATGACAAGAATTCATTGCATATTTTAAATTTTTATTTATGTAGCTGATTTGTTTTGCTAAGACCACCAGAGCAGGCACAAAAGAACCAGCGAGTAGGCAAGGGTAGGAGCAAAACTGCAAATTTATTTTGGTCACCTAAGGTGTGGGGGAGAGGTCTGTCGGCCTCCGGCAAAGGAGGCCAAGAGAGTCACCCAGTGAAGCTCTCGGACGGAGTTCCTACAGTCCCAACAGGAGTGAGGGACTGAGGAAGGCCGCGTGGGACGCTGGCCGGGAGCGGCTTTTCTAGGAGTGGGAGGGCAATAGGCGGGGCACGGGCGTGTCGGGGGCGTTCCACAGGTGCGACCAGGTAAATCTTGGTCTCTTCGGATTGACGTCACCTGGCGCATGCCCAGTTGGTCTGCACCCTCCCTGGGCGCTGGCTGCATTTTCGCACACACGGGAAAAGTTGGTGGTGAAGAACCCGGAAGTGCACCATCTTGCCTCTTTTCGTCCAAACAGTAGCTATCTTTTAATATTTGAGCTCAGAATCTCTAAGGATTTTAGGAAGCTAAAACAAAAAAAAATCCTCCTGAAATAGAGTGAATGAAATGTTTGCAAATGCGTGTATCCATTGTGCAGATATTCACGATTCCTCAAGCACAGAGGCATATAGGTAAATGATGCTTATGACTCGGACAATGCTTACTGAATGCTTACTGCATGTCAGATATTTTGTTAGTGCCAGGGAGATGATGGATAAACAAAATAGACATAGTCTCTGCTCTCTATATAACTTACATGCTAGTAGGGAATATAGATGTGTAGACAGCAATTTTTAGATGGTGTGCAGGAAAATAGGATGAGGTGCATCCAGGGAGCTCACAGACAGAGAAGGGACACTTCATTCTGTCTTGGTAGCAAGGAATAGTAGATTATAATATGAAGAACTAATAAAGGGATGAAAGAGCATTGAAGACCAATAAGAGAGGCTTGTTCTCTTTGCTCTAGATTCTTGCATATGTTATGGTCTCTGCCTGGAGTCCTGTGACAGTCACACTAGGCACTAGGTGGTGCCTGGACTAGGCATATTTTGAGGTGGCTGCTTTTCTCATATGCTTTTCTCTGGGATCTGATCATTCCTTTCATCTCTTAGCCACACATGTGTGGTGTCATCTCCATCCTTTCTTCCTTTTTCCCTTACTTCCTGTCTCCCTTTGTTCTTTCCTTCTTCTGTCTACCCTACCTGTTACACCTGATTGCAACTAGGGTTACTCATATCATTGGCTGGTCATTAACCAACCAGTATCTGTCTCCCCATATCTCTGGAGACTTGGAAGTTATAATACAGGAGTTATTAAGAAATTATTTTTAGGCAGCTGAAAGGGTGAAAGTTCTCCGTGGAATTTTCCTTCACTAAAAAGCAACCCCCAAACTGTTTTTTCTCTAGCAGAAAGCAGTCTGAGAAGTCAAGTATAGGCATGCAAAATAGAAACTTTTATATGTAAATGACAGCAGCTGTATTTGCAAGCCAGGTATATTCAATATGGCGTCTCCCGCCCTCTTTTCCTTGTCATCATGTGTGCCGGGTGTCATGTCAGCCTCCGGATAAAACCACGTGTACAGATATCATGGCCGCTGCCAGGTGGAGGCCCTATTTGCATAATAAAAGACTAGGGTGGGAAGGCCAGCCTTTTTGTGGGCTATGTAAATAGCACACCTGGTCAAGCCAATGCCCTGGGCCGTATGTAAATCAAACATCGCCTCCTGAAGCCTCTGTACAAACCAATTGCCTTCCGCCACAGAAGACAAACCCTCTTTTGGTTGACCCGCTTACTCAATCAACATGAGGAAACTTTTTCTCTCCCTTTTCTTTTTCTATTACACTTTCTGCTCCTGAACCCACTCCTCATGTATGTCCGTGTCCTGAATTCTTCTCGACTGAGACCAAGAGCCAGGGTATATACCGCAGACAACGGAGCCGTTTCAGTAAGAGGCACAGCAACTGCATTGAAACACGGTCTGTTGAGTAAACAAATAATTACCCCTCAACTTGATCCATGGGAACTCAAAGTACATTTTGGAGCTTTCAGAACCAACAACGCTCATATCTTTATTATGTCATCATAAAAATTTTCTTTATGAAGTATATGAAAATGATGCTAACTATAACCATATTATTCTGTTTCATAACCAGCAACAATGCATTAGTTCCCTCAACCAAATCATAAACTGCTAATATAGGAATGGATGCGTTTATTAAAAACAGACATTTGTGTTCCAATTTAGTATTCACTAAAGATTTGTTAGGTAATCTAAAATGAAGTTAATATAATTTTAGCTAAATTTTGAACTATTACATATGCTTTTTAAATGAGGCTTGAAGGGAAGAAGGATTGACTTTTAATTGTGGTATCAGTAGTGAAACTGTTGTAGATTTCTGTTTCGGAGTTAAAAAAAATTGTTGAGTGGTGATATAGCAGAATGTAACAGATATTGCCAAAATCTGCTGCCTAACAAACTGTTCCAAAACTCGGTGGCTTAAAATGATAATTCTCATGAATCTGATGTTAAGGGTGGTTTGATCTGAGCTGGGCTAGACTAGAGAGACTTGACTCTGCTCCATGTCTCTGATCCTGCCCGGGGACAAGCAGACTAGCCCAGGTATGTTCTTCTCATGGTGATGAGAGGCGAAGAAAGCAGGTGCACACTTACAGGATCTCTCAAGGCCAAGGTTCAAAACTGGCAGCCTGTCACTCCATCTCATTTTATTTCCCAAAAGGTGTCTTAAGGCCATACCCAGAGGGAAGGGGAAATGATGTATGCCATTGCATACTGAGAGGGCCCTGCAAGGTTTTATTGGAAGATCATGTAGACAAGGAGGGTGATGAAGAATGGACAGCGATATAATCCACACACAGAAACTGCCTAGTTATTCAACAAACTCGCTTCTCTTCTTCCTGGAGCCCACAGTTACACTGTCTTTCCTTGCCTCTCATGCTGTAATGTCTGGCTATGTAACTGAGTTCTTGCCAAGGGGATGTGAAGCAGAAATGACTTGGCCCATAAAAATTTCTAATGAGAACTCTGTGCTATTTCCCCTTTCTTTGACTAGATGCAGACAAACTAAGAAAACTTGAAAGCCACATGTTGAATATAGTCAGTAGCATAAGATGAAGGAGGCTGTGTCCAATCAGCAACTTCCTTTTGAACTTTGAGAAGCAAATAAGCTTTTATTGTGCTGGCACCATTACTTATTTTGGGGTTTGTTTATGATAGCAACTAGACTGGCTTACCCTGAATGATACATGTGATGTGTCTGGAGAAAGGCTCTAACAGTGCCTCCGGATTTCCTTGAGAGCACTTTAGACACACTGCCCTAATGCTTATTAGGTTCAGCTTTCATTTCTTATGGGTAGCTTCTCCATATTTGCCAAAATCAGGAAGGAGAAACCTTGATTATCCTGAGGTTGGGGAGATATTCCTCCTGGTAACCAGGGCAGAATATAACATGGTAGTGCAACATCAACACTTCAGTGACCAAAATAAATTCCTGCAAAAGGTCAGGGATGGAATTGGCTTTCAGTTTCAATTAGGCCTTTTATTGCTTCATTACTTCCTTGATTCCATCCGATTCCTTTAGTGGGGAAAAAAGGAGAAGGAGAAGTATTAGGAGAAGGATTGTGTGGAAAAGTAAGCTTTATTTCAAGGCATTGACAAACTGGTAGGAAGAAGCACAGAGTTACTTGTCTATGTGTCTATGTAGCAAGGGCTCAGTTAGGAGTCCCACCAATTCCTGCCTGAGGCCTGCTCAATTTCCTCTTTGGGCTGAAACTACAAAGTAGGCTTGCAGGTGCCAGTGATATCTTTGTTATCCAAACATGCTCCAAGTCCAGGAAAGAGAACACCTGGGGGTCACATTATTGAGGGATTTGCTTAATTATTAAAATAAATATTTACATTGAGAATACAGTTAAGTTAGTAGCTTTCTTTGCACGCTCACAGTTTTTAAGAGCCACAGGGTTTTCATTCATGTTTTAAGCAATTAAGTTGGTAAAAATCCTGTCTCCATTTTCTCAGAGATGGATTACATTCAATCACGCCTCACAACAGCCAACTGGAAGATTATCTCATTGCTTTTGAAGTACTGGTTGGGCTGGCATCTGTGATGGTAGCAAAACAAATGAGATTTCTATGTAACCCATGCTGATGCTGGGTGCGTTTGTTAGGCTGGCCCCTGTTCTGATATGCCACAATACAGCAGGTCAGCTGGTCCTGCTCCTCAAGGAGCCACTGGGTAGTTGATTGATGTATTTGTCCATTGTCACACTGCTATAAAGAACTACCTGAGGCTGGCTAATTTATGAAGAAAAGAGGTTTAATTCACTGACAGTTCCACAGGCTTAATAGGAAGCATGACTGGGAGGCCTCAGGAAACTTACAATCATGGCAGAAGGCGAAGGGGAAGCAAGCACCTTCTTTACAGGGTGGCAGGAGAGAGACAGAGCAAAGGAGGAGGTGCTACACACTATCAAACCATCAGATCTCATGAGAACTCACTATCAGGAGAACAGCAAGGGGGAAATCTGCCCCCATGATCTGATCACCTCTCACCAGGTCCCTCCCCTAACATTGGGAATTACAACTTGAGATGAGATTTGGATGGGGACACAGAGCTGACTCATGTCACTTGACTTCTGCCTTGCCCCTCAGCCAGTCTGGTACGAAGGCCACCTACATTCCGAGGCGCCTCAGAAACCTCGGACCACCACGTGTCTCCGTCAGAGCCGATCAGCCACTAGGGCATGCGTATTTCATCTGGCAACATGCGCTGGGGCCTGCCAGGCTGTGTCCTTTGCCAAGGCCCAACTCACACCAAGAGTCCTTTCCTTTTACAGGAAATGCCAGGGATGCTCTTGTTTGGAATTCGAATGTCTATTTTATTTTAGAGTTTGGTTTTAAATGTGCAATCCATTCCAAGTTTTAAAGCATTATCCATTTGGGCATATTGTTTTCAACAGTCATAAAAAGGCTTTCTTTTTTTTTTATTTGAAACACTTTTGCCTCCTAAAGAAGCATCCCATATTTATAAGAGATAATACCTCTTACCACATCCATCAAATAAGATTTCCCCCTAGTGTCTAATGTTAGAATGCTTTGCCTCTAAGCTTTTCTTCAGATTCTTTTTTCTATTTAGTAACAAGTAGAATGTACTCATTACATCAACAGACCTAGGGATAAACATTTGGAAATCACTTCATTTTATGAGTTAGAGAAAACACATAATCATCTAGTTTACTAGACATTCACCAATGCCTCCTTGGCGGCATGACATATAGAAGAAAAGGAGATTAGTATTGAAGATGAAAATAGCTTTATCGTGGGCAGAGTGGCAATTAGAATTTTTGTCTCCAGACCATATGGGTTCTTATTATAATTCCCTTTCTGTCCCTCTCTCTCCTGGAGTCCTCTAATCCTGGTGGGTTGTTCCTCACAGTTAACCATAATGGTTACCATTTAGTGAGCACTCACCAGGTCTCAGGCATTTGACATACACTTGCTTATTTAATTCTAAAACAAAAATCCTGAGTTGGATGCTGTGATCCCCATTTTACAGATGGGGAAACTGAGGCACAGCCAGTAAGAGATTGGGCCGTCGCTGAAACTCAGTCTGATTCCAGAGGTTGAGCTCTTCTCCACTGTGCTATATACTAAGAACTAAGTCATAATTTTCAAGGTTGGTTAATCTTTTATTCCACAAGGAAGATCAATTCTGTTAGGAATCTCCAATGACTTTGTCTTGGCTGAGTTGTTGGTGTCAGCTAGATGAAGATGCCCCCTTCTTAAGTTCTCTTCCCTTCTCTATAAACTATATTCACTAATTAGTAGTAATAGTGGACACAAACATTTCCAACTTTCTCTTATGATTCAGGCCCATGAAAAGTTAGATTCTTATTGTTCAACTGCATATAGCCTCAGAGGTCATAATATTTACTGTTAATATCAGGTGTTTTCAATCTATTTTCAATGGGAATCAATCTAGTATTCAGTGAGAGTGCACTAGAACTCTGGCTATCCTCGTTATTAAAATTATACAATAGCCATCACCCCGATTCTCTCACACAATCTAGGAAATTGAAGGCTAAATTTGGCAACTGCAGAGGTAATGTCTGTCACAGTGGGGGCCTTCTGGACTCTGCTAGTGCTCTGCAGCCAATGTCCATTCTGAAGATTTGGTGTCTGCCACATATTCTCACTTAGAAGTGGGAGCTACAGCTACTCGGGAGGCTGAGGCAGGAGAATTGCGTAAACCCGGGAGGCGGAGCTTGCAGTGAGCTGAGATCTGGCCACTGCACTCCAGCCTGGGCGACAGAGTGAGACT
>NW_012121820.1:235091-285516 GCF_000951035.1 Colobus angolensis palliatus | reverse complement strand
TTTGGTTTCAGGAGCACTGGGTTCTAGATCCTTATTCTCTCCAAAAGTGGGAACTTGATTAAGTTGCTCTATTGCTCTGAACCTCCATTAATTCATTATATAGTGGAGAAAACAATCTCTGCTCTGCCCTTGTCATTTGGGCTGAGGGTAGGATCATCGGAAATAAAATGGCTGAAAACCTGCTTACAAACTGGAGGAGTCTCATTCTCAGCTCAGGGGGCCATGAGTGACCTCTGGGTCCTATTACTTAGTGTTCCTCAAAGAATACCTAGGGGTCTGCAGTGTTTTTTCACAAGAAGAGTTAGGTGTTAGATATTTTTGTGAAGTTACTGGTGTTTTGTATTTTAAGTTCTTGTGGAGTATATGATTTCTTTACTTTTGTTCCGTTCTCTTTTTTTCTCCAAATATTCCTCTCAAGCAGTGCATTCATTATTAAAATATAACCAGAGTGTGTGCCAGAAAGTTAACAGCATGAGGGTAGGAAATTGAAGGTTAAAACAAGTATTCTGTTTGTTAATGTTGATTGAGAAGCAAAGTAAAAATGAGACAGCAGATTTAAAATTTATTTCGAAATTCAGTTTCCATCCTCAAACTTATTGCCCTAATATTTATTCATTTTTAAATTTATATTTTGGTCACTTTTCTTCCGGTTGGGTTTTTTGTTTTTTTTTTACAAAGGTATTTTAGTTTATAAATCATTTTCTTTGTTACCATTATTAACACCTTACCATTTTGCAGTTTCACTGTTTCAAAACAAAGATTCTATTAATTTAAGGTTGAACATTTCTTTTCTGTGACATCTTTTTTCATTTTAAAAAATAGCCTTAGTGAGATGTAATTCATATATCATATAATTTACTCACTTAAAGTGTGTAACTCAATGTCTTTTACTATATTCACAGAGATGTGCAACCATCACCATAAACAATATTAGAACACTTTTATCATCCCCCAAAGAAACCTTATATCTTTTAGCAATGACTTCCCATTACCTCCTAATGCTATCTCCACACCCCACCCCAGGCCAGTACAACTGTGAATCAATTTTCTGTCTATAAATTTGTCTATTCTAGACATTTTTTTTTTTTCCGTAAGAGAGAGTTTCGCTCTGTCGCTCAGGTTGGAGTGCAGTCGCTTGATCTCAGCTCACTGCAATCTCCGCTTCCTGGGTTCAGGCGATTCGCATGCTTCAGCCTCCTGAGTAGCTGGGATTACAGGCATGTGCCACCATGCCTGGCTAATTTTTTACATTTTTAAGTAGAGATGTGGTTTCACTATGTTGGCCGGGCTGGCTTCCAACTCTTGACCTCAAGCAATTCGTCCGTCTTGGCCTCCCAAAGTGCTGGGATTGCAGTCATGAGCCACTGTGCTTGGCCTATTCTGGACATTTTCTATATATGAAATCACATAATATGTGCTCTTTTGTGACTAGCTTCTTTAATTTGGCATAATGTTTTCCAAGGTTCCCATGATATCATTTTGATAAGAGATCATGTATTGTCTAGGGATAGCTCTTGTGCTTAATTGCTCTTTAAGTGTTTTTGTATATTGCCTCACCAAATAGAACATAAATATTCAGAAATTGTTTTGACATCTGGGGTTTTGTATGCCTAGAACAGCTCTGCCTCCTGCTGGGAAATGCTCCTTCCAATCTTGTGTTTCAGGGGAGTACGTGAAATGGTCTTTACACAGGCCCTTTCCCCCTGTCCAGTTTGGGGATGGAAGCCTGACCCTGCTGATACTACCCTGAGATTTTAGAACTGGTAACTGAGACATCAGGTCCCACGGCCTCTCTAGAGCTGGAGACGAGGTGGTCATGTCTCCTGCTGTGTGGAAGAAGGTGGTATGTGGTAAGAAAAACGAAGCTCACACGAAGGGATGAGCCATCTGGGGCCCCTGACAGCATCCACGTTTCTGATGCCATTGTTCTCTGAGCCCAGGTGGGTCCCTGACCCTCCCATGCTGTCTATAGGGCATACTACTATACATTTCATATTTGGTAGTAAGTATTTAGACATGGGAGTGATCACTGCATCTAAAGTACTAGGAAAGGTTAAAAAATGTGGGTCAGCTGCCTCTGGGAGCATCATTTTAATGGGTCATCACAACCTAACTTAATTAATATGTAAGCCTGGTAGGCTTAGCATCCCAGGTATTTCACACTGGCTGACGATGCCTTCCATGAGCAAATTCAAGTTCTGAATTTACATCAGTGAGTTATCACCAAATTTTGTGGGCATTTCTCTGATCATTAAAAAATGCATTACATAGCACATACCTATATGGAAGACAATCAGATTTTTTCTTCCACATTTCATTGGTTTGAATGAATAGATGTTCTTTCTCATTCAGACTTGCTTCGTTATCATTAAATAAGTAATTGAAAATAGAAGCCAGGAAGAAATTTCAGACATGCAGAACATTTTTCTACTTTAAATGTACCCTTTAGCATTTTCTGCATGCACCAAGTACTGAAAAAAATGAAATGCAAAGTTAATTTATCATTACTTTGTAATATTACACTTATTTATCTACTGTTTAAAGAAAAGGTTTGGGTCTTGACTTAAAACTGAAACTATACATATGTTCTTATTTATTTAGGTGCATGTAAAAGACAAATTCTAAGAAAAGATTCCTGACCCCTCTTACTACACTTTTTCTATGTGACGTGTGTTGCAAAAAGGAAGTGTTGGCATTTGTAACATTTATAACATCTGTGTGTTTAGTGGAAATTCCCAGCCTTTTAAAATTAATGCTGCTTTTTATTTTACCACCGTTTACAGACAAACCTTCACATCAGGTCTTTTTGCCAACTTATGAAATGGCTGCTTGGGCAATACTTTGAGGGACAAAGATAAGAGAAAGAAAAATATAGATCTGAGAAGAGAGATGGAGAAGAGAAGAATGTGATGGGTCAAGAAGCGGGTAGACTGTGAACACGGTTTCTGACAAGGCAGAGGGCGTGTTCCCAGGGGAAGCTGTAAGAGGCAGGTGGTGCTGATCCCAGCAGGAAAGAGGTCCCTGAACTGGGAGGCGAGCCCCAGGAGCTGTGAGAAGCATTGACTCTTCATCAGGGGTTGTGTTGTTCAATCTTATCTTATGAATTTGCAGTCAGATGGAAGGTTCAGGACTTCACAGATGTGCAAGGTTTCTCATTCGGGTAGAAGAAGAGGATCCAGGTCATTTCTGTGTAAAAGATGATTCAAGGCTGGGAAGACCAAGGGCCCAAAGCTGTGAAGGTTCTGCGAGTCACAGTGATCTCACTGAACAGGGACTTTTCAAGCCACTTCATTTACGACACTGCTGAGAGGGTAGCAAAGGTGGAGATGGCTGGGCTGTAAGCTCCAAACTCAATTTGAATCATAAAAGATTACTTCTATCTGGTTTTTGCACAAGTGTACAGTGGGTTTTGTGTAAAACTTGAGAGGGGAAAAGCATTCTGCTGCTAAAATATTACAAAGTTAGAAATCTTGCCTCAGAGGGTATTTCTTTAGCCTGATGCTTCAAGGGGGCCTGAAACTGTTCTGGAGGGAGCTGAGTGTGCCCATATGTCTGAGCCTGGGTGGGCTTCCCCTATCTCTCAAGCCACTTTGACTCTGGCTTTCAAGGGTCACTGATGTCACTTGAGCCATGGAAGAGGACAAAGAGAAAGTACTTCCTGGGAAGAAGAGGGTGAGGCAATAGGAGGTGTTATAAGGAAGGACCTATAGCAGGAAATGCTCCTCAGAGAGGCCGAAATGATGTCACTGGACCATGAGCCCAACAGCAGTCAGAAGCCAAGTGTCACAGAGGAAAAATATGCAAGCTTGAGTCTTGCATATTGTCTAACAGAACTTGTGGTCCAAAGGGCCAGTTATTTTATTTCACTTAATTTTCTGTCAGTAGGGCTGGCCAAGGACTGACCTATAAAACTGAGTGAGACCTAGGGACAGGGAAATGAATGTATTTTGACCTCAGCCAAGAAACCAGACCCAAGTTAAATCAATAGCTTGATTCAAGTTGTGTTTCCATTTTGTGCTAATGACTGCATCGTCTCTGGTAGGGAGGTAAGAGGGGTCTTTGAAACTCCCCTCATTCCCCACCCTCCATCTCTTGCATGAGCTCCTGCAGGTCCAGCCAGCTTGGATGGGGTGTTGACACGATTTGGATGTTTGTTCCCTCCAAATCCCATATTGAAATGTGATTCTTAATGTTGGAGGAAGGGTCTAGGGGGAGGTATTGGATCAGGGAGATGGATTCCTCATAAATGGATTAGCACCATCCCCTTGGTGATAAGCGAGTTCTTGCTCAGTTAGTTCATGCGGGAGCTGGTTGTTTAAAAGTCTGGGAACTTACCTCCCTGAATCTCTTGCTCCAGCTCTTGCCATGTGATGCGCCTGCTCCCCTTTGCCTTCCACCATGACTGTAAGCTTCCTGAGGCTTCACCAGAGGCAGATGCTGGCAGCATGATTCCTGTAGAGCCTGAGAACTGTGACCCCAAATGAACCACTTTACTTCATAAGTTACACAGGTATGACCTAGAATTGAAGGGTCTCAGCACCACAGAAGACACAAGGAACTTCTGAAGAACGCAGATCCCTAGCCGGGGAAGTCAGAGAACCACCTGCTTAAGAAATGCTTTTCTTTTCTTTTTTTTTTTTGAGACGGAGTCTCTCTCTGTCGCCCAGGCTGGAGTGCAGTGGCCGGATCTCAGCTCACTGCAAGCTCCGCCTCCCGGGTTTACGCCATTCTCCTGCCTCAGCCTCCCGAGTAGCTGGGACTACAGGTGCCCGCCACCTCGCCCGGCTAGTTTTTCGTATTTTTTAGTAGAGACGGGGTTTCACCGTGTTAGCCCAGGATGGTCTCGATCTCCTGACCTCGTGATCTGCCCGTCTCGGCCTCCCAAAGTGCTGGGATTACAGGCTTGAGCCACCGCGCCCGGCCAGGAAATGCTTTTCTTAATGTATCATTTGAAAAGTGCAGGCTCTTGGGCGTACCTAAAGTCCATTGGATGAGCATTTCTGGGGATGGAGTTCAGGAATGTGCATTTACACCTGTGAAAGGAAAATAAAAACTCAGGACTCCAATCACTCTACCAAAAGAAAAAATAAATGAAGCTGAAAGCTCAGTCATGCCAGAAACTACCTTTCCTTTTGTCCCTAAGCAGAGAGCTACAGATAAAAGGTTAAGTATCTCCATAGGTAGCTATTCTATGTTCACCTTATCTTACGTAAAGTGCTGAGTTACTGAGCATAAGACAAATATATAACTGACTGTTCCCCTGCCTGCTCCTTTTCTCTTGCAACATGTGGATTGCCATGCCCTCCCTGTTTCCCCTCCAGCCTGTTTTTCCCCTTTAAATATTGAAGCCCTCGGAGTTATCTTTTGAGAAAGGTAGACCACAGACTGTTTCTGTGATTCTGTGTTTTTTCTTCTGTGTGTGTCCTCTAACCCTGACAAAACAAACAAACAAACAAAAAACAAACAACAACAAAACAAACAAACAAACTAAATTGATTGAGACCTGTCTCAGTTACGTTTGGTTTACACACCAAGTCCCAGAGTAACTCTTAGGCATGCCAGCCTTTGAAAACCATTGCTTTAAGGCATGGAATGGCTCGGATATGAAGCTTTAAATCTGAAGCAACACGACTCACATTGTCCTCAATGGTATATTCTCAGCTAAACACTCTGCAAATCATATCATGGAGGAATCATTGTGTCCCAGGAATTACTATAGTGGTGATGGGGCATGAATCTTAGGGCAAGACCAAACTTGTGACAGCTCACTGGGAGAGGGGAGGGGAGGGAAAAACTCTAGAGATGGGAGATAGAAGCTGGTATGTGCCTATGAGGGGACCTCCCTATGAAGAGTTTAATTTTTAGTCCTTTTCCTCTTGAACTCTGGGAATAGTTACATTTGACATCAGGTTTCATTATTCCCCAGTTAACTTCCATACTTCCATGAAGTCTGTTCAAATGTACAGTATAGTCTACATGGTGTCATGGCAGCAGGGGGATTAGGGCAGAGCAGTAAAAGGAAGTGTGGCTTCCCTAGAACCACTCCACTGCCAAGGCCAGCAGGTCAGAGACAGCATTAGTTAAAAGCTGGAACACACAGAATTCTAGATAGGGGCCACAGGGCAATGAGTAGATGCCAAGGCATGGCAGGGAGGAGAATATGACAAGGACAACAACCACCAGTAGTCACTGTTCCTACTTCTGTTCCTATTTCCTCTTCAACCAACTCCAAACCGATTTTTATTTCCACTCATGTTGAAATCTGAAATCTGCTCTTGCCAAGGTCACCCATGACATCTAAATTGCCACATTCAGTGATTAGTTCAAATATATTATCTTTGACCTGTCAATAGGCATTTGGCACAATTGACCATTTGCTTCTTGAAAAGCTCTTCCTGGCTGGGCGCGGTGGCTCATGCCTGTAATCCCAGCACTTTGGAAGGCCAAAGGGGGCAGATCATGAGGTCAGGAGTTCAAGACCAGCCTGGCCAACATGGTGAAACCCCGTCTCTACTAAAAATACAAAAAATTAGCCGGGCATGGTGGTGCACGCCTGTAGTCCCAGCTACTCAGGAGGCTGAGGCAGGAGAATTGCTTGAATCCGGGAGGCGGAGGTTGCAGTGAGCCAAGATTGCACCCCTGCACTCCAGCCTGGGTGACAGAGTGAGACCGGTCTCAAAATAAAATAAAATTAAATTAAATTAAAAAAAAAGAAAAAAAGAAAAGCTCTTCCCTTGGCTTGCAGATAAGCACTCAGCCTTGCTTTTTCTGCTCATTTATCAGGTGCTCCTTTGATATTCCCTTTAGTCATTCTTTCTCAATGTGGACATGGCCAAGGGCTTAGTTCTTGGACATACTTTTCTTCATTCCCTTCACTTAACCCATGGACTGATGACGCTCAATAGATTTATCTCCAGTTCCAGTTTTCACTTGTAAATACAATTGCTGACTGTCCATCTCCACTGGGAACTGTGATTAGGCTGACATAACACGTCCAAACCAAGCTCACCATTTCTTCTCTACTGCCCCTAACCTGTTCCTCCTCAGTCTTCCTCATGTTTCTAACTACTTAGGCCAAAAACCTTGGCATTATCCCCAACTCTTCTCTTTCTCTCACATCTCATATCCATTCAACAACAAACCCTGATGGCTCTACCAGGAAAATATTTGCACGGTGTGCCTATCTCTCGCCACTTTCATCTTTACCCCCTCACCCAACTACTACTATCTAGCATCTGGATTTTTGCTGTACATCTAGACAAAAATCTAACTTGCTTCTGCTTCCACCCTAACCCCTATGTGGTAAATGATTAACTCAGCAGGTTTCAGTTGTCCAAACCTTATGCATTTCAAAGACAGTTTGGCCTTTACCTGGCTATGGGGAAATAACTTCTAAGGCTTTGGAATATTCTGACTGATAAGAGTGTCTTTGTTTACCTGACATCTTAGGCCACTCTAGATAGTTTATGCTAATAATGTGATTAATGGCGAGGGCCTTGGGTAATAAAACTTAGGTAATAAAACCAGTAATAAAACTGGTTTCCTTTTTATTTCTGGAGGAATGGAGACTGAGCATGATGGTTAATTTTATGTGTCAACTTGGTGAGCCCACAGTGCTCAGATATTTGGTCGAACATTATTCTGGGTGTTTCTGTCAAGACCTTTTTTAGATGAGATTAACTTGGAAGACTTTGAGTAAAGCAGATTAACCTCCATAATGTGTGGTTGGGCCTTATCCAATCAGTTGAAGGTCATAAGAGAACAGACAGACCCCCGATGAAGAAGGAGTTCTGTGTGGGTATGTGTATGAAGTCTATGGTAAAGCAAAGAAAGAATTATGTCAGCAGATTGCCTTTGAACTAACTCTTCCCTAAGTCTCCAGCCTGTTGGGCTACTCCATTAGATTGTGGACTTAAGCCACAATTGGCCAAAAAAAAAAAAAAATCTTTCTGTATCTTGTTGTCCTGTTTCTTTGGAGAACCCTAGTAATATACCAAGTAATTGAGATAAACCACATGGGTGACTGGCCGTGCCAAAATGACCAATCCCCATTAAAGGACCTGGACATCAAGGCTTGGGTGAGCTGTGATGGTTGATGCCTTGTGAGTATTGCTCAGTTCACACAGCAGTGCAGGGAGGATTAAACACTGTCTATTTGATTGTGCAAGGAAGGGATAAATGGCAGCTTGCGCCTTTTTCTCCTGGACCATATCCTGTGTGCCTCTTCCCATTGCTGATTTTAATCTGTGCCCTTTTGCTGGAATAAACCACAACAGTGAGTCTGACAGCTTTGCTGAGTTCTGTGAGTTCTTTCCAGCAGGTCACTGAACCTGAGGGTGGTCTTGAAGGATTCCCCTGAATGCAACCCCAACCATGTATTTTCCTCATAATAAGCTTTTAAAATACAAAGTAGATTATATCCTTTCTCTGCCCCTAATTTTTAATAGTTCCCTGTTTTTCTCACAATGAAAACCAGAACCCACAGGATCTCCCCCTCCTGACTTCCTCTCTGACCTCAACACTTACTTCCCCATCACTCACTGAGTGATGGACTTCATGGACTCTTTGCTGATTTCCTTGAACTCTCCAACCTCAGGACTTTGTATATACTTGCATTTGGTCTTTCCTCTTCCTGAAGGCTTTTTATGCAAATACCTGTGTGACTCACTCCCTCACTTCCTTCAGACCTTTGATCAATCAGTTAGACCTAACTGAAAGGTCTTCCTTGACTATTGTATATAAAATAACATTCTACCCCCCATGATGTCCTATTTCCCTTTTTGATTTTTATAGCACTTTTTACCACTTTACAAATTTTACATTCATATAATTATGTGTTCCTTATCTATTATCCTCCACTAGAAAATAAGTTCCATGAGATCAGGGACTTTGCCTATTTTATTAACTTCCGTATCCCCTGTCTCTTGTACTTACTACAGTGTGTGGCACATAGTAGATGCTTAATAAATATTAATAGAATAAATGAATGAATGAGTGAATAACTTCAAAAGGAATGTAAAATGAGGATGAAGAGTGATCTTACTCTTTCAAATGTCTCTGCACTCCTTGTCCTCTGTATTGCTATGTTATTTGCCACTAAGGCCTCTTATTTCTTCCTTTGAAATGATTTCAGATAAAACTTGTCCTCCATTTACTTGCCATTCATACATTTTGGTTTTCCTTTCGTAAAATACAACTTTTTATTGTGGTATAATACACATAACATAAAATTGACCATTTTAACCATTTAAAGTGTACAGTTTGGTGGCATTAAGCACATTCACAAGGTTGTGCAATCATTTCCACTATCAATTTCCCGAACTTTTTCATCATCCAAAATGGGAACTCTGTACCCATTGAACAATAACTTCCCATTTCCTCTTACCCCTGCCCTGGGTAATCTCTATTCTACAGTATGTCTCTATGAATTTGTCTATTTTATATTAAGTGGAATCATGTAATATTTGTTCTTTTGTGACTGACTGGCTTATTTCACATAGCAAATGTCTCCAAGGTCACCCAAGTTGTAACATGGATCAGAATTTTCTTCTTCTTAATGGTTGAATAACATTCCATCGTGTGTATACACCACATTAAAAAAATCAATTTATCTGTTGATGGACATGGGTTATTTCCACCTTTTGGCTACTGAGATTAATGGTTTGAACACTGGTGTGCAAGAACATGTTTGAATCTCTCTTCTCAATTCCCTTGAGTATATACCCAGGAGTGGAATTGCTGGATCATATGGTAATTCTATGTTTAACTGTTGAGGAACAATCGAACTATGTTTCACAGCAACTGTACCATCTTACATTCCCATCGGCAATGCATGCAGATCCTGATTTCTTCATATCTCCACCAACAAGGTTTTTCCTTTTTAGAAAAGGAATATCCTTCCTGATGGATGTGAAATTATATCTCATTATGATTCACAGTCTTTTACCTCATCGCCTTGCACTTGGATTGATGAAACAGTCTCCTTGGGAATGTACTTGCCTCCACGTTTCCCTCCCTGCTGCGTTTGACCACTGTTGCTCATGCATCTTTGTAAAACACCATCCTGATGTAGATTTGGGCAATATTTTTATAAAGATGATGGAAACAATGAGGCTGCTGAAGATGTGTGAGAGTTAATATTAGGTGGCAACTTGATTGGATCGAAGCATGCCTAGGTAGCTGCTAAAGTACTTTTTCTTGGTGTGTCTGTGAGGGTGTTGTAGAGGAGATTGGCATTTGAGTCAGTGGACTGGGAGAGGAAGACCCACCCTCAATGTCTTGTGGGCACCATCCAGTCGAATGCCAGCGTGGCTAGCATAAAGCAGGTGGAAGAAGGTGGGATTAGCTGGCTAGCCGAATCTTCTGTTTTTCATCTTTCTTCTTTGATGGGTGCTTCCATCTGTTCCTCCTCCCCTTGGACACCAGACTCCAGGTTCTTTGACCTTTGGACTCTTGGACTTGCACCAGTGGTTTGCTGGGGGCTCTCGGGCCTTTGGCCACAGACTGAAGGTTGCACTGTTAGCTTCCCTACTTTTGAGGCTTTTGAACTTGGACTGTGTTACTACTGGTTTCTTTCTCAGCTTGCAGACAGCCTATTGTGGGGCTTTGTCTTGTGATTGTGTGAGCCAATTTTCCCTAATAAACTTCCTTTCATATATGCGTATATCCTGTTAGTTCTGTCCCTCTGGAGAACCCTAATATAGCAGTATAGAGAAGAGAGCATCAAGAGGAAAGAAAATGAAGGCAGATTATTCTGGAATATTTTTAAAGGACAAGATGGGGGTCAGGATACCAGACACTGACAGGGGTCTCTTAACAGCCCAGGGAGGAGAGAATTTTGAGAAAGAAGTGATCGGCATTGCTCTGAAATTACAGAGAGTCAGGTGTTTTGAAGAGTGATCACTGGATTTTGACAATTAAGAGTAAGCATTTCATAACTTTTGAGACTATAGTTTATGCTTACTGGAGGAGGTAGGGTAGAATAAAATATCATTTAATTGATGAAAGAATAAGGGGATTATTATTATTATTTTCCAGATGATTATCAGCAAAGGAAAGAGTGATAGTAGAAGAGCTGTGGGGAAGGGTTTTTTAAAGATGGGAAACCAAGACTAGCAGCCCAGCCACAGAGGCAGAGACTCCAGGTCTCTGGGCTTAGTACTTCTGGTGCCACTTAGGCTTCTGTCAGCACCCCAATCCAGGGCCAGATCCTGACAAGTGACATTCCTTTCTATCTTAAAGAGGTAGCTCCTTTCCATTTTTGAACACCTGCACTCCACTGAGCCTTCACTTTGAAAAGAAAGTGAAGGGAGAAAGACTGCAATGTCGTAAGTCTTAGCAGCCCTTACTTTAAGCTCCGGTCATATCCTTGGCATGTTAATCTCTCCTGTGAGAAATGGAGCTTTCTCACATATAGTTATTTACCCTTCATGGCGACAACACATCTGAGACTTGTGCTCAGAGGTCATTTAGCAGATCAATGGTCCCAACACCAACTAAAAGAAGAAATAATGGTTAATGATATTAAATGCCATGTGAAGGAGTCATTACCGAAGAAACATCAGTGTAGGGCTACATATGAAATGTCCCGAAGGGAACAGGATTTAATGGAAGATCTCAAGGTTGCAAGAAAGGCATAGCATGAGCTCATACTACAGTTGCCTCTTGTTTCATGGGGGGCATTCATGCTTATATTTGGTGACTTGAATCCTTACATATCTCTGCATGAAGATTTGTTGGCAAGAATAGAAGAAACAACCAAACCTGATGAAATAGTGTAGCAGACTGGGCCCATTCTCATGAACTCGTTGCCAAGCTTAAATGCCTGAAAGACTATTGTCATAAACAGCCGGTGGCCAAGGCACTTTTTCCAAAAAAAACAAGATTCAAGAATTCAAGGCTTCTTGAGCAATGTCTTGAGTTTCCTTTCAGTCAAAAATTAGATCTTTAGAATTTCCTAGATATTCCCTAAAGTTGCCTCATCAAATAATCTTTAGTGTGATAAGACATTTTTGGAGATTCTCCAAAAGATGACCCTGAGGTTGAGCATCTAGAGAATGTTGTATTGATAACACAAGGAGTTCCCTTTGATATTAACTAGAAGAAAGGCCAATTAGAGTGCCAGTATTTTACTGACAAACTGAAGTAACTGGACAAAAAAGTGAAAGGATTGTAGAATTGAAACAAGCACAGTATTGCTTTGCCATGGGGACTTGAAAAATTAGGCAGACATAAACTTTATGTTTCTCTATTTCAAGACTTCTTGGTTTTGGCTTGACCTGGTAACAAGAAACACAAAAGGAGGATTGCTCTTATCCTCTTTACTGGCAACCAACCCTAGTCTAAGAGCTAGTCTTTGATGACCTGCAGGATGGAGATGTGAGAATGGGAAGGTCCTTTTGAAGATGTTTCAGTAATTCAGATAAAGCTAAAAATATCTTTGTAGCTTGCTTCCAAGACTCTTCTTTGAGCCAGTCTCCACTCCGTAAGTCTAAGATATGTTTCATAAGCAGCAGTGGTTCCATTGTACTTAAGTATTTATTGCTCCTTTCCAACAGGTCACCATTCTAACCAAGTTTGAAGATTTGCCAGAGCTCCAAAAAGAGTGGGAAAAGAACAATCCCTTGGTCTGGAACATCAAAGACTGGAGGAAGGCTTCCACAGTTTCTAGTGTTATTCAAATAGAAGTTCAAAAAAAGTTTCATAATATGGTTCCCCCGCACAAACAGCAGAAGACACCAAGAGCATAAAAACACTCAGAACGCAATCTGGGTTCCAAAAATCAAGGGACAATGCCTAGTTGAGTGGCAAATGCAAACAGATTTTGGGATAAGGAGAACTCTGTGTATTTACTGGTAAACAGACTATTTATTAATGTGTACAGGGGTTTTTCTTTTCTTGAAATGTAAGCATGAGAGAATTATAAGCTTACCTTATATCAGCTTTAATATTTTCTGGTTTTTGTTGCTTTTTCAAATGGCAGCTAAAGGTACGCAGACTACATTAATTTAATGTTCTTAATTTGTGTGTGTGTGTGTGTGTGTGTGGAGAACAGATCTCACCGTATTGCCCAGGCTGGTCTTGAATTAGTGGGCTCAAGTGACCCTCCCACCTTGGCCTCCTAAAGTATTGGGATTACAGGCATGAGCCACTGAGTCTACAGTCTTATTTTTAAAAGATTTTTATTTTTTCAGTTCATTTAGAACATCCAACTCTGGCATTTTTAATGAAATGAAATATTTATGAAGTGGATTTTCTTTTAATTCTGAATTCATCATGACTTTATAGTATCAACTAATTATGGTATTTACAATATTTGGCAACACATAGAATTTTGCAAACACTAGGCTTTTACAGTGTTCCTTCAATAAACTTAGCATGCAAAATTGGAAGTTTTAACATTGGCACCTTCCAATTCTACACGGTATATATGTTTGTAGTATTTAAAAATTCACACTGAGGCTGGACGCAGTGGCTCACGCCTGTAATCCCAGCACTTTGGGAGGCCAAGGTGGGTAGATCACGAGGTCAAGAGATCAAGACCATCTCGGCCAACATGGTGAAACTCCGTCTCTACTAAAAATACAAAAAATTAGCTGGGCATGGTGGTGCGTGCCTGTAGTCCCAGCTACTTGGGAGGCTGAGGCAGGAGGATCACTTGAACCTGGGAGGCGGAGGTTGCAGTGAGCCAAGATCGCACCACTGCACTCCAACCTGGCAACAGAGCGAGACTCCATGTCAAAAACAAAAACAAAAACAAACAAAAAAGATTCACACTGAAACAAATTCTTTGGAAAGCAGACCATAAAACTTCACAGGCTTTTAATTTCACCAGCTGAAATCTTTACCTTGGTTTTCATTTTTCACTGCCACATTCCTCATTTTTTCATCCATTTAATCTACCAATTATTGTTTTATTTACTACAAACTAGATTTGATATTTGTTTTTATTTTGTTTTTTACTTTGCAGCCTTTTCAAACTGGCATATCTTAAAGACATTTTTCTTTCTTGATTAAAAATGTGTGTGTTTAGTTATTTCATTTTATACCAAGTGAAACTAAGCCATATTATTTTTCAGCCAATTAAGAAAATTGCAATTTTAAAATACAACATTTTAGGGTGATGAATACATGTGAAATGACTTATTACACTCTACTGAAAATCTGCTGTAAGACATTCACTGAAAATTTTAGCTTTATCTGAAAAGCAAGAGGGAAGACAAATAGACTGACAATAAATTTAATAATAGGGAATGAGGGCGGGTTTGTCTTAAAGCAAAAAAGTCTGGTTATACCATCATGTGAAAATATAGTAAAAGCTAAATCTGAGGTGTAGAGTCATTGTGGAACACCTGAGGGGAAATTAACTTTGTTTCCCTGAAAATAATGTTTGAAAAGAAATAATAAAATGTATTAAAAATTTGACATTTGATTAATTTCAATGGATTTATTCATAAGATGGAGAAAAGGCTGATGATATAAAATGTTACGTGGGTGACATATAGAAAGAGTAAACTTATAACTTAATTTTCTTTGTTAATATAAAAGTGAGATCACACCCTTTGAAAAGGGAGCGTGGGGTGGACCAGAAGTCCCTTGCCCTGGCTGCGCTATAGTAGTGAAAAATCCAAGTATATGTTGAACATTTTGTAAAATATGTTTGCTCAGTGCAAATGAAAATTAGAAAAGACTATAAATAGATCAATCCAAATAAATTCTCTGTATCAATGAATGATACAATTAAGCAAGTAAACAAACAAAAAACACACGTAGAAGAAACCCAGACCAACTCAGATTTCATGTGTTGACGGAAGAACCAAGAGAATGAAAGGGAGTGGAAGGGTAAAGATAGGCAGAGAAACTAGGGTGTCCCTTCAGGCTCCTTCCTCTGAGCATGGAGAGATGGGGATGGTAGACACATACTGGGAATTCTGGAGAGGAGCGAATTCAGGGACTTCTGTTAGATAACCTTGGTCTTGGGCATGTTGGAGGAGGCAGGGTCACTCAGTGTCTTACAAAGCTGAAGGGAGAACTTACACTGGAGTTTTGAGCAGGGAAAAGGTTTATATGGGTGCAATGAGTGTGGCCAGAACCAATGAGAAGCAATGTGAATATGGTTCAGGTGTTTCTCAAAAAGTGATGGAGAAGAAGGGAGGACACGGGGTCATTGATCTGGATGGAGGAGTGAGCACTGGACTTGTTTTGACCTTTAAAAAGTGCAGGGCATAAGTGGTGGGGGCTGTCTGGAACCCTTTCCCTCCCGTACACTCAGCACGTTGTTTGCTTCTTACACCTCCCGTTGCACACACTTGTGAGGCTGGCTATACTCACAAGGAGCGGCATATCCATCAGCAAACAGGCTCTGACATTATTTCAGCTTCCTGCCTTTCTCCCCCGATCCACTTCATCCTGTTCAAAGCACCTTGTTGAGACACAGTTGACATAATTTTGGCTTTAATATTCTCTCTTGTGAATTTACTCTGTAATCTTGGAAGCAAAACATAGAAGGAAAGAAGAAAGAAAAAGAAATCTCCAAACCCATACTCCTTATCAAAAAGTTTCAGGGTTATCACCACACAAGCTTGCAGCAGTTTCTGTTATCTAGAGGAGGATGGGGAGTTCCAGGGAGAGAGGGGAAGGGGAGGCAGAGCTAAGAGCTAAGGTGGTTTGTCTAACCCCCAATTTCCTTTTCCTGATGACTTCTAAGTAGTCATTTTCTCACAAAGTCACTGTGTCCCCAGGCTACTTTCACACACCTTGTCCTCATCACCCTTCCCTGTAGGGCTTTCTCTTAACTGAACAAAGTTCTTTGGGCTCCAGGCTACAACTTCCACCTCAATTAATGCAGTAACTATTTTGTTTGGTCCTTGGTTTGATTTAAGAAAATGAGCAAACATTTATTGGGAGGTGACTACTCGCAGGCACTTAGCCTAGTTCTCTGAGCAATACAGAGATGAACAAGAAGTCACAATGAGCTGAGAGAGACACAGTCTGGCAGAATGTGGCAGGCAGGGCAGGGGAGGGACCACAGCTTTGTGCAATGGTGAAGAGACTGCTTCCAGCTGGGAGGGCATGGAAATGTTTCATGATGAGAGTGACATTACCTATTTACTTTTTAAATTTTATTTTTATCTTTAATTTTTGTAGGTACATAGTAGGTGTATGTATTTATGGGGCACATGAGATGTTTGATACAGGCACACAGTGTGAAATATACACATCATGGAGAATGGAATATCCATCTTCTCAAGCGTCTATCCTTTGAGTTACAAACAATGCAGTTACAGTTTTTATTTTAAAATGTGCAATTAAGTTATTATTGATGACAGTCACCCTGTTGTGCTGTCAAATAGTAGGTCTTATTTATTCTTTCTAACTACTATTTTGTACCCATGACAGCGACTTTAGAACTGGGCTTGCCAGATGTAAGGAATAAGGCTGTTTTGGCCAGATGTTAGGGAGAAAGACGCACAGCCTTCATGGTGGAGGAAATGAGGTGAGACACAGAGGCAGGAGAGGGCAGGAGGCCAGGGATGGTCCGGGTTGGAGTAAACACTGGGTGAGGAGGGAAGTGGTAAGCCAGCCTTGCTTGCTCTGCTTGGGAGATTGGATTTTCTTCTGTGAGCACTTCAAAGCCTTCATTGCCTGTGCTTCATTGCAAAGGCTTTCTCGTTTATCTGCTTATTTGTAGTTACATCTGTGTCTCTCGGTTTTATCTGTTAAGAAGGAAAACCTGGAGTTCCTTTGGCTGCTGAGATGCCCTTTTTGAATCCCATGCTTTCTGCGAATCCTTTTTATCTAGGTCCTGCTGTTTTGCTTGGCTTTTCTTGATTGCCTTCTAGATTGCTATCTACACAGAGCAATTTCATTTGCTTTGATGGTTTTGAGAGTTCGGGACCACAATTTTGCCAATTTTAACTTTCAATACATTTTCTCACCTTTTTCATGACTGTCTTTGAAAAGAAAAATATATATACATGCAATTAGCAATAGATGGCTTCCTGAATATTGTTTATTGCATCGTAGCTTAGATGAAAACATTAAGGAACACAGCAACATCTTATTCCTGGAGATGAGTTTGGTCCTAAAACCATTCAAAACAAAAGCTGACAGATGAGAAAATGAAAGAAAGATCTTGATCTACGTTATTTTTGCTTAGCAAGCTCGATAATGACAAGTTTGGAAGGTTCTTGTGTGACGCATAGCAGGTGCCCAGTTAAATACTGATTGTTAATTCTGCTCCCAGTGAGGAATTCCTGGTTAGGCGGGAGACACTGGGAGATTTTTATCTCATGCTTGGTTCAAGGTAGTTTTCATTTTTCACTTAGTTTCAAAATTCCATGGTGCTGTATTGTATTATTTTTGATTAAAAAAGAGCAAGCAATCTAAATGTTTAATCAAAGGGAAGAGTTTGGTAAAATGGCATATCTACTTGTGGGACACCCATGACATTATTATAAACAATGACTGAGATCATTATGGAAAAATATGGTGATATAATGATGATGGGAGGAAAGCAGAATGTAAAATTATGTATCAACTGATATTTAACAATTGTGTGCCTGTTGTACAAATTCTCAGAGATGGAATACAGAGACTTGAGCCAATGACTGGTGAAAGGCAGTACCCCCTGCCCTCAAGAGGGGCTGATCAAATGCAAGACTGTAACTGCCAGTGCTTACAGCCTCAATATGAAGCCACGAGCCACACATGTTTCTGACTATAAATTAATTTTTCAAAAGAAAGAGATCCACTTCAAGTAAATAGTGTTGATTACCTGCCCTCCCAATATCAAAAAACAAAACAAAAAACAAACCAAGGAAACGACAACAAAAAATCAAAAACAAAAAACCAAATTTGCTTCTTAACCACTGCCTTCTCCTCCATTTTCTTGTCTCTGCTAATCAAATGCTTTCTTTGGGTCGTTTCATCTAAATTTGATACACTGATGCTTTCACCATCAAATTAGTATTGTTTGTGCACCTCTAAGAAAATTCAAACTCTGATTAGGTGCACTACTGCCTAATTATATCTGTCTGTGCCTGGTTATATAAACATGTCCACATTAAGACTTGTGACTGCCTCTTTCTCAGAGTGTCTGGGAATGGAATCAGAAAGAACTATTGCTGGGCTCCCACAGAGGCAGAGTCTGGAAGGTAGCTCAGGTAAGTGAACAGGTGATGGGGTATGGGGGTGGAGGGCCCTTGGCATATTATGCGATGATCCAGAAATGAAATATTGCTGCTTAAAAAAGGAAAGAACAGGCTGCCAGTTTCTGGAGTTTTGAGAACCCTGCTCTTAAATGGGCATGGGGATTACTACTAGAGGTTTTAAAGAGTAAAACTAGAGGTTTCATTGGAAAAAAGGAAGTCATTTCAGCTTTCCTTTTCTCTTGTGCTTAATCTTGCACCAGAGAACAAACTCTCTTCTCTCTCCCCTCCTGCCCTTTCCTGCCATGATATTTAGGGTCTGTGATTTCTTGATGATACCTCTCATTGAGCTCTTGAATGTGCAGTGCAGAGATGTGGTTTGCCCAGCCTCCCTCCTTTATTGTAATAGCACAGTTTAGAACAAGTAAGAAAAAGTAAAAACCAACAGCCACCTCAAATCTCCCTCATTTCTGCTTCTGCAGTAGTGGAGTTGAGACATCATCTATTGGAGATGGAGATGTTCAGCCTGAGAAATTACTAAAAATCTGCTTAAATTAGCTAATCTTTTTCTTTCCTGTTCTCCCCTTCATATACACCTCTCTGCTGACATCTGACTGGTGTGCCTCAATGTGTGTGCACCAGGAGACATACCCTGGAATTATTGATCATCTGTGGTGAGGGTCTCTGAGCAGAAGTATGTAGTTGAGGGTAGGCTAACTCCTTGTCTTCCTTTCTTCCTGATACCTCACTTCCTATTTGGGGAGCCGTGTTAGTTTGTTTTTGCATTGCTATAAAGAAATACTTAAGACTGAGTAATTTATGAAGAAAAGAGGTTGAATCGGCTCATGGTTCTGCAGGCTGTACAGACAGCATGATGCCGGCCCTGTTTGGCTTCTGAGGAGGTCTCAGGTAAGTTCCAATCATGGCAGAATGTGAAGTGGGAGCAGGCACATCACGTGGCCAGAGCAGGAGCAAGAGAAAGTTGTGGGGGGGAGGTACCATGCACTTTAAGATGACTGGATCTTATGAGAACTTACACACTATCATGACGACAGCACCAAGAAGGTAGTGCTAAATGATTCATGAGAAATCTCCCCCATGATCCAATCCCCTCCCACCTGGCCCCACCTCCAACACTGGGGATTACATTTCAACATGAGATTTGGGCAGGGACACAGATCCAAACTATGTCAGGAGCCCAGGGTACCACACAAAATGGCAGAATTGAATGGGGGCTACAGATTCTCTGGTTTATCCTTCACTTTCTAGATGAACAAACAGATGCCCAAGAGCATTGCTCAAGATCACATATGTGTAAGTGGCAGCTAGGGGATAAGATGCCAGATTACTTCCATCTCAATTTGGTGGCCTTTTCATGATGCAATTGTTTACTTGAGTTACTTTCTTTTCTAAGACGCTACGCAGGAAAAGCCTAGGTTTCCTTCATAACTTTGTCCAAATGTCATCTTTTTCAGGAAGTTTTTATAGGTGGATGCAGACATAAGAGAATTTTGTAATCACCTTTAACACTTTTTAAAACTGTGCAAAGCTTTTGTAGTCTACAGTATTGCCATCAATTAGGGTTAATTACGTATATGTTTTACCCTCCCTAATGGACTATACAAGCTGCATGAAGGCAGCAATTTTGCCTTTTTAATTTTTGTTAGTCTCATAATGCCTGGCACAGGGCTTGGCATCAGTGGATACTCAATAAGGTATGCTGAACGAATGAATGAGAGAGTGGATGAAAGAACAATGAACCCGTTGGAATGATGCCTTTGTTCCTTCCTGGAGTGGGGCTGCTGTGAATCAAAATGTGATGAATCTCTGGGGATCGGGACTTTGTGAGTTATGGGGAAGTCTTTCTGTCTCTCTTGGCTGAACGGGAAGTGATAACATTAAAACTGCAACCCTGGAGTAGCTAGCAGTGATTTAGGGAGTACATTCATATGGGTTCTTCATAAATAAATCAACTAAATTGCTGCCACTAGCCAGTCAGGCAGGACTGCCCCTAAACAGAGCAGGTTTCTGGTGTTTACCTGGCCAGGATGCTGATTGCTACTGAAAATAGCTCCAGCATTAGACATTCTTGCTGTCACAGTTGCCTCTTTGGGGACTTTTCCCACCTAATTAGGAGAGGGGAGAAGTAGCTCATCATTTAGTCCATTTAGTCACTGTGGTTATAGCAACTGGGATGGCTGCCCCAACTTCGGGCATTCCCTACAAGGTGGCTTTTTTTTTTGCCTGGATGTCTTCACTTGCTCAGTTTCCTTATGGGGGACTCAGGACTCAGGGGTTACAGAACTCAAAAACCATGTCTCAAGAAAGGACTGCGGGAAACTCTGTTGATAAGAAAAAATTCTCTTTGAATTCTGGTATATCTCAAAGAACAATTGGGTTTTGGAAATGATAAAGTAACTCCATGCCTCCTCCTCCCCATTAAAATGTTTTTGCTTCATTATCTGAATCCCAAATGCTAGGATCTCTGGATTTCCAAGATAGCAATTCATTGAGTTGAAATGCTGATGTATATTTCTCAGCTAATAAGATGACTAGTGAAGATTCTCCAAGTTTCTTCCTTCCCTCACAAGTCATTCAACAACAAATATCTATTGAGTACCTAATGTGTGTCAGGAACTATGGGGATAAAAATACCAAATAGTCTTCACTTTCAAAGATTTTATAATCTGAAAGGGGTGGCAGATCTATATAATGGCAAGAGTTTAGTGAGACCTGCTTTGTAACAGATACTGGGAAAGGGCTCCGGGGATAGAGATGAGAGAGAAACATGTTAGTTTGGGAAAAGTTAAATTGGGCTGTAAGGAATAATTAGGGTTTCACTAGAGAGGGAGGAGGGTTATTCCAGACAGAGGCAGCAGTGTGAAGAAAGGGTGTGACAGGGCATTTAGGGCATCAGAACTGGTTATTCGGGTGTCCGTTCACCCACGGATAATGACTTAGTCCATGTAGCACAATCTGAGCTGACCACTGTGTCACCTATGTCCATACAAAGCTGCCTCAGGACAGGTCTCTGTCCTGCAGGAGTTTAAAGTTCAAATGGATGGTGGAATTCATGGCAAGAGAGTTGGAAGATGAAGCTGAGAAGTTGGACTGATCCCAGCTTGCGAAGACGTTCTGGCGCTGGACTAAAGAGCTTGAACTTTGGCCAGCAATGCCTCTGCTTACAGCATCTAAACCACAGACCAGTCTATTGATGAAGGACATGTAAGGGTGGTTCCTAGTTTTGCTTTAACAAAAAGTGTTGCAACAAATAAGTGTACATTCATGTATGCATGTGAGAGCATACCTGTAGGATCAATTCCTTAAATGGGGTCACTGGATCAAAGGGTATGCATTCATAATTTTGGTAAATTTTGTCAAATTCCCTTCCTTAGACGTCATATCAGTGATCACTCCCAGCAGCAGAATATGAGATGAGCTTGCCTCTCTGACTGTGAGTGTAAGCGTGAGCGCATCTGTGCGCTCATGCGCTCACGCACACACACGTAACAAGGACAGTTTTTCATTCTACTTCATACCTGTTGTCATCCTTCTTTGATGGGGCACAGATGGCCAAGTTTTAGCTCTCTCTAAGGTACAAAGACACAAGTTTGAGATGGGTGAAGTCTTGTCCTGGACAGGTCCAAGAATATCCCCTATGTTCTACCTAAGTTTAGATTTCTGTCCCATGGGGACCCACAGTGAAGCACTGTGAGAGGAAGTAGTCAGCCTCCAGACTGTTCGATTCAAAGATTGGGAGTGCCCCCATACTAAATGGAACTCTTAATTACTCACAGAGAACGCGTCATTAATGAATGGTTTTACACTTTACCTGATTTTTTTTTTTTTTGTATTTTTGGCTCGTGTCCCTTTCTGGGGAAAATAATTGCTCTAAGTCTTATTTGTCCTAAAGTTTTAATCTTAGAATATATTGGTCTCTTTAATCAGTCTACCACATCAATAATTCTATATAAATATTTGTTATTTTCATGAGCTAATAAAAACTAATGGCATATATTATTTGGACATGTTATAAGAACTTCAAATATAAACCTAGGTTTTGCAGGCCACCACACACTGCTAAGTGGAAGATGAAGGCACAAAGTTGTGGTTTACAGGCAAAAATCCCATGCATATGAAATAAAAGACAATTGAAGTTTTGCTCAGCCATCTCAACCATCAGCTCCATTCATCTTCTAACTATGTGATGATATACACGAAACACAGATGGCCAATATTAAGTATGAAACTACCTGACAAAGGAAGCTAATCCTAATTCAGAACACCATAATTCTGAATGTTGAAATCCAAAAAGATAAAAATCCTTAAAATTTAATTCTGGAAAAAATAAAAAGTTTTTAAAAGATTTATTTACATTTAGAAAAGGGGGTTTATTTAAGAAACATAAAAACGCAACAGAATATTTCACAGCCCACTTTACACAATTAATGAGGTGATACAAATATACATAGTTTTGCAAGCATAAATACTCAAGTGTGTTAATGGCAGTTGCATGGGGATAATAGTTATGACTAGATGAACTATATTAAAAAAGAAATAGGTCAAAAGAGAAATGTAGACATGCATATTACTATGGTTGGAATTGTGTGTACCCAGATTTGTAACTGTGGTCATCTGAAATATCATGACAACCTAAATTTTTTGACAAGATCGATCAAAAACCTTGATGGGTTACCACAGAACATGCAGTCACCCAAAGAGCTGAGATCTTGTGAAATTTTATCTTTCACAAATGCAGATGTACAAAAAGGACATCTCTTAATTTATTGAGAAAGTTTCAATGTTTTAAATTATGCATAGTACATAATGCTTACACACAAAGTCAACATTGTGATAACGTGATAATTTCATGGAGTCAAATCTGTAAAAAATGTGTTAAATGAATTCAAACTCTCTAAAAGCCTCTACACAACTTACACCTCCAGTGTCGGAAATGATGCAAAGATAGCATAGCGAATGGTAAAACATAGTGCTGACAACTTAAAACAGCCTAGCCAACATGCTGAAACCCCAACTCTACTAAAAAAATTACAAAATTAGCTGGGCGTAGTGGCGCATGCCTGTGATCCCAGCTACTCGGGAGGCTGAGGCAGGAGAATTGCCTGAACCCCGGAGGCAGATGTTGCGGTGAGCCGAGATTGCCCCATTGCACTTCAGCCTGGGCAATAAGAGCAAAACTCTGTCTCAAAAAAGAAACACACACACACACACACACACACACACAAAACACACACAAAAAAACTAATAAAGAAAAAACAACAAAACAAAACAAACAAAAATCCCAAAACCAAAAAGAAAAAAAAAAGCAAAAAAAAAAAAAAAATCAACATATGAAAAAGTGTATTACAGGAATAGACTATGGGTAATTTCACCAAAATAGTCCATCATAAGAGCTGCCCAGTTTTCATGATCGTTAACTATATTTTGAAGTCTTGCATCACAATGAATAGACACTATTTTTCTTTTAGATCCTGGCTCTCCTTGGAGAATATGTTCACATTCATTTTCTACATGATGTTGTTCTTTTTGAGATTCTCCTATGATTTGATATACACCAACATGAACATTCCATATTAAAATTTCCCATCTTCTGTGTCATGCCTTGATGTTGTTTAGGGTGTGTGGAAATCCATTCTGCATGCACTCGTATACATACCACACATTTGGCAGAAACAATACTGGTATTTGAAGGGAACGCCATTATGTAAGTGCCTTCTTATCTTACCATGCACATAATTATTTTTGAACCATTCATTAACTTCGCTGGCTTCTGCAGGCAAATTCAGCTTTAATTCATTAAAGGTTTTTGCAATGTCATCAGTTGGAAGAAATGCCAATGCAGGCAAATGACACGTTTTTAAACTGAAGTTTTTGTTGTTGCTGTATGGCATGGCCAATCCACTCTTCTAAATTTTCTGCCAGATGCATTGGGCTGAATGAAAAAAACATCTTTATTGGTAACATCTTGAAATTCCCTTGAAATCCATTTTCTTCTGCAAAGTCCACCTGATCTGCAAATGAGCATTTATAAGTGCTTCACTTTTCCCAGTCATTAAAACATAATTGAGTGGATAAATTTTAGAATCTTTGGATTCAACAGGGGCATGAATTGTATATAGCTGATAAAAAAAATCAATGGGGACAGTTTTGAAAGTGCCATCCATTAGCCAAAGTCAAGCATGTGCTAGCATTTTTCATGTTATATTTAGTGGTAAATAAAAGTAGTGTATCTTCTTCAACAGTCAAATTCCCAGTCAAGAATAGTTCGCTATTTAATGTGTTTTGGAACACTGGAGGAATCTCAGTGTCACTGAGCTTGTCAAATTCTTTTTATTCTATGACAAAGGGCATTCTAGAAAGGCAAGCATGGCACTTTGTGTCAAGGGGCAGAAGTTGTACATGACTTAATAATTTGGAGGGCAGACTTCTTGTATTTTTGCCCATGTTTTCACTTCTTCTGTGATCAAATTGACACCTAAAATTAAGTCCACATGTTCACCCCTTGTCAACTTGGCACCCTAAAGCATGCTCATAGATTGACATGAAGAATCAAGACACAGAGAGATGATTCCAGAGTGAGAGGCGATCACTGCAGGAGCACAGTCCTCCAGGAGGGGAGAGGGGAGGGGTCCAGGCTGCAGGTGCAGTGCTGTGTTTTGGGAGGCTATTCTGGAAAGATAAAGAATGTGAATAATGTTCATGTTGAGTGATTCTAGGCATGAGAGTAAAAAGTACTCGAGGAAAGCAAAATCTATGGACCATACTCTTCTGGCAGAATTTTGGGAAACCCACACCCACCCCCTCGCCACACACAACCACACACACAACGTAGAAATGCACAGTACCTGGCACGTGCCAGGTGCATAATCATTTTTTTAAATAAAAATGTCATCTTGCAAGTGGAAGTCAGCCATCTCCTAGTCAGAATATTACCAGGAGATCTGTTGTCTCAAGGCAGGTAGGAATGGCTAAAGGAGGGAAGAGAGCAAAAGGAGGAGGAGGAAAGAGGGTGTGGGGCAGGGAAAGAAAGAAGAGAGGAGGCAAGAAAAACAAAGAGGAGACCAAGGCCAGTAGTGGCAGAGAGAAGGGTGAGCGGCTGTGTCCATAGTGGCCCCAGGCACCTGTGCTCTCAGCTGCTGACCCTGGGCAACTTTGTCCTTAACTAACAGCTAAGAATCTCTAGTCATGGGAAACTGCGGCAACAGCACAGGTGCGACCCAGCAACCGCTCTGCTTGGCCTGGCTATAATTAGCATCCACCGGCAGCCTAGAAAACTGCCTGCTATTAAGGTCAGTGAGTTCAGAGCCTGTGAGTAAAAACAGAGGGGTGCAAAGAGCCGGTGGAAGCTCCAGCTGTGCTGGGTCATTGTGGGGCTGCTTGGCTTCAGAGCACAGCCCTGCAGCCTGGTCACCCTGGGCACAGCCCTGGAGCCTGTGAGACTTGTGTGAGAATGAGGCGGCCAGAATTCCTTGACTATCACTTATCTGTCTGGGCAGACGTCCTTCATGGCTGGCTTTCTCTGGCTCCTGGGGCAGCTCCAGCCCTTGGGAGTTGCACTGCCTTGGCAGACAGGGAGACTGGCTTTGGCAACACACTGAGGGCAATGCTTTCCCAAGGATCTGTCTCCTTGGAGAGTCTTTCTAATATCTTGGCGCATTTGTATTCTCCCCTGGGCAGCCCATCCTGGCTCACTGCTCATTTCCCACATGGGGGCATTAAAAATAAATCTTTGCTGTGAAATAGGAAGAAAATCTTTCCCAGAGCTTCTCTTCGCTTCTTTGTGTGTGTGTGTGTGTGTGTGTGTGTGTGTGTGTGTGTGTGTGTGTGTGTATGTGTGTGTGGAGTCTGGAGTTTGAGAGGGAAAAGGTAGAACCGATGATCTCTTCTGGCACACTCCTGGAGCACTGCGCTATACTAGTGAATACAAAATCATCTGCCTGCTGCTACTGCTCCATTACAGACTCCTTATCCCTGTGTTTCTGATGCCATTGGCTTCACTGTTCCATGCTCAGGCAGCAGGACTCCCATCCTGATGGGAGGGCATCCGGGCAGAGCCCCATCCCTCCACAGTGGCCACAATTGAAGGCAGCTGCTCCTCCCTCTCCACCTGTCTAATCTTAAGAAAGTTCTTCCTTATACAGATCTTAATTTCCTTGCCACTTTGCATCTCTAATCCTGGTTTTTGTTCGGACATCCCATAGTTAGCTGACTTACCCTCCAAATAAAAGCCCTTCCTTTATATTTGTGAGACAAATGATTATTTCCTGTTTTCCCTTTCTAGTCTGATCGGCCTCAATGATTTGACTGCTCATTATTTCCCCAAATATGTGTTTGTTGCCAACTGAGTGGCTTCTACAGTGCTAGGTGCTAGGATGCACCTATTAATAAAATACAGCCCTGGAAACTGGAGGCACCCACATTTTTGTTTAAAGAAACACTCATGGGAAAAATAGAAACATGCCAGATAACTAAAATACAAAGTGATAAGAGGCATAACAGAGGTAAACTTTCTATTGCCTATTGAGGGTTTATCACGTCAGGGGTGGGGGAGTGAGCTGTGTACATTATATCACCTAGAACCTACTACCACCTTGTGATGCAGGCATCATCATCAACTTGTAAATAAAGTCAGGTGACCTGCCCAGCTTCACAAGGCTGCCAACCCTATGTTGAAGGGCAGATTCAGGATTTCAAATCACTGAGATAAATATAAAGTCCCACTCTCAAGGTCACACACCAAGAGCAAGGACTTGAATTCAGACCATCTCGCTGCAGAGCCTGCCTTTTGGACCATCCTGCTACCTTGCTTTCCTGGAAGGCTTTGGGAGCACTAAGGTACCAGGATGAGGAGTATCCTCAGCAGGGCTACTGCCGCAGACCTGTGCCAAAGAGAGGCACCCAGAGACTCCCCGCGCAGGAAGCTGGATGCTAGTGCTGACCTAGCTCTGACCTTGCTGTGGTTCTTGGCACTCTCAGACAATTCAGGCAATTCAGTTTCACATTACTGACACCTCTGCTGTTCTGAGTACATGCTTTCTTTCAAAATGCAAAAGTGAGGCCACCCCATGCACCTCTGACAATGGTCCATTCTTAGAGGAATCACCTGTCAAAGCCGTCCTGGGAGCTATTGAATTAATTTCTACCACTTGGAAGGTAGCAGTTGTCCTGGAGAGGAAGGGCACAGCTCTTCTCTATCATCTGGCAGTCTCCTTCAAGCTGTGTGGGGAGATGGGGATGTCCTGGGTGCATGTGGCTGTTTTGATTTCATTTTGGATGGTGGTGTGATCAGTACTGAGCAAGACATGCAGGAATAATTACTATTATCATTACTATTTTCAACATCAATTCTGCATCATCAATAGCATTGGGCATTGTCAGAGAGCAGAATTAGAATCAGGCTTTTTGCCCAATGGCCTCTCAATTTAAATTAAACAGAAATTGCTCATGAACAGGAAGTTACAATGGTGGTGCTGGGGGTGATTTTGTTTCTCTGTGTTTTGGAGGGGCAGATATCAATCTTTGGTTTCTCTCTCACGATTTGGATGATTTTTTCTTTTAATAAACCCATGACAATAATAATGATGTTACATAGAATTTAAACCTCCCAGGCAACATTTTTGCCATGATCAATGATCTCAAAACTCTGGAGAAACCAATATTTATTAAAATTGAATTCACACCTGCAAGAGATTCGGGAAAATGCTGCAACATTCTTGGGGAAGCCTGGAGTGATGGGAGTGAGTGACTTTGCTCCTCTAATGCTCCTTGTTTGCTTGTTTCTTCCTGAGCAAGTATCTTGTTTCTGTGTGTCCTGATTCGTTGTCAATAAAGATACTCCTGTCTTACTCTCTTTCACGTCTCCTCTGTGTGAACTGCTGACCACCGCCCAGTACCAGTTCTAGAGAAACCTCCCAAATGAGTGATTTCATTCATGCTTTCCCCTTCCTAGAATTCTTGACCACTTCCCTATTGGGCTGTCTCCTCAAAGCTAAACCTTCAGCCAGGTCTCCCAAATTTTTGGAATCTACTTCCCTCCCATTCCTTCAGTTTACTCCTTGGTCTCAGAAACTCTACTTTCTTAATAGCCCACAAGCTCATCTCGCAACCTTTTGCTCTGGGACTCTGGTCACGTTTCTTCCCTTGGCTGCCATGACCTCCTTTCCCTTCCATGTATATAACACCACCCGCTGTCCTGGATGGCCATTCTCTCCTGCTTCTGAGGCCTTTCCTGGGGGTGTCCTTCCATGACTTTGCCTCCTGTGAACATCTCTGGTACTGATGGTGTGTTATGAGTGTGTTATGTCTCCCCAAAATTTGTATGTTAAAGCCCTTTATTAGGGTTCTCCAAAGAAACAGAACCAATTGTGTGTGTGTGTATGATATACATATATATAATATACACACACACATAATATATACATATAATACACATATAATATAAACATATATAATACACATATGTATATATGTATAGATGCATACATATATAATATGCAAAATATATACATATATGTACATATTCTGTATATGTATATGTACATATATGTATGTGTATAATATATACACACATAATATGTAATACATTATGTCTACATATACAAACATACATATATTAAAGTATGTATTACATATAAACATATAAGGTAGTATGTATACATATATGTATGTATAAACACACTATGTACTATATGTATATATTGTATATAATGCACATATGTAAATATATAATATATAATTTATACATATATATGTAAATATGACATATACATATATGTACATGTATACAAACATACGCTATACATAGATGTGTATGTAAACATACTATATACATAGATGTTTATGTATACATACTATATACATATATGTGTACATATACAAACATACTATATACATAGCTGTATATAGCATATATGTATATGTATATATCATATAATATGTAAATATATTACACAAATCCATATATGTATATATGTAAATATATGATATATACATATATGTATATATGTAAACATACCATACGATATATACATGTCTATATATGTAAACATATCATACGATATATACATGTCTATATAGTAAATATATCATATGATATATACATGTCTATATGTAAATATAGCATATGATATATACATGTCTATATGTAAATATAGCGTATGATATATTCATGGATGCATATATGTAAATATATGATATATACATAGATGTATAAATGTAAATATATTATATACACTGTATACATCTATGTATATGTTTATTTATACATATTATATATATACATAATACCTAATATATATTTGTATGGAATATATAGTTTAATATATGTATATGTGTTTGTATATGTATACATAATGTATTACATATTATATATGTGTGTATATATTATGTATAGTATATCATACACACAATTGGTGATATATATGATATATACACATTTATATGTATATGTGTATACATACACAGGTGGTATATAGGAGAATATAGATATATAAATTATATAAATGTGTATATATATATAATATAGATTTAATATATATCTTATAATACATATGTGTGTATATAAAAAAATATTTATTAAAAAAGGGATTTAGTATAGGAATTGGCTTACGTGACTATAAAAGCCAAGAAATCCCACAATCTGCCAATCTGTAAGCAGGAGAACCAGGAAAGCCAATGGTGTCACTGAGTTTGCGTCTCAAGCCCTGAGAGCCCGGGAAGCCAATGATGTAACTTCTAGTCTAAGGCCAAAGACCTGAGACATGGGGGTGGAGGGGGACACTAGCGTAAGCTCTGGGGTCCGAAGGCCCAAGAATCAAGAGCTCCAATGTCCAAGGGCAGGAGAAGATGGGTGTCCCAGCTGAAAAAGAAGAGAGAGCGAATTGCCCTTTCTCTGTCTTTTTGCTCTATTCAGGCCTTCAGAGGCTTGGATGATGCCCACCCACATTGGTGAGGGTGATCTTCTTTGCTCAGTCCACTGACTCAAACATCCTCATAGACACACCTGGAAATAATGCTTTCCCAGCTCTTTGGGCATGCCTTAACCCAGTGAAGTTGACACATAAAATTAAACATCACAAGCTCTAACTCCCAGTACCTCAGTATGACTATGTTTGGAGACAGGGCGTTTAGAGATGTAATGAAGTTAAAATGAGGCCATTAGGGTGGGCCCTAATTCAATCTGACTGGTATCGTTGTAAGACGAGGAAACTGGAAGAACATAAAAAGAGACCCTAGGGGTGTGTACACACATCTTGCCAGCAGCAGAAGAGAACACTTGTTTTTCCTCAGCATTGCCACTACGAGGCTTTCACATTTTTTGTTTTGAGTTTGGAAATCTAATAAGGGAAAATCATATTTCTATGTTTTGATTTGCATTTATTCATTAATAAGGTTAAGCGTTTCTTCAAAAGTTTGTCCACCATTCATGTTTTTATTTTCCTGAACTCTTCTTCATAACCTTTATTCATTTTTATGTTGCTTAACTTTTTATTATTGCATAAATAATATTTATAAATTAAATAACATTGTCTTTTGATCTCATATGCTGCAAATATTTTTCCAGTTTGTGATTTGTCCTCAGTTTTGCTTATGAGTTTTTGTTTTGTCACACTTATTAGAAAAATGTAGTCAACTTTATTGTCCTTTTCTTTTGTGGCTTCTGAGCTCATAATTTTTAAAATCTAAATGGGGTTTTTAGATTTGTAGATTAGGGAAATGCACAAAAACATTTCGGAGGACATCATCCACGTGTTTTTAAAAATTTTCCATGATATCCTTGAGAGTAAAATGGAGAAATGAAGGTTGGATGATGATATACATCAAAGTGCCTTTATAGTTTACTCAATATTGCAAACTATAAATGTACATGAAGAGCGCTGATTAATGGATCCTTGTCAACCTGGATTCCCTTGGCCTTGATGAAGATAAAAGGTGTAATTCGCCTATTTTCAGATAGCAGAAAGGTCAAGGTGTGATATTTAATTCCCTGGATAACATAATCAAGATTTAAGAGGATCTTGACAGGCCAAAACATTGAGTTTAAAAATAAGTCAAATTTAAAAGAGATGAATCAAAGATTTGTATTTTTATACAGTTCAATTATTCAAGAATAGATGGGAAGTCCTGGGATACCAGACATTCATATAAATAACAACTTCAACAACATTTTAGTTCATAGTGAGTTAACGGTATACTAGGAAAAGCAAGAAAGTCAGTGTGGTCTTAGGTACTTTCTGGGTTACTCAGCAATATTTAATTTAAAAAAATTTAAATTCTGATAGACTTACAGAGATTTGCAAAAAGGTACAGAAATCCCCCTTTCATCTAGATTTCTTCAATGGTAACATCCTCTGTAACTACAATACAATGTTAAAATCGGAAAATTGACATTTTTACATGCTACAGATCTTATCCATGACTCAGCAATTTTTATATTCACTTATTTGTGTATGTATGTATAGTTCCAAGCAATTTTATCACATGTATAGACTCTTGTATTCTTAACAGTTTTTAACTGGTAAGCAAAGTAAGGAAAAACAGACTTATCTATAGAGAAAAATTCATATATGTATTTCAGGAGAATTAAGCCTGGAATTTAACCTAAGTGACATATCCCAGATACAAGGGGGGACATGGGGTGAACTTATACAAAGTCCTCCTAGTGTATCTTGCATTATCTCATCTAATTCCCAGGGCTATGCTTAAGCTGTAGATAGCCAAATTGTGGAATTGAAAGGAAAAGAGACTTTTAGCAACAATTTTAAAGGTACCTTGAAGGCCTGTCATGCAACAAAAGGCTATAATGTGTCATTCCAGTGGCCATTAAGAGAGATTGGAGGCAGTTACAAAGCCAACTTTAACTCAAGGAAACTTTTTCTAGTGAGGAGAGCTGTAAAACAGTGACATTTGGCTGCCATGACAGCAACAGGCAGAAATTATTCAAGCAGAGGTAGAGCGATCACATTTCAAGAGGGGGTTACAGGGGATTCTTAAACTCATTAAAGTTTGGATTAGAAGACTAAAAGATACCAGGAGTCTATATAGGTGAATATCATAAAGAAGCTGGAATATTCGAGAGCATGGGGTTTTTTCTGTATTCCTGATTGGGGAAAGAAGAAGAGGTGAAGGAAAGGGAGAGAGAAGAGGCTAAGGAGGAAGAAGGAGGGGATGATCCTAGTGGTACACATGTAATAAAGAGATAACACAAATATTTTTATTTCTGGAAACTTATCCATCAACTTTGTAAAGAACAAAGATTGTATTCAGTTATGGTGCCTATTAATTATTAAGATAATGATAGCAGATATTAGATAATGAAGTGTAGTGGCTCAATCTCGGCTCACTGAAACCTCTGTCTCCCGGGTTCAAGCAATTCTCCTGCCTCAGCCTCCTGAGTAGCTGGGATTACAGGCGCCTGCCACCATGCCCAGCTAATTTTTGTATTTTTAGTAGAGACAGGGTTTCACCATGTTGGTCAAGCTGGTCTCGAACTCCTGACCTCGTGATCTGCCCACCTCAGCCTCCCAAAGTGCTGGGATTACAGGCCTGAGCCACTGTGCCCAGCTCTCTCTTTCTCTCTTTTCTAAGTTGATGATATATGTTTCACCCTAAATAAAGTACATCTTGTAAGCTGCTGATACTGTTTTGACCGATTTTTCTAATTTAACTTGAAAAGACATGGGTTATTTTCTGGTGAGTTTGCATGTGTATTTATGTAACACAGGTTGGTGGTGTTATTTGTGTGTGTGTTTATGTGACACATGTTTGTTGATGCCCAAGATCTAAGGAAACTGGGGTTATGGAGAGGGGGCCGCTGTCATTCTCTGAGGCCTGGTGTAATTAGAGCCTGTGTAAGACTGAATGCCTCTCCAGTGGAGCTATAAAAAAGACAGCCTGCTCTAAAATCATCTTGAGGGAAAGAAAAGTTGTCAAGTGTATCAGTTTGCATTTTGTCCAATTGAATGTAATAGAACACCCAAATATAAAGACTTAAGCAAATGGAGATTTATTTATTTTTCACGTAACAACAAGCTAAGAGGTAGCATTTCTCAGCTTTAGTTCAGTGGTTTATTGATGTTAAGGCTCATGTCACTTTAATTTTCCTGTTTCTTTTCTCATGGTTGCAAGATAGCTGCTACAGCTCCAGTAGCCATGTAAGCATTCCAGAAAGGTACAAGAGAGAGGAAAGAAGGGCAAAAGAGGAAGGAGAAAGAGGAAAGGTTGACATAAACTTTTACTGGGAAATACAAATGCCTTCCTAGATCCTTCTCTTGTAGACTTCTACTCTTGTTTCATTGGCCAGAATTTTCTACCCACAATTAATGGGATACAAAATGTGACTGAGACATTTGTACAGTGCTTTAATAATATGAAAGGAATCAAGACAGGGGAACAGAGAGTTTTCTGTAGTTTTCAGATGGTTTAAGAACATTGATCTGTGAGGATGGACTATGAAACTCAGAGATTAGCTCAATATTTATTTATAGAGTCTGCCTTTTACACGCACATGTCTGGGATAAAATAAGGAAGGTAGGGGGATAAGGATTTTGATAATTCCACCGAAATGAAAGCTGTACAGGATATGAACTAGGTCATAAAAACTCTCCTTGTGGTATTGCTGCAGCCATTCTCTGGAAAAAAATCAATTTATATGAGCAATTTCTTCATAGTCTCTCTGTTTTTTATTGTAAACAGGGTGAGATGATGTTCTGGGTTGTTGCATTCTGGAATCAAAGTGGCTTTCAGAAGATCCTCTCTGTACATTTGTGAGTTGTATTTTAGTAATTGAGACCAGAGCTTGACTCCTTGTGTCCACGATGCCACTAAATTAAATTAAGTATTTCATGGAAAGAACAACGAAATCCCAAATTCTGTTATTACTATTTACTTAATATGTATGAGCCTGCAAATCTTTTAAGTGTTAATGCAAAACAGACATTGCGTTTGTAGGCTTCAAATGCTGGTTTTATAAAATGTGTTTAATAACATCACTTTGATTGTTTAAGGGGATGGGTGAGGAAGGTTTGAATTAGCTCATTTTAAAATATTGGGAACCTAAGGGACAGGAGAATTAAGGAACTTGTCCCAAATTTCCCAAGTGAAGCTGAGATTCAAAGTGTATCTTATCTGCTCTGGCATCTGTGGGACTTCCTCTCCATTAGGAGGAGGCCGTGAACTACTGCCAAACTCCATGAAATAAGGAGAATTAGGTGTTGCTAGGTACATGAATGAGGCTCAGATTGAAAAGACTGTTTTCTAGGCCAGAGGTCACAGTGGTTTGGTGCTGGTTCTCAGTCCCTCTGATTTAGTACACATGTATGATAAAGTGATTTAGATGAGAGTTCATGAGATCAGTTTTGATGGCAACTGATGACTTTTGCTGTGAGTCTGGGTGCTGTCTGCCTGTTACTGCTTCCCAACACAAAGGGGACACCAGCCTCAGATATCTGTCCTTCTGGATGGGCTAGTACCCCCATAGACTCTTGGCAAGCCCTTATACAGCAGCTGCCACTGCATACCCAGCCACTTGGCATGCACCAGCCTGTCAGCCCAGTATCATCCAGGGAGGACACAGCCCCATTACCCCTCAGCTCTCCCCACCCACACCAGAGAGGAGACTGGACATTTTCAAAGGAGCTTTTGTTAAGGGGTGATAAAAAAAAGGAGAAAAGCTATAAAAAGTGAGGTGCATTGAGCTGAATGAAGTATTTCTGGCCACAGACGAGCAGAGCCAGTACATCTCATTTTTCTTCATTTTCATCCTGTCTAACGGACCGTGTTCTGAAGCCTGTCCTTGGAAGTTTCCCCTTTTCTTCTCCCTTGTGGTGCCCATCCCCTCCAGCACAGAGGAGATGTAGATGTGGTGGACAAGTATGTGCCAGGGCAAGGAGTGAGCATTCACTTGCATTCAAAGGCTTTTCTTTTTGAATGGCAAAGGTTGGTATTCCCGGGTTTTTTTTTTTTTTAAACCATGACTTGTGGATGGATATTAATAGTACTAGTAAAAATAAAAATAAAATAAACAGAAAGGTTTTACTTGCATTCCTGTTTTCATGTCCAACTCTCTAGTGTCAGGTTTGATACTCTTCAAGACAAACCATTATATGTTTTATATACACATACACATGCATATCATTTCCACATCCATGTGTTTATGCATCTGACACATATACACACACATAGCTCTGTGTTTGGGCCATGGTTCTTGAGGGTGCTGGAGTAATGGATTGTGCTTATCTTTATTCATTTGTTTTCAAGCTCCCCTTCCTGCTTTAATTTAGCTGTACCTATCATGAGCCATTAAAATGGACATATTCTTGGGCTGGGCATGGTGGCTCATGCTTGTAATCCCAGCACTTTGGGAGGCTGAGGCAGGCTGATCACTTGAGATCAGGAGTTCAAGAGCAGCTTGGCCAATATGATGAAACCCCGTCTCTACTAAAAACACAAAAATTAGTTGGGTGTGGTGGAGCACACCTGTAATCTCAGCTACTCAGGAGGCGGGAGAATTGCTTCAACCCAGGAGGTGGAGGTTGCAGTGAGCCAAGATTGTGCCACTGCACTCCAGACTGGGTGACAGAGCTAGACTCCATCAAAAAAAAAAAAAAAAAAAAAAAGACATATTCTTGGACACAGTAATTCCTTCTTCTTGGAAAATTATACCAAGGAAATCACCTAAAAGAAAGAGAAACTTATAAAATACATTGATGTCTTTTTTTAAACATACGGGGTGTAGTAACTTAGAGTTTACAAGGATTTTTCACACATATTTTCTCATTTCATCTTGAAAACAATCCTCCAGGGTAGCCGGCTTTATTGTTCTTCTTTCATAGTTTATAAATAAGGAAATGGGCTCAGAAAGATAGTATGATTCTTTAAGGTTTCAGACCTAAGTGAGTGGTAGTGTTCGGAAAGTTTTGCTTAGTTTGGAAGCAGAGAAATCCAACCAGGAGATTGGGCCCTACTCAAAAAGATCCACAGCAAAGCACATGTTGCTCCAAGTTTAGTGTCTCTCTACTACACAATCACCATTCCCAGTGGAGGAACTTGTTATTAACCTATGTTGTGTCAACCTGAAGAACATCACAGAGTCTCTACATACTATAATAACAGAGACTATGAAACAGAATGGAAAAGTATTTATAGTATAATTTAAGTTATAACATAAGATAAAGAGGTTGTATCTATATATAAATGTGTAATGTATGTATATTTAAGATAAAAATTATAAGACAACATGGAAAAATAAAAAGCAGTTGTATTAAGGGGATTGGAACTACATTTTCAATTTTTTTCTGTAATATAGATAGAATTAACAACAAATTAAAAATTCAAATAGTAATAAAAACAAATACCTGAATGGAAGCACTGGGCTAAGTTCATGCCTAATTCCATTTAATCACAACCTCATGAGGTGGATATTATTATAATTTCCACTTTGCAGATTTCCACATCCCCATGCCTTAGGATGGTTAAATAACTTCTCCAAGGTTATAAAGCTACAAGTCAAGACAGGGAGGACCTGGGTTTTTTCTCTGCTTCTTTCTATCCTAGATAGCAATAATTCTTCAATGTGTGTGCTGCAAAGGGGACCATAGATCATTAAATTGTCCAACCCATCTTTCATGTGTTTACACGAACTCCCTTTGTTTTTGCTTTTGATCATGGAAGAACTTCAGTTGATTGACAGACATTAGCATTCACAGAGTATGGGATTACTTAGAATTTTCTGTGGACCATCCACCAATACTTGCTAAAACGCATTGAAGAAGTAGGACTTTACAATCTTCTTTGAAAAACAAAGATCTGGAATAGCAGAGGCTGCTCTGAGGGATGATTCTGAGTGTGTTGCTAAAACCTGGTCCTCTACATGTCTAACAGCAGCACTGACCGGAATTTTAGCTCACATGGTAGGGGCATTTGACAATCTATGAGTTGCAGAAAGTGAAACTGTACCTCATATAGTAAGGAACAGTGCTAGCCCCAGGCCTTTTCTTACATCTCCATGAAGAAAGCCAATGTTTTATTGCTCCTTGGTCTGAATTGGTAGAATAAGTGCTTCAGTTCTCTATGTCAGTTTGCCCAAGATTTAAGTCTTTTTGTTATGAAAAGTTGTCCTTGCCCTGCAGAAAGAAGCAGTGTGAGTTTCTTGGTTATAATGGGGCTGGGGTTTTTCCAGTGGTGTAAAATTCTTCCCAAGACTCGAGTGATGAACTCACTGTAGAAGTCTTCTTCTTTGCTGCAGGTTACAGCATAGCTTATCTATAGGAACAGGTTTATCTTTGAAACAGAGATTTACACAAGGTCTTGGAGAATGGGACACAAAGTTGTCTTTCACACGCCTCCGTGAAAGAGCTGGCTCCCAAATACTTCTCCTTCACAGGATGGGGTTTTAATCTGCAGGCTCAGGTCCCTCCATCCTTACCTTTTCCGTTTTCTCTTTCAAAGCATGGGTACTTTCCAGTGCTTTCTTGTGGGTCTTTTTGATTAATGTCCTGTTTTCCTTTGTTGGGTTTCCCTGCTTTCCAAACTAAGCAAAATAGAATCACCCCACTCTGCCTTCCCCAACTCCCTTCTTTTGTTTACTGCACTGTTTTTTAAATCTTTTTTTTTTTTTTTCTCTGAGACAAGAGTCTCACTCTGTCACCCAGGCTGGAGTGCAGTGGAGCGATCTTGGCTCACTGCAACCTCTGCCTCCTGGGTTCAAGTGATTCTCGTGCCTCAGCCTCCAGAGTAGCTGGGATTACAGGCACACTCCACCACACCTGGCTAATTTTTGTGTTTTTTAGTAGAGATGGGCTTTTGTCATGTCGACCAGCCTGGTCTGGAACTCCTGACCTCAGGTGGTCTGCCCACCTCCGCCTCCCAAAGTGCTGGGATTACAGGCATGGGCCACTGTGCCTGGCCTGTTATTTTAAATCTTGAAATGTGTTCTTGTTCTGGGGCTTTTTTTCTTTGGTGTGAAAATGGGCCTAGTAGTATTTCTCCTCAGTACTATGCGTGACATTCCTCCTCTTCAAAGCACTTCAGAAAGATTAGCTAATTAATCTTCTCAATTCCCCTTGTCCTGTGGGGACAATTCATACTTGGCCAACAATAGGAAGTAGAATGAAAATGATTCTTACTCTTTTCATAAATGGCTTCAAGCTTCAAAGTGCATTCCCATCACCAGTTAGAATACAAAATAAGCGAGAGAGGGAAAAGGAGAGATTTTGAGAGGAAATCCTTCTGCCTCCTCCACGAACTTCTTCATCAAGGAATTCAGTGCAGGTTCTTCAGGGCATAAATTATGTGGAGCCAGCTTTGTCGAGGACGTGAGTATGGGCTTAATCCTGAGACTAGTTTTCTTTCTTTTTTTTAACCTTTAAGTTCAGGGGTCGGTCCATGTGCAGATTTGTTACGTAGGTAAACTTGTGTCATGGGGGTTTATTATACAGATTACTTCATCACCCAGGTATTGAGCCTAGTACCTATTAGTTTTTCTAAGCCTAGTTTTCCTTCTGATTTAAAATCATGGAATGTTAGAGGAGTCAGATCTTAGAGATGCAGTAAGTCAACCCCTTGACTTTACAGATACAAAAACTAAGGTTGACAAAGGTAGATTATATCAAGGTCGCACAGGGCTAGAGCGGATTTTTCCTTGGCCTGCCCTTGCTCTGTCTGTTAGATGAGATGTCTGCTCATCTTGAAGGTCTTATGAGAATGGATTAGTTATATTGTTGGTCAGTGCTAGGCTTAGGTGTCTGCATGGGGTTCCCGAGTGAAGGGGAGGTGACTTGCTGTAGCCATTCCTGCTGGTGTGACAAAGAAAGATGGAAGAACCATTGCTGTGCAAAAATGCTCTCTTAGTACATTTGGGGAAAATGGGATATAGAATAATCATTCTTCTTCAGAGAGAGTCAATGATTATTTGATTTAAACAAATACTCCATTATGGTGTTCACTGTAGCAAATTCTGTAATTATAAGTTTTATGGCAACTCCCATTACTAAACCATTTTCATCCCTCTCCTAGCTGTCTGAAAAACTGTAAATTGGGTGGGAATTTTTGTGGCTAGACCCTGTCTGGTAGAGAATGGATGTCTTCTGCGAGCACAGGGAAGGAAAGAAAATCTCATTAGCTGCCTCTGAGTTATTGTGGAATGGGAAGAAATGTAAGCATATTCCTTTCCCAGTTTGCAAAAGAGTTGAATGTTTTTCTTCTCTGTATTGGAAAATTGTGAAAAGGAGGCAGAAAGACCCAATTTTCAAAGTTGTATAGAACCACTAAGAATAGCCGAGAAAAAGGATGCTTTACTGAGTTACTTCTAAGCACACTGTGACACAGCTGCTCAGGATTTCAGCATCTACCTTGCTAATGTTTAAGTTTTGTATTTTCCTCTGCTCTGTCTTAATTGCTGTGTCCTTGGAATCTTGAGTTCTTGGAATTAGATAAAGCAATTGCATTCCTAGCTTGGGGAAGAGAGGCTTTGCAGGCAACCTAGGTTGTGGTCATTTCTATGGTGGTAGGACCGAGCCTTAGGGTTAAGTGGATCGAGCTGGTTTTGTACGTGGTTGATGTAATACCACGTGCCAATGTGCCCGAAAAACACATTTTGAGAACACATAGTTCTGGAATAGGATTCACGGCACTCAAAAAAATCTGTACTCATCCTGTCTTGAAATGTAATTTTTATTTTATTTATTTATTTATTCTTTTGAGATGGAGTGTTGCTATGTCACCCAGGCTGGAGTGCAGTGGCTCAATCTCAGCTCACTGCAAGCTCTGCCTCCCGGGTTCATGCCATTCTCCTGCCTCAGCCTCCCAGGTAGCTGGGACTACAGGCACCTGCCACCACGCTCGGCTAATTTTTTGTATTTTTAGTAGAGACAGAGTTTCACTGTGTTAGCCAGGATGGTCTCGATCTCCTGACCTCGTGATCCGCCCACCTCGGCCTCCCAAAGTGCTGGGATTACAGGCATGAGCCACCGTGCCCAGCTGAAATGTAACTTTTATGACTCAATCATGAGCTGACTTTTCACCTTTACATCATTCCCTCGATTGTCTTCTCTGTGTGTTGTGTTTTTGACTCTGAGTTCCCTCACCCCATCATTCCTTGTATCCTAATTCTAGTCACCTTTCAAGGATTACCTCAGTTTCTTAGCTTCATCTACTCCCAACCTCCCTAAACTCCATCATCTTAGACTATAACTAAGTCTTCATTTTCAAAATTCAGAGAGCATTTACTTGCTGTACTATTGGATTAAGATATTTACTTAAAACGTTTTATATGGTTTGCAAATCATTTTGTATGCATTGCTTTTCTCCCTATCTGGAGTGTCAGTGCCTTGGGGACAGGGACTGTCTTCTTTAATGAATCTGATTTTAGTATCTAGAGGAATTCTAGGACATAGTGTTTGCTCACTCAACAATTTTGAGTTGTAATATAGTATGTATGAAAATGTCTTATTTCCCTTATGAGCTCTATAAGCTCCTTTAGTATTTCATCTTTGGTGCCTTACACTCATTTGATGCTTAGTAAATATTTGTTAAGTGAATTATTTGTGATCACCTGAGCTTTCAGGGAGGCTATTTGTCTTCAGCTTCTACCCAAATCTCCAGATGCTTCTCGTCTCTTATAGATATTGATGACTCTACTTATGATGGAAGATTTTCACAGCTACCACTAATTATTTGTAGCGATTATAGGTATAGAGGATTGGATGCTGTTGTCTTTCCTCTAATGTCCAGGTCTTTGTAAAAATTATATCTATGCCAAGTGCCCATCTGTGCACTTTTTTCTTAATCTTTCCTATGTGCACGGACAAGAAAGAAAACTATAGTATTCTTGCCATGTTCTGCATGCTACTTCCTTGTGATATGATTTCCAGAGTCCTTAAACTTTGTTTGAAAATATGTGGGGATAAAAATATTGAATGAAAGTGTTACCTATATAATCTGAAATAAAAATTACCACAACCATCTCCTTGCCACCACGTCTTCTTCCCTAATGCTGCGAAGCCACAGTCGTCCAGCTGCCTAGTGTTTTCAGGTGGTCCTCTTGCATTCTTCCTCTTCACCCTGTGACATCACGGAGGTGCTGCCTAAGGGCCTGAAATCCTGGCTGCTCTGTTGGCCTGGTTAATCTTTCTCAAAAATTTATTATCTTACTTTTTCACGAGTATTATTTCCTAAAGTAATAATAAACGTATTTTTTAGTTGAATTCTCCTATTGCCCTTTAACTATTCCTTCACTCATGTAATTATTAATATATAATTTACATAATTTCTCATATATACACACATTTATATATATAATTTTTTTTGGAGACAGAGTCTCACTCTGTTGCCCAGGCTGGGGTACAGCGGCATGATCTCATCTCACTGCAACCTCAGCCTCCCAGGTTCAAACGATTCTCCTACCTCAGCCACCAGAGTAGCTGGGACTACAGGTGTGCACCACCATGCAGGGCTAATTTTTGTATTTTTAGTAGACCTGGGGTTTCACCGTGCTGGCCAAGCTGGTCTCAAGCTGCTGACCTCAAGTCGGCCTCCCAAAGTGCAGGGATTACAGGTGTGAGCCACTGTGCCCAGCCCTAAATATTGTCAAGTATACAAATAGGAAAGGATTTTTTGTTTCTCTCTTTATTTAACAAACTCGTATTCAGGTTTGGGAGGTAGGCAGGGCAGAATAGGTTGAGGCAGGAGAGGGCTTCAAGAACAGGGAGGCCCATGCAGCAGAGCAGAGAGGCTGGGAGGACAGCAGGAACTTGGGAACCCAATGTACCTGCCTTGAACCCCAGCTCTAATGCTAGCAGCTGTGTACCCTTTCCATTTCAAAATTCTATTGTTTGACTTGCAGCATTCTTTATATATTGTGGCTACAAGTCCTTTGCCATATATGTAAATTGTAAATACTTTCTCCAAGCCTGTGACTTTTCTTCTTTATCAATAGTATTTTGTGATTTTTAGTGGAAAAAAAAAAAAAAAAAAAAGGATGTATCTTGCTCCTGCTTTCTGGAGGTTGGCCATCTAGAAGGTGGCTAGAACAGCATTGGAGTAAAGGATCTGAGAAATAACACAGAGGCAGAGGCTGCACATCAGGAGTCTGGGCTCTTGGAGAAAAGAACCGTTTGTTATAATTGGAGTAATCCGAGCGAAGCTTTAAATGAAACCCCGATGGTTGAGTAGAGGAAGAAACAGGTGGAGTGGGAGTTAGGGAAGACTATTAGAGAAAGGACAAGGAGAGAGCAGGAACAAAGACCGATGGTAAAAGTGCATGAGTGGTTTAGGGAGAGGCAGGCTGGCAGGATGTCGTGTGTGTGTGTGTGTGTGTGTGTGTGTGTGTGTGTGTGTGTGTGTGTGTGTGTGTGTGTGTGTGTGTGTGTGTATGTGTGTGAGGGAGAGCAAAACGAAACAAAATAAATCAAAACATGAAGACACTTCTTTTTTTCTAAAGTAAAAAAGCAATACTCAATCCGCTGTTTTATTTTTTGTACCTGAAATTATTAACGTGGGAATATCACTAGCATTTTTCCCATAAATGGATCGAAAATGCTGACGTCAATGCCAAGGAAAAAAAGTGTTTTGAAAAGGCAGCCGTGGACGTGGAGTTACCAAATCATCCGCAGTGCTCCTCAATCGGGTGGAGGAGCCAGGCTGCAGAAATGCAGTTCATGGCAGGAGTTTTCCTGAACAGAGAGAAATCTCCACAGAATAGCAAAAAGAGCAAAAACTCGAAGTCAAGGGTCTTGAGGTCTAAATTTTCTCTGTGATCCCAGGGAAATCGTTTCATCTTTCTAGGTCTTAACATCCTCACCTGAAAAATAAAGTGCTTGGCTAAGAAAGACTTGAGGTTTTATTTGGCTCATTCTGTGGTTCGCTAGGTCAGTGTTTTTAAAGCTTCCTCACATATCTGCTGCATTCAGGAGCCTTAGCCCCAAAGAGTCAGTATTGGGAGGTAACGGCACTTTTCAGTACGACTCTCATGTTCCGCGCTGGGTCCCCAAGGATTCTTCTGCAGGTAATCCATGCTGAGAAAATCTGCAAAGTCTTTCCGGCCTGGTCCAGTCCACACTTGTTTTGCCCTTTCCGACTCTAGACTATTGATTCCTGGAGGACGATAACCTATTTTTAACCTTCTTTTTCTGCACTGCGTCTCAGGCAGTGTCAGACTTACTTATTTTAGGAAATCTTCATTGAGACCTCCTGGATGCCAGGGATTGCGGTCACAAAGACAAAAATTTCCCTTAAGGATTACTGTCCAATTGGAAGGACATATATGCAAATGAATAAATGCCTGGAAATTTGTTGACTGATTAAGTGGACATTTAATATATATTTTTCAAACCCAGAGACCTAAATATTTACTGATTTTTCCCTACTATCCCATTAAATAACAGTTCTCCAAGATCTTTGAAGGAACATAAGTTCATGGAAGGGCAACGATCTTATTAGTCATTCTCATCCTTTTATAGGTACTTTTGTTCAGAGTTAACTGTGGCACAGATCATTACTTTACCCAGATTTTAATCCTAACAACAATATTTTTATGGAGAGGGAAACTGAGGCTCAGTGAGGCAAAGCCATCTGGCCAAGGTCACACAGTAAGAGGCAGAGCTCAGAGTGGAACCCAGTGTGATGTATCAAAATCCAGTCTATACATCTTTCTTCCAAAGCAGTTTTCTTGTAGTAATTACATGTGCCTGTAACTCTTCAGCTAACCTCCAGAAAGTTAAGATGGCTGTGTCTTTTATAAGATGTAATTATTTGAGAAACGAGTGACTAAAACTTGCAAAATCTGCAGGAAAGAACTTCTAGGCTCTTTGGAGTTTTTTTGCCCTGCACCAACATCCTCTCAATGGCAAGGAACAGCAATTATGATAAAAGAGACCACCAGAAAGTGAAAGGAATAAACAATGTAGCAATTTCTCTGGGCAACCTACAGCTCATTTTTATTTTGATAATGACCTCTAATCTTCCCAGGGGAATTTTGAGCATGTATCTTATCTTAAAATATTTTTTTGAGCTTTGGCACTTTTATTGCCTTTACAAGAACAGCTATGATTAAGGGATGACTCTCTTAGTTGCAATGGATGAAACAATTAAATGTGTTTACCTGCTAACATTCCAAACCACTTCTTGATAGGAAACAAAGGTGTGAAACAGAGCTGGTGTTTACCTGAACATAATTTTTTTCTAAATATAACTTTTTTTTTTTTTTTTTTTTTTTTTGCACACTGCTTAGAAGGTACTTTTGATTTTCTTGAGTTTCGATGAGGTTGACAATAATGATGTAAATCCAGATCGAAATAAAATTCCTGTTACCATTTTAAGTTTACAGTGTTTACCTACCTAATAAATCATTGGAAATTAAGTCTGGAATCACATCCAAGTTAAACTACATATTCAATCGGGCTGAATTTGACATTAATGATATGACTAAGAGGAGCTAGGAAACAAATTCTTTTTTTTTTTTTTTTTTTCTCATTTCATGAGACACCCTACACTGGCAGTAAGATTTTCCTTAAATCAGAGGAAAGAGTTGACTTTACAGTTTCTTTTTCTTTTTTTTTTCTGAGATGGAGTCTCGCTCTGTCTCCCAGCTGGAGTGCAGTGGCGCGATCTCAGCTCACTGCAACCTCCACCTCCCGGGTTCAAGCGGTTCTCCTACCTTAGCCTCTTAAGTGGCTGGATTACATGTGTGTGCCACCACAGCCAGATAATTTTTGTATTTTTAGTAGAGACAGGGTTTTGCCATGTTGGCCATGCTGGTCTCAAACTCCTGACCTCAGGTGATCCGCCAGCCTTGGCCTCCCAAAGTGTTGGCATTACAGGCATGAGCCACTGCTCCCGGCCAGTTCCTTGTGAAACTTGATCTAGAGCACTCTTGATTTTGGAATTACAATGCTTAATATTTTCCTCAATTCTGACTGCTCAGAATTAGCCAAGGGCAATTAGAAGAGGAAAGACTTCATCTTGACTCCTGGGGCCAGAGCTACTATAGCAAGGCCAACTTCAACCCGTATGGAAGATATGGCTGCTGAGAGCTTCCCATAGAGCCCCTGACGCGGGATAAAGGGAAATACGTCTGTTTTAAATCATACTAACATTGTGATAAAGTAATATTATGTCCTTTGAAGGACCTATAATAGTGCTAAATTGTATCATGACTAGGAAACATTTGTTTAGCCTTTACTCTGTGCCAGGCACTAAACTAGGTATGAAGGATATAAAACTAAATAAGGTGTAATGTTTGACTTCAAAGAGTTTCTTTATCCTGCAAGAAATTAGAGATGGCTAAATTTTTAAAAATTTTTATTAATGTGTTTTTAAATTTGTTTTTAATTCATAAAATTCAGATCCTGCACAAAACAGCTGGACTTCTCTAAGGAATCAGAATTATAAGGAAAATATATTGATTGTATCCTTTTGTTAGTGAAAATAATACATTCAGATTTGAAATGGTCAATTGTTCACAGTGATTTTTGGCTGTTATGAATAAAGGTGTTATGAACATACGTGTAAGTCTTTGCATGGACATATATTTTCATTTCTCTTTGGTAAATACCTTGGAATAGGAATTGTTAGATCATGTGATATGTATATATTTAAATTTATGAGAAACTGCCAAAGTTTCTGAAATGGTTGTCCTGTTTTACACTCCTGCTTGTAATGCATGAGAATCCTAGTTGCTTCATGTGGACACCAACACTTACTATTATTAGTCCTTTCACTTTTAGTGATTTCAGTGGATGTGCAGAGATATTTCATTGTGGTTTTAATTTGCATTTCCAGGTAACTATTGATAATGAGCATCTTCTTATGTGCTCATTCATCATTCAATTAGCTTATTTTGTAAAGTGTCTTTTGCTTATTTTGAAATTGTATTGTTTGACTTACTGAGTTGTAGTGTTCTTTATATGTTCTGGATACAAGTCCTTTGGCATGTATGTAAATTGTAAATATTTTCTCCCAGCCTGGGCCTTACCTTTTCATTTTTTCAGTAGTATTTTTCAGTAAACAAGAGTGTTTAAAGTCCAATTTGTCTTTTTTCTTTTTATGATTTATGCTTTTTGTGTTCTATATTAAAAATCTTGGCTTCCCTGAAGGTCATCACAAAGATTTCTCCTATTTTTTAATAGAAGTTTCATTTTCTATGTTTAGGCCTATGATATATTTTTAATCAACTTTTGCATATAGTACGAGGTAAGGGTCAAGATTTATTTTATCCATATGGATATCTAATTGCTTCAGCTCCAGTTATTGAAAACACTATCCTTTCTCTTCATTGAATTTCCCTGGCACCTTGGTTGAAAATCAAGTTACCATGTATTTGTCGTTCTCTTTATGGACACTTTTCTGCTCTATTGATTTGTAAATGTGACCTAATGCCAATACCACACTATCTTACATACTAGGTTTATAATAAGTTGTCATATCAGATAATGTACCTGGTCTCCCAACTTTTTTTCTTTAAAAATTATTTTGATATTCATGGTTCTTTGCATTTTCATTTTAGAATATTTGTCAATTTCTATAAAATGTTGCTAGAATTTTGATTGAGATATGATTAAATCTGTAGACTAATTTGAGGAGAATTGATGTCTTAACATATGGAGTCTTCCAATCCCCACGTATGGCATGAATCTCCATTTATTTAAGTCTTTTTAGTTTCTTCCAGCAATGTTTTATTGGTTTCAGTTACAGGTCTTGTATATATTTTGCTAAATTTATTCTTAGTTTTTAAATGTTTTTGCATGATACTATATATGCTATGTTTTAAAATTTCAATTTTTAATTGCTTATTGCTAGTATATTGAATACGTTAACTTTTGTATATTGGCCTTGTATCCTGAGACTTTGCTAAATTCACTTTTTAGCTCTTTTTGTAGATTTTTTTGTAGACTTTGTAGGAATTTCTGTGTATATGATCACGATGCTTGCAAATACTTTAAATTCATCCCTTCTAATCTGTATATGTTGTTTTCTTTTAGTTTCCTTATTGTACTGCCTAAGGTCTCCAGTATAATGTGGGATAGAAGTGGTGAGGGTGGACATCCTTGCCTTCTTTGCTATCTTAGGAAACAGAAAGTGTTGAGGTTTTTATCAAAAAATATAATGTTGGCTGTACATTTTTTTTTCTTTTTTTTAGTAGTTGCCATTTGTCAAGTTGCTAATTTGCTGAGGGGGGTGTATATGTGTGTATGTGTGTTTTCCTGTAAATGGGTGTTGAATTTCACCACATTTTTTCCACATCTATTGAGAAGACATATTACTTTCACCTTTCAGTCTTTTGATATGGTGAATTTCACTGACTGATTTTTGAATTCACATCACTATTGTTTTCTTTCATAAACTCTATTTGGCCATTGTAATAGTTAATTTTAGTGTCAACTTGATAGGCCCAAGGGATATCCAGATAGCTCTGGAAAAAACATTTTTTCTGGATGTGTCTGTGAGGGTATTTCAGAAGAGATTAGCATTTGAATCAGTGGATCAAGCAAAGAAGATCTTCCCTCACCAGTGTGGGCTGGCATCGTCTAATCCACTGAGGGCCCAAGTAGAACAAAAAGACAGAGGAAGCACAAATTATCTCTCTCTCTCTTTTTTTTTTTTTTTTTTTGAGCTGGAACATCCATCTTCTCCTGCCTTTAGATATCTGAGTTCCTGGTTCTTGGGCCTTTAGACTCCAGGACTTACACAAGTGGCTGCTCCCCACCCTGCCAACCTATGACCCCTCTGGCCCTGGGTTCTCAGGCCTTTGGCCTTGGACTGGAAATTACACTATTGATTCCCCTGGTTCTCAGTCTTTCAGACCCAGACTGAGTTATACCATTGGCTTTCATGGTTCTCCAGCTTGCAGATGGTGCATCATGGAACTTTTTGGCCACTATAGTCACATAAGACAGTTCCCATAATAAAGCTGCTCTTATATATCTATATATAGTCTATTGGCTGATTTCTCTGGAGAAGACTAGTACAGCCATGGTGTGTTATACTTTATGTATATATTTAATTTGCTGTATTTTGTTAAATATTTTTGTTTCTATGTTTATGAGTCATATTGGTCTACAGTTTCATATTCCTTGTAATGTCTTTCTTTGGCTGGTTTTAGTATGAAGTCAATACTGGTTTACTGCTTGTTTTTGTTCATATCCTCAACTCAATCTATCTGCTTGGACACCTGCTCTATGCTTTCTCTTCTTGACCTTTGCTCATTTTAACTCTGAATTTTGTCTTCCCATTTGGTCCTGTGCCTTGTACTTACTTGCTACTAGTGGACTTCTGGTTGGACTTCTCAAGACATTTGGAATCATCACACCTTTATGAAGAGGGCCCAGGACCTGATTTATCATGTTTTTCTCCATCCTACATACCAATTGGTCATAGCCTTCCAAGACCCAGAGGACAAATGTACTGGCAGCTATTCCAAGAAAAGGAAATCAGATGAAAACTAATGTCCTTAGCAGGACAGATCCATTAGTAAATTGTTAACCTCCACTTTCAGCTCTAGGAACTTGAAATCCAAGTCTTTCTCCAATTAGATCTTAAATCTTTATATTCTCTAGGTTCTTTCTCTTCTAATTTGAGATGCTTCTTAAGCAATCTCATCTAGTGTCATAGCTTCAACTGCCAACTATATCCTAACTCTGCCAGAGCTACTCTCTCAGCCCAGGTTCCTCTGCTGAGTTCCACACCATGTATTTCTATTGCCTACTGTATATCCTCTTCCTGAATTTCGATAGGGCTCCCATCTCAATGTGTATAATTTTCTTTATATTTATTTTCAGACTTACTCTTAGAGTTGTGTCCCATGGCCCAAACTTCATCTTTGAATTCTCCCTGACTTCATCTGCTCCCTGATCCCACTTACTGTTTTCATCTATTTAAAATTTCTTAATTTCATTTCCTTTCTTTTTAAATTTTCACTTATTGTTCAATGTTCCAAACTTACAGAATATCATATAAAATGCATAATGTATATGTACAGTTTAAAAAATAATCCAACACTCATGTTAAGAAATATATTACACTAATTTATTTAAATTTATTTTTATTTTCCATTTTTGTGGGTATGTAGTAGGTGTATACATTTATGGGGTACATGAGATGTTTTGATACAGGCATGCACTATGGAATAATCACATCATGGAGAATGAGGTATCTGTTTCCTCAAGTATTTATCCTTTGTGTTACAAACAACCCAATTACGCTCTTTTAATTATTACACTAATTAGAAATTCACCTCTACTAGTGTCTCTTCCCTTTTGCCCCAGCTGGTGGTAACCACTGTCTTGATTTCTGTTTTAATCATTCTCTTGCTTTTATTTATAATTTTACAACTTGGTTTGGTATTATTAAAAGATACATTATTAAGTTTTGAGACAATTGGTAGCAAGAACAAATACAATTGTGCAAACAGAATGCAGTAGATGAGTGCTTTCAGTAGAAGACAGACTGAAGAGTCTTAGATTCTCTGAGACTAAGAGTTGCCAGGTATTCTTTCTAGGACAGTCAATGAGCAAAGTCACAAGAGATTCTTGGAAACACAGGCTTACCTAGTTGAAGTATTTGGCAGGGCTGGCTCCCACGTGGGCCAAGTAATATATGTCCAGCAGGATTATAGGCATGGGAAGTGGGCTACTGTGTACTTTCTTCTTCAAAGACTACCATAGCCTGTTTTAAGCTCTCAGGGGTAGGTCAAAGCTCAACTTTTCTGTAGAATAAAACGAGTGTCCTAAGCTGGTCCATGCAATAGGTATGATGGGGAGAATGAGGGCTTCATCAGCACTTGATCAAGATAAAACAGGTACAGATTAGAATCTGGACCAGAGTCTCCCAGGCATTCTGTTCTTAGGTCAACACAATGATACAGTGACAGTGGGCATGCTAGTGTTGTCAATCTCTTAAATTACTCTGCTCTAATCTGCTCTTGTTGCCCTCTTTGTTTGATTCACAGCAGTCATTCTGGGATGTTTCTTCCCTGTCTTCCTGGGAATTCTCTTCATTTCTTTCTTTGCTGCATTTGCTATTCTTTTGATTTACTCTGTGGTTCTCTATCACCACTATCTAAGCATATCTTGAGAAAGAGCACATGAGAGGTTAAATTTCTAAGACATTTCATATGTTTAAATATTTTTATTTTTCCTTCATATTTGATAATTTTATTTATTTATTTATTATACTTTAAGTTCTAGGGTACATGTGCATAATGTGCAGGTTTGTTACATATGTATACTTGTGCAATGTTGGTGTGCTGCACCCATCAACTCGTC
>NW_012121820.1:199221-233346 GCF_000951035.1 Colobus angolensis palliatus | reverse complement strand
TTTTGTATCCTAAGACTTTGCTGAAGTTGCTTATCAGCTTAAGGAGATTTTGGGCTGAGACGATGGGGTTTTCTAGATATACAATCATGTCATCTGCAAACAGGGATAATTTGACTTCTTCATTTCCTAACTGAATACCTTTTATTTCTTTCTCTTGCCTGATTGTCCTAGCCAGAACTTCCAACACTATGTTGAATAGGAGTGGTGAGAGAAGGCATCCCTGTCTTGTGCCAGTTTTCAAAGGGAATTTTTCCAGTTTTTGCCCATTCAGTATTAGCTAGGTAGAGAATTCTAAGTTGGAAATGATTTTCCTTTATAATTTTGAAGGCATTGCTTCTGATGTTGCTTTTGAAAAGCCTGGAACCATGTTCATCTCTTAGACTTTGCATGGAACTTGATTTTTTCCCCCAAAAATGTGTAGAATCTTTTTTTTTTCATTCTTGGTGCTTTGATGTCAGTTTAGTTTCATCCATTGTGTTGGAAATTCAGGGGCCTTTTTGTTGAGGTAATCCATGAGTTGCAGTTCTGGGAAATTTTCTTGAATTATTTTCTTGATGATTTTCTCCTTTCCATTTCTCTGTTCTATCTTTATACAACCTCTGTTATTCAAATTTTGGGACTTCTGGATGTGTCCTTAATTTTCTCTTTTCTCTTCTGTTTTCTATCATTTTGACTTTTCACTGTAATTTCTGGATAATTGTGGCAACTTTATCCTTTAGTTTTTTTACTTAGTTTTTATTTTTGCCATCAAAATTTAACTTCATTGAAAAACTTTTTAAATTGAGGTTAAATTATACACATATAATTTACTATATTTACCATTTTAAAGTATACAGTTCAGTAATAATAAATGCATTCATATTTTTTTCCCTCCCTGCTCTCCTTCCTGGCCTCTGACAATTACATAATTTGAGTTCTAAGAGCTTTTTGTTTTCTGAGTTTTAAAAAATTGTACTATTTTATTGTTTCATGCGTCTAATGTCTTCACTTACCTCTGGGAAGATAATAATGATGGTTTCTTTCTCCTTGTATATTGCCTCTGTTTCCCCTGGGTTCCTTTCTTTTGTGTGTTTTGGCCTCTATTTTGCACTTAGGAGAGCCAAGCCAAGTATCCTTCATTTGTTTTTCTAAATCCACTCTCACCCTTCTCTCTACTTTGAGCCTTGGGTGGCTGGTCTCTATGGACAGTATCAATGGGTTTCTGTGCCCTCTGGGTTTCATGTGGGCTTAGCCTATGGCAAGCACCAGGAGCTTGTAGGGAGTGAAGAGAATGATGTTGGAGTATTTATGGCCCTAGCTCTCTTTCTGTGGGCTTACTATATGCCAGTTGTGCGCCTTCATCAAAGGTGTCTGCCAGGCAGTCCTTTTCACACAGCCCTGTCTGTCTCTGTGTTCTCGTAACTTTTCTTCCCTCCCTCGTCCTTTCTGGCCTAGCGGTGGCAATCAAGACTTAGTGTAATTATCTCCAGGAGAGGCCACTATCCTGTGTGGTTCATTTCTAGTTTCTAGTAGTATAACAATATCGTAACTTATTTTTTAGCCTCACGCTTTCCCTTTGAATCCATTCTTCATTCAACCACTAAGAAGATGATTTAAAACAATTCTTCAGTGGTTTCTCATTGTCTGTGGGATAAAATTCAAGCCCATAGATTGAGCTGAACCTGAGATATTATTTCTCTCAGCACCCTTTTCATGTATTTCTTTCCACTGGCACTGTATCCTGGATTACTAACAGTCAGAGTTTTAACGATTGCACCACTACGCAATGGCACAGGTATCAGTACTCAGCCTTTAAACATGGATGGAGTTCTCATTGTCAGCCACTTGTTGGTGATCCAGCTCCAAAATCTCATTTTAAAGTTTGCTTCCTAGGATCATTGCTAATAACAATACTGTCAGATTAAATTCCCCCGGAAGCATACTCTGAGATGGGGAGTATTCTTGAGCATAAAATCAATAAGGAAGGAAGCAGAATTGGGCAGTGTACTGAATGAATTGCAATGCAGTAGTTGTACTAGAGGCCTCTGCTGATCCCATAGGGAGCTGGTGGACTGAGTTGACCCTTCACTGTTATCTAGCATTAAAGCAACGGGCAAAAACTTTTGTAGTCACCCACCAGTCGCTGGTTGTGAGACTGCCCCTGAGAAGAGGCCTTAATCTTGGGTTTGGCTCCCTTTGGATGAAGCAATTAATGCTCACAGAGGGACTCAGCTGTATCCAACAGGAGCCAACACTCGCGGCACCTTGGTCCCAAATGGGGAGTATGATGATCACCAGCTTCCATCCCAACAAATAATGCCCTGTATGTCTGGCTCCTGCTTCCCTCATCAGCTTGTCTCATGCCAGTCCCTATCACACATACACAGTCCAACTATTCTGAAGTACTTCTAGTTCGATATATGAACTGTAGATTTTCTGTGCTCATGCTATTCCATCTATCTAAAATACCTTCCTGTTATGACTTTTTGTGTTCCTAGTTGTGCTTTAATCCTGCATGTCTGAGGTCAGAGTTACTTCTCTGATTTCTACCCCTCTGCCACAGTTTGAGTTTGGAGTCCCTTAAATTTGCTTTCAAACTCCATTCATACATCACGAATCTTACCACACGATACTGAGACTCCCTGCAGACGTATCTATCTCCTTACTAAACTCTTGTCCCCTCCCCCTGAGGCCAGTTGGCATCTTATTTGTCTTTGAATGCATAGCACCTGACACATGCTCGCAACATGGTAGATATCTCACAAGTGTTTGCTGAAGAAATTAACCGTTAGTGTCATTGCTTAAGTGCATATTGTTTAATTTTTGAAATACTCATTTTCACTGGTTTTATAGTATAGACATATGTTGGAAGATTTTATGTAAATAGCTCAAATATCACAGTCTCTTGTCTCTCAGGGTTCATTATTTACTAGGAGAAACACATTTTTAACAGGTAATTATTTGTTATTCACAACAGAAGTTTAAACAAGATGTGGACATATGAATTGACTAATGGCACTCTCTGGCAGTAGACATTTGTCTCCCTTGTTCTTTTTAGACTGTAGGTGTAACTACTAGCTTTCTCCTTTTTAAAATAGGGTCACAATTTTAATCCAAAATTTGCAGATTTGGGCTATTTCTGTATGACCCAATAACTATTTTGTCAAAGGGCTTCATTTGCTGTTTTCGGGAATTTGTCAACTCATTTGTCTGAATTTTCACAATTGGTATTATGTCACTATCTACCTGATATGGCTATTTCCCACTGTATCTAGCTTTCTATAAGGCAGTACTTTCCAAAATTTAATATGCATTCTAACTGCCTGGAGATCTTTGCAAAATTTAGATTCTGCTTCAGAAGTCCGAGAGTAGAATCCCAGATTCTGCATTTTGAACAATCTTGTAGATGTCACCAATGTTGTTAGTCAAGGAACACATTTAGTGTAGCAAGGCTCTGAGACACATTTTTTTTTTTAAACTACACTTGAAGTCATCTACATTTAGTAGATAAATGTTTGCATATACCTCCTTACTGATTTTCCCTGGGATCACTTTCTTAATAAATCTTCATCTGGTAATCAGCTTCTAAGCACTGAAACGAAGACACCAGACATCCCCCACTCCTTCCTTCCCTTGCCACCCAAATACTAATTCCTTAAAATAACTGCTCACATTAACCTTTATTACCTCTCATATCATAAACAACCCTGATTTCCAAATTCTTCAAATAGAACTTTGGTTGAATTCATATCTTTAATCAATGAATAACATACTTATTTTTTAATGTTCAGCATTTTATAAATGAATTTAGTAATGAAGAAATAAGCGTGTAGTCTTCTTTCCTTCTGTCTTGTATACTCAGCATAAACTTGTTCCAACTATTTGGACAGTTTTTCAGTCGTACAGTTATTGTCTATTCAGATACTGAACTTCTTCTGTGGGGATTTTGCCTCTGGTTCTTAAGTCTTGGAGATGCTTAACCAAAGATCAGTCTGACAGTGACACAGCTCTTAGGGAAGGAAATAATGGTTATTGCTTGTGGGGTGAATGTGTTCCCATGTGGAGTCAGTGTTAGTAACGGGCATCTGGCCTTGCTTGGAGGAGGAGGAGGATGCAATGCAATTGTGTTAAGCTCTTACTGAGATTGCAGTATCTCCTTGGGATCAAAAATGATCAAATGTGAGACACTCCAGGTCAAAACTGGACAATGCTACCAGTGAATTTATCTCCAGAAAAATAATTTGCTCTGATTCCTGGTCCTCCAAGAATACTACCCAAACTAGGGTCAAATGAGAGTTGGATGTTTAAGGGTATTATTTTCTAAAGTTGATTTTAATCTACTCTGTAGCAGAAAACCTATTTATTTAGATGACGTGAGATTTTGGGGACAACTCTGCTTTGGCTGGAATCCTGGGAATTGAGAATTCATTGAGAGGTGTTTACATTTGTGGTGTTGCCTCCAGGATAAACAATGATGACAACAACACTGACCACAACAACATAAACACTGATCACAACTGAGCTGAAGATAAACTGAATCCCTTCCATTGGATGTGGAAGAGGAATAATGTGGGTATGGAGGGGTAGGACCATTGGGCAAGCATGATGGGAAGAAGGAAAAGGGTGTCTCCTAGACAAATTTGACTGTAAAAGGAGAAACTGTTCTGGAGAGTAATCCAGACCTTGCAACAAAGCCTGTGGATCAGAGAGGAGCAGCAGTTGGTTCTGGTGGACTGTTATTTAAGCAGCCTTACCCTTCTTCCCTTGTGGTGCCTACAGGCTTAGGGACCCTTGTGTACAAGCTGAACGTCATAAGTTGTTAAGATCGTGTGGTTCCAGCAAGACCACTGTACCTCCTCCCTTTCCTCATTTTTAACACAGCATAAGTCAGAGGGAAAGAGCATTGCTCTTATGGATTTTCATTGATTGGACCTGGCCAGTGGTGGCATCGTTGCTTCATAATCAAGGGCACCTCTGAAGGCCAGAGCAGACTCTTGCTTGCAAAAACCTGGCTCAGCTCATTTATGCTCCCATGTGGATAAAGAAAAGAACAAGGAGAAAAGTTACTGGGGGTTGAAAGCTCAGAGGTGGGGCTCTGGTTCTGGATGAGGGAAGACACAGGAGTAGGAAGGGTGTGGAGTGGGGAGGCCTGGAAGGTGACACTGGTGAACAAAGCTGCGAGGGATCTGGGCTTCCCAAGACTGCCGGGGCTGGGAAGAGAGGAGGAGAGAAAAGGAGGGCCAAGAGGAATCGGAGAATTGCTGGTGGAGACTGGCTGCTCAGGGAAGCCAGGGGCGTGCCATGAACCATGAGCAGAAGAAAGTCAGAACATTTCTCTAAGTACATTTTCAAATGGAAGATGGAAGTAAGATTGATGCAGAGCAGGTGAGCCCCAAAATTGGAGCTTCGCCCAGGAGTGTTCTTGACCTCACCCCGGAAAGAATTCAAGGGTGAGCTGGTGGTGTTGGCAACTTTTATTGAAGTGGCAGTGTGCAGCATCGGCAGGGGTACTGCTCCTTATGGAGCAGGGCTACCCCATAGACAGTGCTTCCAGAGTAGCAGCTCAAAGGCAGTTTTGCCATCATATTTTTACCCACTTTTAATTACATGCAAATTAGGGGGCAAATGCAGAAATTTCCAGAAAAGGTACTAACTTCCAAGTTGTTGGGTCATTGCCATGGAAAGTGATGGCAACTTCTGAGTGTCATCATGGAAGTGGTAAATTGCCATGGCACATGGGTGGGCATGTCTTATAGAAAGCTGCTTCTGCCCCGTCCCTATTTTAGCTAGTCCTCACTTTGCTCCAGTGTCCAAGTCCTGCCTCTGAGGTTGAGTCTCACCTCCTGAGTTGAGTTCCACCTCCTACCTCAAGACGACCTTGAAAGAAAGAAAATAACCCAAGGGTCTAGGCTAAAGGAAGAACCTGAGAGATAACTGGTATGAGAACAGCATGAGTTTTGGGAAACTAGTTATGCTTTAAACTCATATCAAGTTGATTTAATGAAATATAAGTGCATGTGCATATAACTTATAAGGACCATATTATAAATTTTGAGATCCCAACACACTGTAATACAACTGTGTATACACTGGAATGGCCTTGGCCATCATACAGTGGGTTCATTTGCGGAAAGAGAGGGAAATAGTTGTAGTTCTAAAAGTGAGGTTCTTAGAGGAGGAAAGGCCACAGTGTAATGAACAACAGTGTCAACTTATAGCCTTCTCAGGTGTCCAGCCTTATGTAATGTGCTGGAAATTCAAAGGTCCCTGCTCTTATATGATGTTGTCCACTAGCGGGTCATAGCAACCACGTGCTAGGATGATCAAAGGGGAAGGAGCTGAAAGAATACATATCAGAGGCTGGATGGTACCCAGATTGAGGAGGGAGTGTCCAGAAGACATCTTCCTGGCATATTCATTGCATATTGGGAAACATTATTTCTAGTGAAATACTTCAGACGTATAAAAATTTGTAAAGGGTAAAACATTGGGTACTTATGTGCTCATCACCCAAATTAAGAAACAAAAATAAAAAACACAGATAAAGTCCCTTGTGTAACCATTCCTGAGACATCTCAGTGAGTTTGCATTTGTCTTTAAGATCTTCAGTGAGCTGTCTTCTTACAGGGCCTAACATTTGCAGGTCCTTGGATGAATTAGGACTGTGATGGCTGAGGTGATTATGAAATAAGGAAGGTTAGTCTCCAGAATACCTAACTGGAGGACTCTCTCCCCTTTAAACTGGAGTCTTTTTCTTATGGACAGAACTTGGGGATCAAGAGACCTCCTGCCTAATACTGAAACTTGGGACTTGATTTCCTGTGAGGCCTAGGGTTTGAAATAATCCAGGGTAGAAATAAGAGTGTAAAGGAGCACTTAGTCACCCCATAAGCAGGCCTAAGCTGCTTATCTATGTTAGAAAATAGGAACTTTCAAAGGGAACAGTTGTCTGCCTTTGAAGAAACTGTCAGTGGAAAAGCTTTTAAAAATAATTTCCTTCTGAAACGCATAATGCTCTTATGCATAACTCCCTGACACTGCTGTTTAGCAGCCTCTTTCGTTTGTATGAGCTCTGGAATATGAAACATTTCTTGTGTAGACTCGGAAAATAGCTTACTTATCACACTGTGCCTGTCAGCTGCATTTTAGGTGCCAGCCTAGTGCAGTGGTACGATGGGTAAGGCCGGTTCTGGGTGATGTGTCTGCTGCTGAGATCAGGGTCTTTAGAAGTCATGGTGTCTGAAGGTTTAAAAAAGAGCAAATGGGTTAGCAGTACTCTGCCTGCCTGTCATTCTCAGAGGTCTGGTGGGAGAATAGTTCTGTTAGGTCCTCTGGGTTGGGAAGAGCCTACCTGGGAGGTGCCACTGGAGAGTAACAATGATCCAGGATAACACGTATCTCTCATTTTTGGCTGTTGTAATCTGCAGCAAAGGCATAGTTGGAGGGTTCCAGAAAGATTCAGCAGGTTTGAGGACTCACAGTACATTGGATCATTTGGCTAAATTCCACAAAATTACTGTGAAAATAATAGCAGCCTACTATTATTGAACACTTACTATGGAAGCACAAACAATGCACTGAGCTTTTGTTTTTTTAACACATTATCAGATTGATCCTTTTTTTTTTTTTTTTTTTTTTTTTTGAGACGGAGTCTCACTCTGTCGCCCAGATTGGAGTGCAGTGGCACCATCTCGGCTCACTGCAAGCTCTGCCTTCTTGGTTCACGCCATTCTCCTGCCTCAGCCTCCCGAGTATCGGGGACTACAGGCGCCCACCACCACGCCCAGCTAATTTTTTGTATTTTTTAGTAGAGACAGGATTTCACTGTGTTAGCCAAGATGGTCTGGATCTCCTGACTTCGTGATCTGCCTGCCTCGGCCTCCCAAAGTACTGGGATTACAGGCGTGAGCCACTGTGCCCGACCATATTGATTCTCATACCAAACGCCATTAGGTAGCTTTATTACTCTCCACTTTAGAAATGAAGAAGAGGTTAAATAATTTTCCTAGGGTCACACAGTCTAGAAGTTGCAGGGATAGGGTTTGAATGTAGATCAATTGGCTTAAAAGTCTGTGTTCTTTTCACCTTGCCAATGATTCCTTAATTAGTGTGCCTAACAAAAGTCAGAGACCTGGTCCCTATCCTTGTGAGATTCTTATTTATTAGGTCTAAAGTGGGACTGCATTTCTAATGTACATTTTAAACACTCTCCACAGGTGATTTTGATGTAGGTGGTTGAAGTCCCGTCTTAGTCCTTTTGTGCTGTTATAACAAAATACCACGAACTGGGCAATTTATAAACAATACATATTTATTTTCATAGTTCTGGAGACTTGGAAGTCTGAGATCAAGATGCCAGCAGGTTTGGTATCTGGTGAGGGTTGCTCTCTGCTTCCAAGATGATGCCTTGTTGCTGCATTCTAGAAAGGACAAATGCTGGCTTCTCACATGGTGAGAGGGATAAAAGGGCAAAAGAGAAGGGCCCTGTTTAACTTTGAGTTTTTGTTTTGTTTTGAGACTGAGTCTCACTCTGTTGCAGTGGCACGATCTTGGCTCACTGCAACCTCTGCCTCCTGGGTTCAAGCAATTCTCATGATTCAGCCTCCTGAGTAGCTGGGACTACAGGCATGAGCCACCACACCCAGCTATGTTTTTTTTTTTTTTTTGTATTTTTAGTAGAGATGGGGTTTCACCATGTTGGCCAGCTGGTCTCAAACTCCTGACCTCAAGTGATCCGCCCACCCTGGCTTCCCAAAGTGATGGAATTACAAGCGTGAGCCATTGCACCCAGTCCATTGAGTTATTTTATAAGGGTGCAAATCTCTTTCATGAGCCTGGAGCCCTCATGACTTAATTACCTCTCAAAAGCCACACCTCTTAATAGCGTTGCATTGGTATTAAGTTCCAATATGAATTTTGGAGAGAACAACCGTCATTCAAACCATAGCAAGTACCATTACTACAGACTAAGTATTTATGTCCTGCCAAAATTCCTCTGTTGAAACCCAGGCCTTTGGTAAGTGATTAGGTCATGAGGGTAGAGCCTTCATCAATAAGACCCAAGATTAGTCTAATTAGACTAATGGTGGGATTAGTGCCCTTATAAAAGAGACCCCAGATAGCCCCCTCACCCCTTCTATCATGTGACAGCACAGTAAGAAGATGGCTGTGTCTGAACCTGGAAGCCCTTACTGGACACTGAATCTGCTGTGGCTAATCTTGGACTTCCCAGGCTTCAGAACCATGGGAAATGTATTTCTGTTGTTTATAAGCCACCCAGTCTATGGTATTCTGTTACAGCAACCTAAATGGACCAAGACAACCATACTTGAAGAAACACTGGAATATGACTATACCAATGGCCAAGCCATTTTCTGGGCATCTGCAGCCATGTAGAAGCTGAGAATCTATCACAGAAAGTGGGGTGTTAACTCAGATGGGTTAGCTTCCCTGTCCAGGAGACCCACAAGGCGTGCACTTTAGCTTCCCATTGGTTTGGGCTCCAGGGTGGCGTTGGCGTGAGTGTGTGTTCTCAACCCAGATCTCTGGGTCTGCTGAAGAGAAGTCCAAAGAAGTTTTCTGGAACTTCTGTTCATCTAGTCAAAAACTCTGGGTGACAGCCAGTGACATCTGGATTTATTGGACCTTTCTGTACATCATTGTCTCAGCTTCAAATCCACGTGTTATAATTGGCTGGAACTGAACTGATTTTGGGCAGGATACATAACTTCATTTTTTGGCAACATGCTTCCAATGGCACATTCTCCAACCATTACTGGGGAGCCAGTGGGACCACTTTTACCTTAGAACAAGGCCTGCAAGGAAAGAGAGTGCAAATCAACCCTTCTGGGCTTGGCACAAAGTAAATTCTCAGTAAATACCAATAGAATGATTTCTCCTTAAGAAATACATTTAGCAGGTCATAGTCTACACAGGTCCTCACCCCAGCAGGTGGGAAAGATCAAATTGGCAGGGGTCTCCTTGTTCCCTTCCTCCATCCTTCTCTGCTTCATAGCACTAGCCCTTATTTTCCACCTCAGTACTGAGGGTCCTTATGCCCACTGAGGACCCTCCTGGAAATGGAGGGTCATGGAAAGGGAGAGGTGTTTTCTAATGCAGTACCATTACACCGGTTAAGATGTTCTGGGGTGTGTTGGGTTGCATAACAGAATCAGGAAAACTCCCCTCAAATTGATACACTCGACTGGGTGCGGTGGCTCACGCCTGTAACCCCAGCACTTTGAGAGGCTAAGGCCAGCGGATCACTCGAGGTCAGAAGTTTGAGACCAGCCTGGCCAACATGGCAAAATCTTGTCTCTACTAAAAATATTAAAAAGTAACCAGATATGGTGGTGTGCACCTGTAGTCCCAGCTACTCGGAAGGCTGAGGCAGGAGAATTACCTGAACCTGGGAAGCCGAGGTTGCAGTGAGCCAAGATTGCGCCACTGCACTCCAGCCTGGGTGACAGAACAAAACTCCATCTCAAAATAATAATAATACTAATAATACACTCAAATCCAGCCAGTTTGCACCCTGGCACATAAAAGGTATGGCTGTAAAGCCACCTACTGAGAAGCTCTGGAAGACTTACAAAACTTCCAGTCAAAGCTGTCTGACATGTGTCTCATTTTCATAGGATCTCTGGTGATTCATCAGCTAATGCAATATAAAATGTCTGTGATTTACTGCGCTCTCCTGGGGAGGTTCACATTTTAAAGGAGAGGGCATGAGAAAAAAAGACAGTACTCTAACAAAAGCATTCCAGGAAGTGATTGCAAACAAGGTATCTGGCAGGAAACACCTTGGAAATAAGATGCAAGTTTGAACCATTCAGATCAGAGACCTCAGCAGGAATAGCCTATAACTTATCCTGTTGTGGGCCCTGCTGCAAATGCCCTGGGGCTCCCGGGCACAGGTAGGCCTTCCCTGAGTCCCCAGATGGGGTTGGATGTGTTGAATCTGAGCTGTGGATCCTAGCTACGGTGGTCACCTCTGCAGCCATCTGCTGCGGGAGGTTCCTGGCTGCACAGGGCTGTCCTCTGTAGCGTGGCCTCTCTGTGGCACTCAGGTAATGTGCATCCCCAGTTGGTCTCTGGGAGATCATCCAAGCCATTTTCAATGCACTAGAGCAATAGTGGTCTGCTGGGGCTGATTTCCACTCCTCGTCCCTTCCCACCAAAGGAACATTTGGTAATATCTGGAGACATTTTGGTTGTCGTAACTGGGATGGGGGCTGCTGATGTTGCTATTGGCATCTAGTAGGTAAAGGCCAGAGATGCTTCTAAACATTGTACAATGCACAGGACAGCAGAGTTATTCAATCCAAAAATCAATAGTGCTGAAGTGGAGAAATGCTGCACAAGCAGAAGCTTACTGGGATATATGCACACGTTCCATATACCTGGGCAGTGGGGACAGGTGAGCAGCTGCAGTCAGGGCTGGCGTGGGATTCTGCTTCCTCAGGCACACTGGGAACAGTCTGAGCTCTAGCTGAGATATCTAAATCCAGTGACCGGAAGCAGCCCTGCCTGCCATTTCCCTTTAGGGATGACAAGAGAAAACTGCAGTGCAACCTGACTCTTTCTCCTTTTCCCCAGGGCTCCCTGGAGGAGGGAATGCATCCCTGCTTTCAGGCCTGAATGTCCTGGATGAAATGGAGAAGCTGTGGACAAGCTGTGCACTGGGCTAGGAATGGCCCCCGTTTGTCTTTATGTTCATTTCTGGAGAGGGTCCTTAGCCTGCAAGGTTCTTGGGGGCAGAAAGGGAGCCAGATTTGCTTTGGTCGTAATTGTGTTGACAGCTTTTAGCACAGAGTTTGACACATACAGGGTACCCATTAAATATCTGTTGAACTAATGGATGCGAGGATGCTTATGGAAGTTGAATACTTTTCAGATGTTTTTCACTCCAGACTCTGGGAGCAGCTCCCAGTGAAAGAGAAGAGAGGCATCTGATGGAGGAAGTAGGAGCAGGCTCTCATTTTCCCTCTTGTCTAGGCCTGGCTTGGTGCTGTGCCCTTCAGTTCATTCAATGAGATCTGGTCATTCGCACAAAGGCTTTGTAGTTAGACGTATCTGTGCCTGTGTCCTGCTCCCCTACTTCCAGGCAGTATATGGTTGGTCTAGCAACTTACCCTCAGTGAGCCTCTGTTGCCTCATCTGTAACTTAGAGATAATAGCAGTTCTCTACTTGGTTCTTTAAATTTTAGAAGATTGCAGGAAATAATGCATGAACCCTAGAGGCCAAGAGATTTTTCCCAAGAAGCTTGTAGTTGGAGGGTCACATAGAAGGGTAAACAAGCAAAGATAGAACAATGTCAGTGTCACAGTGGAAACATACATGAAATAATATAAGCAAACGCCTAGCCTAATGCCTGGAACTTGAGAGGGGATTCGATAAATATGAGTTCCCTTCTCCTTATGAAAGTGCCATGGAACTCTAGAGGAGGGATGGGTGTGGGAGAAAAGCTAGGCATACATTTTGAGCCATAGCAGGAGGAGGTTAAACAAGTTTACATTGGAGGGCTTCAATTTTCTGCTTGTAATAGAGGACAATGTCATTTCCAGAGGGAAGGAAGGAAATGCAGACAAGATTTGGACTTGGGAAGGGTGGGGAGAGTATGGGAGTTCGTGTGGGAAGCGGGGAATATAATCTAATGGGAATAAGAATGTGCATGCTAACACACAGCTAAGATTGAACTTAACTTTTTTTTTTTTTTCTAGAGAAATATCTAGGCCTTTTCCTGGTTTTCCACTGCATTATGGATCCATGGTTGCAAAAGGCAGTGCTTGTGCAAGTTTGGCTGTCAAGAGGGCAAGGATGTTGATATCATTGGTGAGAGCACAGGTGACTGAGTGTGGTCTGAGGTGGTTGGAGAGGATTGTGAATCCAGACAGTGGGGAGCAGATGAGGAAAAGGAGCTGGTGGACTGGTACTATGAGGAGGGAGGGAGAAGGGAAGAAGACAAAGTAGAAGGGCAGGAAACTGAGCTCAGACAAAACAATCACAGAGTTTCTATTTTGCAAAAATAGAAGTTCTGGGAGGATAAGATATTCTTATATCCTATGAGAATGTGAGGTTGCATGAATGGGTTGCTGAATGAGAGGTGAGGTCCTTGGGCACTGAATTTACCCAGGGTGAGGGCAGAGGTTGAGGCAGACTGGAAACAGAACCATGTGGAAAATCCTTGCTACTTGTTATGGATTGAATTATTTTCACCAAAACGTAGGTTGAAGTCCTAATCCCCAGTACCTCAGAATGTGAGCTTATGTGGGGATAGAGTCACTAAAGCTGCAATTAGGTAAGTTAAGGTGAGGTTATCCCAGGGAAGGTGGCCCCAATCCAATATGACTGGTGTCCTTAAAAGAGAGAAGGCCACATGATGACCCAGAGATACACGAGGAGAAGATGGTCATATAAGGAGAGAGGCAGAGACTGGGGTGATGCAAGGAAGGATTTGGCCCTGCAGGTTTCAGAGGCAGCACTGACCCACTGACACCAGGATACTAGACTTGAGCCTCCAGAAGGCAAGAGGATAACCTCCTGTTACATTAGGCCAGTTAGTTTGTGGTACTTTGTTACAGCGGTCCAAGGAAATTAACACACCCGTGTTCTCCCTTGGTTCAGCCCCACTCATTCTTTAAAGCCCAGTCAGCCTCAGCTTCCCCAGCAACCCTTTCCGACCCCTCTGGTCACACTGACCTCTTCTGCCTGCCTTCTCAGAATTCCAATGATGCTTGAAGCCTGGCACAATTATGCATAATTTTGGCAGGTAATTTCAATCTGTTTAATGATTTTCTTCAACTCGATTCAAGATTTGTCTTTACCTGACCTTCTTGAGTTTCTTGCACCACCTAAGGCAGTACTCAGCATCGAGTAGCTCCTTGCTTGCTACTTGTGAACACCTTGCTGGCAGTTATGTAATAGAGTTTAAACTTGATCCTCTCATCTAGGTCACTTGCAGTGCACTTTTCTGGGGCACCACTACCCTGCTGGGGTTTGAATACTAATAGGCTTGCTTGGCTCATTATGGAAAACTATAAAATGCCCAACAGTCTGAAAAGTCATAATGTATATTTTTGAGTTGAGAGCAATTATTTTTAACGAGAACAATTAAAATACAGGAGTGCTTAGTCTTAAGAAAACCCCAATACCAAAGTACACACACAACTGATTCAATGGTGGGGGTGGGAAGAAAGAATTATTAACACAAGGATTAAAAAAATCAATTGCCTTATTCTTTAGTGCATATTTTTTCTTCTTCTTCAATAACTAAAAAAATTGGATTTATACAACTTTCTGAGTGTGTAAATGTATTGTATAAAATGAGGTACAGTTGTACTGTAAATGAACAAAACCTGGGAAAATTAGGAGGCAGAACTTTTGTATAAAAGGGCTTTATGAATAAATACACGCAGGTCTGTGCAGATAATATGCTTTAAAGTTTGCCAAAAAAATGGTAATGCTGATTGTGTCTGAAGAGGGAACTGGAGAACTAGGGGCCAGAGGAAGGAAAGAGAGGGAGCCTTTTCACTTTATGCTATTTTGTGCTGTTTAATTTTTTTTTTTTTTTAGACAGAGTCTCGCTCTGTCATCCAGGCTGGAGTGCAGTGGTGTGATCTTGGCTCACTGCAACCTCTACCTCCTGGGTCCACGTCATTCTCCTGCTTTAACCTCCCAAGTAGCTGGGACTACAGGTGCCCGCCACCACGCCCGGCTAATTTTTTGTATTTGTAGTAGAGATGGGGTTTTACTGTGTTAGCCAGGATGGTCTCAATCTACTGACCTCATGATCTGCCTGCCTCGGCCTCCCAAAGTGCCAGGATTACAGGCGTGAGCCACCATGCCCGGCCATGCTGTTTAATTTTTTTTTTTTAAACATGTATTCACAAGAGAGAGTGAGAGAAAGGAAGGGAGAAAAAGGAAGAAGGAAAAAAGGAAAGAGGGAAGAAATAAAGGTAGCTGAGGCTGGAAGACATTTAGAAAGCAAAGATAAGATTGTTAAAGTGATGAATGGTTGACACTCAGATGTGAGGTGGAAGCCTGTGCTTAAATGCAGGCAGGGAGAAGTGCACAAGTGTGCCCACACATGCATGCATGCACATATACCCTTCATGCTCGGGCCTGCTGTGCTTCAAAAAAACCATATGCTCATTAGACTTTTCATGGAGCAAGATGAAGTCATTCATGATATTAATCCAACTGCCCAGGCAGGATTTCCCTGCTGATTGAATTGAGCTGTGTCTGTATCCCAATCCCTCTTCACAGGGAGCCTCAATCACTTGGCCCCTACAAATACCACACACCACCTCTTGGGTCCTCTTCCCCTGTAAGAACCTTTCCCCATGTCATTTCTCCTTCCTACAGGTCTCCAACTATGCCTTTCTTAATGAATTTCAGGGAGCAGGTAATAGAATGAGAGCATTTTCGAGCTCAAGGGAACACTGAAAACAATGGGCTCCAATCTTCCTACACTGGATAGTTCACAGTGAGAGAAATTACCTTAGGTCAAGCATCTCAGTGAATTTATAAGCTATTTAAATGTCAGAGCTGGGCCTAAGCTCCAGGGCTCTTAACCCCATCCAGTAATCTTCCCACAATATTACAGACTGACGCCATATGACACACCTCTCCCTACATCCGAGTGATGGACAAGAGTGGTGGAGAAGAGTGTTGGCAATTCTGACAGCAGCAGAACTGAATTGTTGACAAGGCTCCCTTGAGAAGATCATTAACTTGAATGCGTTGCTAACTCCCTTGAAGGAACAGCTTTGGGATGCCTCATTGATCAGTGATTTGGCTTTTAATACTTTCTGGGCAGTTCCTGATTCTTCATTGCATTAATCTCAGCCAGTCCAATGCCTGACACATAGTAGGCACATCACAAATTTGTGTGGAGTTAATGTGTTGTTTTATCACTTATACAGGAGGGAGATATCCAATCCCTCTCTCTGGTTTTACAACCAAACTGAGTTCATTTTGAAGAAGAACCCACATGAAAAGAGATGTTAAAGACAGAGAAAAGGCAGAAACAGAGTCTGTGTGCACTCATCTTCTGGTGTGTGTGTGCAATCAATGGGCTTTGAGGAGACCTAGAATTGGCTCCATACTCTCTGGTCCTCAGTAACACTGGAATGACAGCTTCTCTGGACTTAGTGGCATGGCACCATTTGGGGAAAGAAAGTAGCTTTGAGGGAGTTGGGTGGACAGACAGCCATGTTTTCTGAGGCAGCGTGTGGGAGAAAAGAACACCAGCTGGGACATGAAACAGTCCAGGAACCAAGAACACATGCTAAAAGGCATGAAAATTGGCAAGTATGGTGAAGACATGTTGGAGAAACACAGGGACACAGATGCATCGAGGGTTGTAAGACAGTGGAGTTGACCATCTCCCTCCCTCCTGACCCCAAAGCAGCTGAAGCAAACACAGTCTTCTTTGGCTGTGGGTCTGAATAGATGGCTACAGTGCAGAGCGTCTGTGGACTGAAGTAATCACCTGAGTTCCTTGGCCATCGAGACTCATGTACATCATCATTCTCTCAATTCAATGAGAATTTTAGAGAACGATGTTCCCTGCCCCAGAAGAACATAAACAAGAAATGCACCAAACTCTATGTGGGAGGGAAGCTTTTTCTCTCTCGTCATATGCCCTTTCCATGGCCTTTTAGAACCAGAGCCTGAAGAAAGTTTTGAGTTCACCTGGTCTAACCTTCATTTTATAAGTTAAGATATCAAGGTCTAAAGGAAGGATTGTGACATTCCCAGGGTCACAAAACCAGCAACAGATGGAAACAGTAGTCAAAACCAGGCCTTCCTGTTTGAAACTGCATGCACTTCTAAGTCTAGCAGTGACCTCACCACAGCTTCCACTGGGCATCTTGGGGTTCAAGGTCAACGTGTAAACCATTGTGAACATCAATGCAATGCTGCACAGGATGGTCACCAGTGTTCTTTGCAGAATAACAAATCCAGCCATATTTTCCTTGTGCTCTTTCACTTGCTTATTCCAAGTCCTCTTTCTTGGTGTCTGGTTTCCTCTCATTTCATGCCTGCCTCATGCAGTCTCTAGTGTCTGAATGCCCAGGGAATGTGTCCACATGGCCAATCTTCCTTCTCTTGAAGTGTCCAGAAGCCACTTTTTCCTCTGAAACTTGGGTTATGGTTCAGAACTTTTATTTCTCCCCAGCAAAGCAGCACTCCACTACATGGTTTGAGCAATTTACCAGGTTGCATGAATGATTTGCATTTAACCCTACAAGAATTAAGCTTGTTAGCCCATCTGACTCACTCATTAGTATGCTGTCTACTTTGCTGGTGCATCCTTTCCAATTATCCCTCTCTTATGTCCGAAGGACTGGGAGGGAGAAGGCAACAACTTGGCACAAGTAAACAACTCCTGACGTAGTTGATGGTGAGGCAGGGGTAGGGGAGCATGCATTACTAGGTTCCCTTCTTATCTCCTGAGTCCCTAGTGTTCCCTAGGTTCCTTATGCCCACCTACTTCATTTTGGGTACAACTAATGTCTAGTGAATCCTTCCTTGAGAGGTGTCTGGGAGTCACAGACACATTGTCTTATTCATTCTCTGTACTTGGGATACAGGCTTTATACTCCTTACTGCAGGCTTAGAAAAATGAGGTGCCCTATTAATAAGAATGTGGGATTTTCACTAAGGTTGAAGTCTGCTGCACTTCTTAGGGCACCATTCTGCTTCCCCAGATCAAGTGCTTTTTGGCCTTGCTTCTTCTTTGATTCTCATAATGAATTCTCCTTTTTAAAATTACTGGCTGGGACATTGACTTTTTGTGGATGAATGATGTAACCTTGCTTATTCTAAAGGGAAACCTGAGTAAGAGAGAGACCATATGATTTCAGTGTGTAGTGCAGTGTTGATGGTGAATACTAACCTATAGAATCATCATCACCTTGCCTGATCTCCCAGAAGTGCCTAGAAAGGGAATTTGTGGGTTAATTAGGAAAAGCATTACATAAATGTTCAGCATTGTTTTTGTCTGTGATGAACTGAATGACCAAGGGGAATACCCAAGTTAGCCCTGGGAAGGCAAGTTGCTGGGTCAGACTGACATAGACGGCTGAATTCCATCTATGGCCCTGCCTTCCTCTCCACCTACAAGGCCCTGGGACAGATTCAGAAGCTTAATGGGAAACACCAGAGTGGAGCTTGTGGCACTGTGCAAAGAACACAGGCTGGAATCCAGAGACCTGGATTCTCTCAGGCCATTGGAAATGTCTTTCCCAGGCCCGAGTTAGGGTATATGGCCTTTCCACCTCTCACATTCTAGGTTTCTGTGCCTCTGGTCTCTGTTTCACATCACAGATTTAAAAAATGCTTGAGCTAGTATTTACCTCTTCCTTTAGTGTTTTCCTCAACAGGTCAAACATTTTCACATGATACCCTTTCTAGACCCAAATCCTCTGCTCTCAAATACCAACTACTGAACTCTGCCATGGCAGCCAAATATAGCCATAGATGATATGTAAATGAATGCAGGTAGCTGTGTTCCAACAGAACTTTGTTTATGGGCACTGGCATTATAATTTTATGTAATTTTCACATATAAAGTGTTATTTGTCTTTTGCTTTTAAAAAAGTATTTTAAAGTGTAAAAGCCATACTTAGCTCTTGGGATCTACAAATACAGGTAGTGGGCTTAATTCAGACTGTAGTTTGCCAACCCTTGATTTAACGCACAGCAACGGGGCACCTGGCTTTAATCTCTAGGCATCATCCCAAGCTGTTAGCTCCTGCCTTTCTGGAACTTTCTGAAAATGGTGGCTGCTCTTTGCTTCTAGAGACCTCTAGTCTTTCCATGCTCCTATGCCTCAGAGTCAGCAATGGACATCAAAATCCTTCTTATGCTTGGAATCACTCCACTTTCCTCTTCTGTCACATCTCTTTGATTTCAGCCAGAAACATATTCTGCTTTTAAGGGCTCATGTGGTTAGATTGTGTCTACCTATATCGTCCAGGAGAATTTCTTTATCTTAAGGTCCACAACTTTACATCCGCAAAATCCCTTTGTAACATAACACAACGTATTCATACGTTCCAGGGATTAGGGCAAAACATCTTTGAGAAGATGTTATTTAGCCTACCACAGTGCAGAGATGACATATGTGCCAAGCTACCTCTTCTTATGAAGCTATTCATTATCTTCCCAGTTAGAAGAGCCTATTCCCTCATCTAAACTCTCATAACTGTTTGTCCTAAGCATAGCTTTTTCTTTCTTTCTAAGACAGTGTCATGCTCTGTTGTCCAGGCTGGAATGTAGTGGTACGTTCTTGGCTCACTGCAACCTCTGCCTCCTGGGTTCAAGTGATTCTCCTGCCTCAGCCTCCCAAGTAGCTGGGATTACAGGCGCACCACCACTCCCGGCTAATTTTTGCATTTTTAGTCGAGATTGGGTTTCACCATGTTGACCAGGCTGGTCTCAAACCCCTGACCTCAGGTGATCCACCCGCCTCGACCTCCTAAAGTGCTGGGATTACAGGGATGAGCCACCGTGCCTGACCCTAAGCATTACTCTTGACCTCTATGTTGTTTTTTGATCCTTGTTACTTTCCTGCTTCAAGTTACTGCACCCCTTAGTGAAGCAGGCTCACTGTGCATGAGGTACCAACTTCTCTGAGTCTGGTGAGACAGAACATAGTCACATGTGACAAGTTACATATAGGGGATTTATTAGTTACAGATGTGAAGCAAGAGAAAACAGAATCCTAGGATTCATTGTGAGCCAGTCCCCCAGGGCTCAGAAAGTTTCCCTGGGGTAGATCCAGTCTCAGTTTCACTTGAACTACAGATTAGGGATCCTGAAAGGTAGCCCACCCTGGTTATATACCTCAGGGTGTACTTGATTCACTAGGCTAAAGCTTTGAAGGACATCTTGCTTCTAGAGAAGAGAGAAACAAGGCCCATCTGTTAGCCCCTAACTCAAGATGTTACAGTCTCTAAAAGGGACAGGAGCAAGACCCGAGCTGTTTCAGGCAGTTTATCCCTGTCTTAGCATACTGTATTCCCAGCACATTCTATAATTATTCTTGAGAATTACAAACAAGAAAAAGGAGAGACCACCCAGAGGATGGCCCTGTACCTTTTCTTTGGGATTCATCTCACACTTAATTTCACTCAGAGGGACTGTCATCTCATGACCACAGGGGAGGACATGTGACCCAGCTGAGCTGATCAGAGCTCCTCATTCTCTCAGAATATCAATTAGGTCAGATACTGAGCATGTGACTCAAGTGAACCAACGAGTTGTCCCTGAAATTGATTTATGGATGTTGGGAGAAAGAAATTCTACTGTAGTTGTTTTATTGATTCAAATGATGTGAATCTGGAGCTTCCAGCAGGCATCTTTGCTGCCACTGGAGAAAGTCATCAGCAAAATGAAAGCAAGGGGAGGGAAGATGAGAAACATCAATTTTGCATTCTACTATTTCTCCCATGCCTAACATAGTGGGTGGCCCATAATAGCTGCTCAGTGAATATTTGTTGAATGAATAGAATTCTGGTCGTTTTCAGATCCAGTTCTAGTCTCCAAAGTCTTGGTTCTTCCAGGTCATCCTTCTATCCCATAAGATACCTCATTGCCTTTTCCAGCTAGGAAACTCAGTACATTGCTTTACTCTCCTTAGACCATGTTGAGTCGGGTTTCAATCACTTGCAACAGAAGGAATTCCGGAGGATGGTGATGCATCACACAACTGCTCTATATTTGACTTATAATGCTTCTTCCACTAGACTATAAGCCTTTCAAGGGCAAGGATTGGCCGGGCACGGTGGCTCACTCCTGTAATCCCAGCACTTTGGGAGGCCGAGGTGGGCGGATCACGAGGTTAGGAGATCCACACCATCCTGGCTAACACGGTGAAACCCCGTCTCTACTAAAAATACAAAAAAAAAAATTAGCTAGGCTTGGTGGCAGGCACCTGTAGTCTCAGCTACTCGGGAGGCTGAGGCAGGAGAATGACATGAACCTGGGAGGCGGAGCTTGCAGTGAGTTGAGATTGTGCCACTGCACCCCAGCCTGGGCAACAAAGCGAGACTCCGTCTCAATAAAAAAAAAAAAAAAAAAAAAAAGAGCAAACATTGGGTTCCTTACATCTTTATTTCTATCACAGGAATGGAAACTTCTTAAGTGTTTGAGTTACAGGGCATTGAGGCACGCTGGTAAGAGAGGCATGTTGTGCCGGAGAGAGACCACATGATGATAAGAAAGAGATGGAGAAGCAAAATAGGTGCAAAGGAGTCTGTAAAGAAATATGTGTGCTCACACATGAGAGTTCAAGCAACAGAAAAACTCAGGAGAAAGAGGTGGCAAGTGGTGGCTTTTACCCTACTGTCTGCTTATGTCTGTCTATGTCTTTCTGTCTGACTAACCAACAGTAATAGACACTTGACCATCATTTCTAGGCACCATCACAGGCTGTTACTTTCTATCTTTCTGGAACTTCTCTTCATCCTAAGCCAATTCAGACCAAGTGAGGAAATCTCCTTCCTCCCCACCCCATGCTAGGAACTGGCTGGGGCTCCTACTGTTGCTGTGGGTCTGGTTGCGTACATACTTTGTGCATACTCTCCCACACCCTGCACCCCACCATGCCTATTTCCTTTATGGCCATTCTCCATCTCTGGCTTCCCAAAAATTCATCCTCACCCAGATCAGCACCTATTGTCTACCATTTGCCTTATCCCCTGGGATACAGGAAGATTTATAAAATGATTCATTAAAAAAATCTATTTTTGTGGATTTAGGGGTACAAATGCCTTTGTGTTACATGGCTATATTGTGTAGTGGTAAAGTCTGGGTTTTAGTGGAAACATCACCTGAAGAGTGCACATTGTACTCCATATGAAATTATTTCTGTGGTTGAGGTGGTGGTGAGAGTGGGAGGTAGGAGAGGAAACCTCTTCCTGGCTTGATTCACTTGAGTGGATAGGGCTCTTCAATCATGCTGTCACATTGGCTCTAGTTCCTAGCGGTTAACAGCTGGACTCCAGTGTCACGTCCTACCTCTGACCTTAATCTCTGTGATATCTTGGCCTCAGAATCATTATTTCCATAGTGGTTGCAATAATACTACTGATGTTATGGGGTCACTTAAGAGGATTAAATGATAGAAAACATTATTCAATAGCATAAAATATGGAAAAGTGCTTGTAACAAAGTGTTCAATAAACATAACCTATTATTATTCTTACTATTATACATTTTTATTATTCTTTCCCAAAATGACTGAAGCTGTCAGGTTGGCCCAGCTCCAAAGTGTTTTGTCAATTTAAAGGTATGCTTCATAACAAGGTGAAGAGTAAGTATAAAATTTCTATTTACTATTATGGAAAATTTTGATGCACGGGGCTACTTGTGCAGAGGTTGTGACTATTAAGGGGTAAGGCTGGTGTGTAAATGTGGCGCATATTTGACTCTGATGAATCACACTGGATTCTGAAAGATGAATTTCAGACACAAAGGAAGCATGATCAGTTCAGGAGTTCTGAGGAAAATCATTACTATCTTAGTTTCTGAGTGCCAAGAAAGAATCATAAGTAATTATTAGTATGACTAGGGATTTCTTTAGTCCATTTGGAGAAAATGTTTTATCTTCTCTTGTATATCATGGCCATTTTAAGATGAATTATTAGCTTTTACATTTCAATCTCATGTCACTATATCCAACTTTATCACTTTGATTTAATATACTTTCTTCAGCACGTTTGCAATGAGAAATTACAGAAGAATTATTGCTGGGGAGGAGATTTCAAGACTTCCAACAGTTGATCATGAAGGAAGTATTAAAAAAATGGGCTTCTGAGGTATTTTTTGAAGAGTTTGCAGAGCTTTTAGGACTTTGTGTTTTTCTCTAGAGTGGGGTAAATGCAGTTTGGAAAAGGTAGGTAACTGGACGGAGTGCTTCAACCATATTCATTCCAAGGGCTCCCCACTTACCTGATTTTCTTCAAATACTATGCCAATATGATACATCCTGAGACTTTCCTCTATATTATATTTACATAGTGCCTCATTTTTCTTTCTAGACTCTAAACTTATTAAGAGGAGGAAGCACATCTTATATACAAGTGTCCATCTTTCCCAGTACCTAACCAAGAATCCTATACATAACAGCACTGGATAAATAGGTGGATTTGTGGAAGTTAAACATCATGGAAAGGGCGATTCCATACTTCTATGCAAGACCACAGCCATAGTCCATGGTCTAGATTTCATGGTCTAGAGTTTCACTTGCTAACTTAGTGACTTGACCCTCAGTATTCCGATCATCTGGAAACTACGGGTGATTAACAGTGACCTTGCAGGGAAGATTAAGATACACACATGGTAGAGTCCTTACCTGGCGTGAAACAAGCTCCAAGTTACGAAAGACTTTAAAATACCAACCTTTTACATTAATATGGTGGGTCTTTTGGGGGAGGGGGTTATAACTTACAATGTATTTTCATTTTCTTCCCAATTCTCATCAATTCTAAGGCAGTCATCTTATATTCATTGGAGAGTTTGAGGTCTTAATTTGTTCTCCTTTCAAAGCAAAATCTAAGTATTCTTTGTGTCATGAAATGTTAGGGTTGGAGAGAAAAATTTAAGATTGCCTTACGTCCTTCTTTTAATGCAGAAACTGAGTCTGACTTTACTTGGAAGGGGGAAGAAAGGCCTGGACCATCAGGCCTGGACCATGGGATTGGTTAAGTGAACAACTGGGAAATGGAGATTGTGCAGATTCTAGCAGGAGATTGGAGGTGATGGAGGAGGAGGAGGAGGACAGGAATGGGAGGAAGGGAAGTGGGAATTTGCTAGGTGTGTTAGAGATAATGAGAAGACAACTCTGACTGGTGAGCCAGGGCGGGAAGGTGAAGACAGCCTGTATGTTACAAAGCCAACACTGTGCCAGGAGCTTTACTTCATGTTCATGGTAACTCCATCACATCCTTGATTCTCCATTCGTTTCACAGATAAGGAAGCAGCTCATAAGAGTTAACTTGTCATTGGCCACCTCACCAGTATGTTCTCCCATCTATTATTCTGTGAAGGTTCAGAGGGGAAAAATTCATTAATATTAGATAGAAAGGTTAGGTTGGACCATTTTGTAAAGGCCTCAAAGTCAGACTGAAGAGTATGTGCTCTCCTTAGAGGCAATGAGAACACTTACAAAGTTTTCAGTTTGGGAGGTAGGGAAAGAACTTTATGATATAATAAAAGAGGTGAGTTAGGAAGCTTTAACCTGTCAGGTGGAAATCTCTCAGCTCATCTTTGAAATGCCAGGTTTCCATTGTAGTTCCTGTCAATCCTAATTTGTTTATTAGGTTGTATCCTTTCTCCAAGGGGAAGGGAGAAGGTGGAGTGTCTGAGGCTCCATTGAACCATACTTGCACTTATTAAAGGCATTGTAATGAGGACTAAGAAGTTTTCCTTCTTGCTGCAGGCAGAAGCCAGAGCAGAGCAGGGCATGCTAATGCTTTCTTAGCAACATTGAACAATCGGGCCCAGGATAGCATTAGCAGCATTCATTCTGAATTTTTCATATCTCTCCCTTTCTAGTTTTATCCCCTCAAGTCATATACTAACTTCAGGGCTGGAAATGTTTTAGCTCACCATCAATTTCCTTCCTGTTGAGGAATAGAGGTAAGTCATTGACATTATTACATTATTGCTTATAATAAGTATAATATGAAATAGAATTGTGTGACAGGTCTTGACAACTGACTATTGCCTTGAAAATTAACACCTCACCTCTAACTTGGTGTTGATATTTAATAAGTGCCTTGCTTCATCGTTTGTCTTTCAGCAGCACTGTTAGCCATCCCATTGTGCAACGGGAGCAGCTGACTGCCTAATTAGCCATGGTGCATCTTGGCATGGGCCACCTTTCCTTTTCACACTGTGAAGCTGTTAAGTTCCAGATCCCCTGGCATTGCCCCCTGAACTGCCAAGGTGACCCTGGGAAACATTCTAAGTAGGTAAAAGTGTAGACAACATGCCTCTCTTTCTAGTGCCTTTATGCTGACCCTGGGCTGCCTAGGGATGCCAAACACAAAGGCCTCAGAAGAAATTGCCAAATTCTGGGGACTTTCTTGGCTGCCTTTTATTCTATTAAAATCTGCTGCTTCTTTTTCTTTTTTTCCATTGCTGTAGGGTCTTGCTCTCAGCTGGATGACCATATGAGATAATAAGTATAAGTCAGTCCACGATATTTTAATCTCCACTTATCAGTAGGAAAGCTAATGTATTAATCTTTCAAGGTAACACAATGCAGGCACCTTCTCTCTATTTCTTCTCCTTCTTATAGGGAATTTATAGCTTCAAGGCACTTAACAGACCATTCAAGTCCAACCACCTGAGGTTCTGATTCAGTAAATCTGAGGCGGAGTTAGGTATCTGTACCTGGAAAAAGCTTCAGTTGACCCTCACATGTCACCCTGAAGAAGAAATACTACATTCTAAAAGAGAGACCCTAACATTCCATGATGCAAAAAATACTTACATTTTGCTTGAAAGTAGAACAAATTAAAACCTTGAACTCTCTAAAAAATGCAAGATGACTGCCCTAGAATTGATGAGAATTGGGGAGAAAATGAAAATATATTGTAAGTTATAATCCCCCTCCAAAAAAAAGAAACCCATCTTTTTAAAAACCCCATATTTCTTACTCAGGGTGATGTGTGAGGGTCAACTGAAGATTTTTTCAGATATGTACACTTAACTCCACTCCAGATTTACTGAATTAGAATTTCTGGTGCTTGGATTTTTGAAGAAACTTCCTAAACTTTATGAGGAACATGTCTAGAAAACCTACAGATAAGATTACGATCCATGATGAGAAACTAGGCATGTCCCCTCCTTTTCAGCATCATGCTGCAAATCCTAGCTAATGCAACAAGAGAAGAGGTTAAAAAAAAGATATACAGATTGAGAAGGAAGAAATAAAATTGTCATTGTTCACAGATGATGTGATTGTCTGTGTAGAACATTTTTAAAAATTAATAAAAATATATCCTGAAACTAATAAGCAATTGTAGCAGGATGGCAGGTTAATATACAAAAGTCATTCAATCACTTTCTTATATACCAGCAATGAACAATTGGAATTAAAAATTAAAAACACAGTGCCATATACATTAGCAGCCCCCCAATGAAATACTGAGGTTTAAATGTAACAAAATATGCAAATGAAAACCTGCTTTTCTGTTGATTAAAAGAAAAAGAAATATTACTGTCATGAGATAATGATTTTTGAGGCTCTAAAGTTGCACCATGGAATGCAGTTGCCACTAGCCATGTGTGACAATTTAAAATTAAATTAATTAAAGTAAAATAAAGGGGAAAATTCAGTTCCTTAGTCATATTAACCACTTTCAAGTACTCATAGCCACAAGTGGCTAGTGGCTACTGTATCCGACAGTGCAAATGTAAAACATTTCCGTCATCACAGCAAGTTATGTTGGACAGTGTTGTTACAAAGCATAAATCCAATGTTACTTAATGTTTATTCTAAGTGAAGAAACAGCACTTTGGGAAGCAGAACAAGGTGAGAGGGTGAAGGGAGGTCTTAGGACTTGCCTTCCCTGAGGGGGTAAGTACAAGCCAGTGAGCTTTTCTCTGGTGCCCAGAATTTGAGTCCATTCCGATTCAATTGTAACTTACAGCCTGACTGTGGTTTCATCAGGTTTTCAGCAATTGACATGAACGCCACCTCACAGTGACATACTACTTTCAGTAAAACTTACATTCTGATACTGAGGTTTCTAGTTTATAAAGTAGCTTCGCTTCCATTAATTTACATGATGCTCCTTGTATTTAGAGGAATTGGGCAGGAAAGGTAATACTATTCCCATTTAAGAGTATGAGACCATGGATACTCATTAACAGCAGAATAGTTACATACATAATTAAGTAGCTATGAAAAGGATGTATGAGATGTATACCTGTTGATTTGCTGGGATTTTTCCAAGGTAATGGTGATTGAGAAAAGCAGGTACAGGAAAGTGTGTATAACACCATGGTGGTTATTGGCATGTTGGCTCTCTGATCCATTCTGCAGTCTTCTCCTGCTCTCCTCTATGCTGCAGGGTGGCCGATCGCTGAAGGATGTGTTTTCCAGGCTACTGTGTCAGTTGGCTACCAGTTGAGTTCAGCCAATGGGAGTCATTTGTGGGTTCGAAGCAAGAGAGAAGCCAGGGTATCCACCTCAGGCAGCATCTTTAGGGGTGCTATTTCTTCATGGCTCTGGACAGCTTTGCCATGCGGCCACATCTACCAGGTCACCCCAGCTGCTGGGATAAGATACCATTACCTCCTTCTTTTGCACTTCCAGCCTAGGGCTGGTAGCAGTTACCTACTCTTGTAAATCTCTCAGCTGACTCACTGTTCCATGTTTGGTTTCTTAGCTCTCTCATCACTGGTGTAACCAATAACTTGCATTAAATTCCCTCTGCTTGAATTATCTTGGAGTGATTTCTGTTTTCCTGATTGGGTCCTGACTAAAACAAATATGATCTTCCTGTGTAAACAATGGTAACCCATATAAAACGGGACTGTGTGTGGTGTATATGCATGCATATGATCCTGTGAGAATGGGGAAAACCATAAAAAGATAAGTAGTAGGTCATTAACATGGAATCTCAGGGTGGCTGTGAGTGCCTGTGGGGTGGAGGGAATGGAAAGGGGGAAGGATGTAGCTAACCAAAAAAAGAAAAGACTGCACTAAAAATTCACTGTATGATAACATATATGCATTTATGGAAAATCATGTGTGCTTACGTTTTAGTGAGAGATCTGACAGAACTAGTTGGAGCAGTTGACTGACCTGCTGATAGGTCAGTGAGGGGAGGAGCTAGAACCTGAAACTAGATCTTCTGATTCGAAATGTGGGTCCCACGTAGTGACCCAGAACCCAGATTCTGCAGCCAGATTACCAGTGTCGGTTATCTTGGTCCATCACTTACTACCTGTGCAGCCTTGGCCTGGTGTCCTCATCATTAAAACTAGGACAGGAAAGAATGATGGTTATTACTTAGAGTTGTTGAAAGGGTGAAATGAGTTAATATTTTTGAAACAGGCTAATGCTCTGCACAGAGTAGGTCCAATACGAGTGTTAAAGGGGTGTTTTACTATGTATCATTTAGTTGCATTAAATGCATCAAGAAAGTGTGGAGATTGTTCCCACGGTTTTAATTATTTCATTGTCATTTTGAGGCAGGCTGTTTTAAGTTCTGATCAAAGGACTCAGCTCAATATAAACAAAATAATGTGCCTTTGCTAATGGACTAAAAAATGAAATAAATTGGAATATAAATAATACTTTGGGGAATCTATCTTAGTGAAATAAAGCTAAGTATGAAACTGTTTTATGTACAAATCTTTATTGCTGCATTTTCATGATAGCAAAAGATTGGGAGCCACTTAAATGTCTTACCATCAGGGATTAGTTAAGATAACTGTGAAATATATATTTGATGGCATATCACAAAGTTGCCAATTGCTTAAGAAAGTAGATAATAACATTTTAAGTACCCATGCCATAATGTTATGTGGAAGAATAGGATTTTAAATTATACACATATTATGATTATATTAAAATAATTTTATTTTATTTATTAAAAAGGCAAAAATGGCAAACACTCTTATAATAAAGGGAAAATACCGTATACAATTTTATATCAAGCAATCAGAGACTGATGTGAGGTGAAGACTTTCTTGTTACTGGCTGTTTGATATTGGCAGTACTGTGGTCTCCAGGTCTCCCCTGATGTATATTTCAGCTATCACTTTGGGCCGAAAATAGAGGTTGGAGGCAGTACATCGAGCTGTGTGTCTTTTTCATGAACTGATATTTCATTGAAATGTGTGTATGCAGAAAGACGTCTCTCTATTTAAGGGAATTTTGTTCCCAGGTTTGTAAAGTGACCAGGAAAAGTATGGAGCAGGTGGGAAGAAAATTTCTCATAATCTTGCATCCCCTTTTCTTTGTCCCTGCAGTAAATGTTCATCCCTTAGAATACCGATCTAATCAGGTCAGAACCCCCTCCTGGTGTCAGCAATCTAGATGACCCTGATTAAACCCCAGGTTAGAGCATCTTGGGGAGACTTAGTGGTTCCCTCTCTCAAAGCACTTTCCATATTTTGCTTTGTACTTCTGTAATATTTTCACTGTGGGTTTTTGATGACAAGGCTATGTTGATTGATAATCGTCTTTAAGTAGTCCTCTTTTCAGGCCACCACAGTCAGTTCATTTTTTTCTTGAAATATAGCCTTCAAATGTTCTTCTCTATACTCACTGTGAGTATCCCCAATTTAAATAAACCGGATCACTGACTTCTAGTCTTCTCATATTCCGATTTATTCTCCGTTCACTAACAAGATTTAATTGACTAAATAATGACTTCATGTGGTCAGCCTCTTGTACAAAAACATCTAGTAGCTTTCTGTTGTCTATAATTCATTTGGTCATTTATTCACCAACTATATTGTGCATGCCTATTACATTCTAGGAGCTGGGTTAGGGACTAGGACTTAGCTCTGAGCAACATAAATGTAGTTCCTGCTCTCATGAAGCTTATGGTCATTAGATGAGTACTCACATGAATAAATAAATAATTATGAACTATTGAAGTTATATGTAAAACAGAAGATCATATTTAAGTTGGGAGAGGAGAGAAGCCTTCTTTAATGAGGATGAATTTAAGATTGATCCTGAAGGATGAATAGATACTAGCCAGGGGCAGGGTAGAGGGATATAGTATACAGGAAGACCCAGTATCAAGAATGTGCTAGATAGTTCTCGGGAAAGGAAAACAGGCCATTGTGGCATGGGTGAAATGAGTTTTGGCTGATGAATTAGGCAGGGACCAGATCATGTAACATCTTGTGGGTCTTGTTAAGGGTTTTAGATTTTATCTCAAGTGCAATAGAAGCCATCAGTGTGTTTTAAACAGGGAAATGTTAAGATTTGATATTTGTTAATTAAAAATGATTCTAGAGGGTACAGATAAGAGAAGCTAGATAGGAGAGTTTTTAGTAAATAAGGGGAGAGCTGACGGTGGTCACACTAGCAGGGTGGCAACTGGGATGGATGGGCCAAAGGTTTATATTGAAAGTAAAATCTACAGGATTTGGTCCTTGGTTGGATATAAGGACTGAGGGAAAGGAAGGGGCCAAGGATGACTTCTAGGTTTCTGGCATGAGCTCTGCGTGGATGAAAGGGCATTTACTGAAATGGGAAAGGTTGGAAGAGGAGATGATAGAGGGTTTGGGGCTGGGAGGATCAAGAGGTTAGTGTTGAACATGTTAAGTTTAAAATGCTCCTGAAACATCCCTGGTGGAGATATCAACTAAGCAGTTAGATATTCCCATCTGAAGCCCAGAAGCAAGGTCTTGGCTGGTGATCGGTATTTGAGAGTCTTTGGCATCTAAAGGGCCAAATCTCAGGCAGTGTGGAGTGCCTAAGATTGCCAAGAGAGAAAATGATGGGTGAGGAGTGAAGAGGGCCCAGGTTCCAACCCTGATTCTTTCCAGTAATGTTCAGATAGAGGACGAGAGTCAGGCAAACAGACTGAGAAGGAATAGCCAGAAAAGTAGAAGGGCAGCCAGGAAAGTAAGGTGTGGTGTCACAGAAGCCGTGAAAAGATAATTTTTCAAAAAGAAGAACAGAGCTGCGTTGAATGCTGCTGAGAGGGTTACTAAGATTTCATCAGTTGTGTGACTGTTGATGTGTCTGAAAATAGCAAGTTTTGTAGAGTGCAAGAAATAGGTGATAGATTGGAATAAGTTGAAGAGGAAAGGTAAAATGAAGAATTGGAGACACGATAAGCAGAAAATTCTATTGTGTAGGTGGGCCGTGAAGGTTAAGTGGAGAAATAGGGCAATTGTTGGGTTAGGGAAGGTTTTCAGTTCTTTTTACCTTGTTTGCTTTTAATTTAAGATGGAAGAGAATAGAGCTTGTTTGGACTCAGAAATAAACTAGGTTGAAAGTCCTTGAAGGATTTAGAGCCAATATTAATGCTGTCATTACCCATGAAAATATTCACACGGGAGTGGAGTGGGCCTTTCAATGGGGGAGGGATCATAACAGGAGGAAGAAAGGAGAAGATGGGTGGGGATATAGACAGGCTAGGGGACTTAGAGGCAAGCAGATACAGGTATTTCCCTCTAGTGGACTTCTGGTTTTATTATGAAGTAAGAGATGAGAGTCTCTGAAAGTGAAGATTAATTCTGAAATTAATCAGAATTATGAGAGTCAGGAAGAAGGGATGAAGTAATCATTGTGGGAGATGGGAGAGCAAACAAATTACAGAGATAGTAAGAAAAAAATCCAAACTCCTATGCTTGCAATTCACTTGTACAAATGCTCCTTATTACGTGCCAGGATGAATAAGATATAATTTATTTTATTTATTTATTTTTTGTCCCCAAATTGCTCACAGAGGATTCAGCCACAAATACGACAGATAATTTAATTGTGGTTATTGTTGAAATAGAAGTGTGCAGAGTGGACCTTGGAAGAAAGGAGAAGCATTTAAACCAGTCTGGGCCTCTGCATGGCATTGGGGATGCTATGGAAAGTTTCCTAGTGAAGAAAATATCTGAGTGATTCAAGAATAGAATAGTAAGAGTGTGCCAGGCAAAAAGGCCTGGCAAGGTAAAAGAACAGAATGGGCATTAGTGAGAAAGTCTAGGGGGTTCAATGATGGTACAGTCTACTGTGAAGGTGGAACAGGTAGAGTGGTAAGCAGTGGGGCTGGAGAGTTGCACAGAGACCGAATCCTGGAGGCAGTGAATGTGTTAAGGAGCTTGGGTTGCATTCTGCATGTGTAGTGAGCCGGTGCAGGCATCTGTGTAGGACAGCAGTTGGATTTGCCTTCTTGATAGATTAGTCTGGCTATTGCGAAGCGAGATTTGAGGGAGTAAGGGGTGTGACCAAAAGAGAGATCAGTTAGCAAGCTGCAGCAATAGTTGAGAGGAAAGGTGGTATCAAATGGTGACCTAGACTGTCCCTATACCTTTCCACACTGCTCCCTTAAAATTAAAAGTGCCAGGCAGGAAGTTCCTGTTGGTCAGAGCTGGGGCATAGAGAGAAAGGTGAATGAGATAAGTTGATGCCAGTTTCCTGGGAGAAACCCATCCTCTGGTTTCCTGAGAGCTATGGTTTTGATTCAGGCTTGCTCTCAAAACCAAGGCTAACCCCAAAGTACATGGACTTTCCAATGGGTATCTTATGGTCATCAGTCAACCTTGTCCCCTTGAATATATTCTGTTCCTCACTCTCCATCTCCAATACAGGAAAGCAGCAGCTGCATAAATTCGCCCCAGAACATTTAGTGACTTACATGTCACCTCTTTTTGGAGTATGTGTTTATTTTTCCAAAGATCTATTGAGTCAGAGACAGTATGTTTTATTTCTTAAGACTTTGGGTTCTGGGCACATCTGCTTTGAGTCTGTGCACCCTAGGGCAAGTTACTTAATTTCTCTAAGCATGAATTTGCTCATCTGTATGATGGAGAAAGCAACCATTCTCTCTCTATAGAAGGAAGCTCAGGTTTAAAGTCCACCCTTTATTCCAAGACCAGCTTCTGCTGTGACTCTCTACTTTCTTATTCACTGGGTCACGTTGGAAACCCTAGAAGAATCCTGACTTTCCCTTTTAATCTTTCCTTCTTAACTCTAGTGTACTTTTCTGTTCTAAGCAGGGACTGGCCTGTTTACTTGCTTTTAGCCACTACTTGGAATTTCCAAAGCCAAATATGCTCTCAGAAGTAGGCATCTACATCCCCAAATAAAGAGAAAGCAAAAAGGTCCTAGACACTGGAAGAGCACAAGCTTCGAATTTGGTGGAACTAGTTGCTCTGTCTTATAGTGGCAGTCTTTTTCCCTATGGCAGAAACCATACTAAACCGACATAGATCAGTGCTACAGGAGAGTAACAAAAGATGCCCTCCTGAGTTCACCTTTCAGTTTCCAAACCTGAATCTTTCTATTATGAGGGAAAGCACCATATATTGATTGCTGCCCAGAGAATATTCCACACACTTTAGGACAGCCCCTCATCCCTGGAAGGAATTGTCTCCAAGATGGGGATTCAAATCTTTCTTCAACAGGGGAATTCACTGTTTTACAAGCTCAGTCACTTCTGGAGATGAGATACATGATAAGATCAATAAGTTCTTACACCTACTGTAAATTAGTTTCTTGGTCAGAAGCAATGTTGTGGATATATTGAAAATGAATAGACATTTAGTAAGTTCTAGCATAGTGGTGTTGGCGGAAGGGTAGTGAGCAGCAAAGCATATCCAAGTCCAGAATAAGTGTCTATTTCAACGAGAATTCCTTCTTGATAGCAGAGGTTCAGTGTACCCAAGCTGCCACCTGGGTGGGTCATGGTACCATATTGGGGGCACAGTGTTGGTTGCTGCTGCTGGCAAACTGGGAACTCCATCAAGATTATTTTAATGCTCACAAAGAGGAGTATCTCTACTCCTATTGTACCTTATTGTGTTTAATTTTGTTGGTTTTAATTCCTGCTTGAGACATTATCTATGACATTTTAAAGAACTGGTGTCCTGATTTTTCAGTCTTTCTTCACATTATAATAAGTAATCTAGAAATTGTAATAAAGATAGTTCAGTGATTTGTAGGACCAATGAGACATAATACTAAATTTAAGACTGTCCTGAAAAATGGAGTATATATCATCAGTGGGAGTATGAATTTAGTTGTGTGACTTCAGATAAGTCAGTTTTTCCCTCTTTTGACTTCAGGTGTCTCAACTGTGATTTTTGAAAGCTGGTCAATGACAGTGGTTTCCAGGTCTAATAAATGGAATAACATTGATCATGGAAACATTTTGAATGTCTCCTTGATATGGATGAGCTTGAATGCTGCTTTTTTTGTCCTGAAATAGAACTCATGTATAATGTAAACCACCAATACATATAATGTTTAAAAGTCTATATCATAAATGTGATAAAGAAAAATAAATAGAAAGGAAGAAATTGGTTATAAAATGGCATGTTTTCTATTTATTTTTTAAATTTTTCTTTTCTTTTTTTTTTTGTTACATATGTATACTTGTGCAATGTTGGTGTGCTGCACCCATCAACTCGTCAGCACCCATCAATTC
>NW_012121820.1:191742-193361 GCF_000951035.1 Colobus angolensis palliatus | reverse complement strand
TCAAAATGCAGAAATCACCGGTCTTCTGTGTCCTTCGCGCTGGGAGTTGGAGACTGCAGCTGTTCCTATTCGGCCATCTTGCTCCGCCCCCTAAATTTTTCTTTAACTGCCACCCTGGTTGCTTAATAAAGTAGTGTGTTTTCAATATGTAAATGACTGGTCATTAGCTATCCAAAAAAAAAAAACAATCCATTTATAGAGGTTTGTACTTGTTTAGAGAATTGTTGCAAATCAACAGCTACAAATGCAGACATATTAGGTAGGTTGAAATGTGTCTCAAATGCTGCGAGGAGTGTTGATGTTGATAATGTTATTTTGCAAAATGTTAAAAATATCTTGATACACTTCTAAAGTAATATCAAAATGCAATATTTTAAAAATTTATGATGTAATTGTATTCCTAAAATCCATACAACATTATTTCATAATTTTGTATATATTTATTTAGGGTCTAGGTTTAGATAATTATAAACAAGACTTTGTGCTTGCATGACATGGGTCTTCATTTTTTATCCAATTTGATAATTTTTCTTTTCTTTAGGGTGTTTAGGCCGTTTATATTTAATGTTATTATTGCTATAGTTGGGCTTAAATCTACCATTTTGCTATTTGTTCAGTTTTTTTTTCCTATCTGTTCTTTGTTCTGTTTTTCCTCTTTATTTTTATTTGGACTAAGTAAATATACTTCATGGCTCCATTTTACCGCCTTTGTTGTCTTGTTAGCAATACCCCTTTTATTTTTTATTTTAAATTTTTAGATAGTGTTAGGACTTATGGTATACCTCTTTAACCTATCATAGTCTACCTTCAAGTAATATTTAGTACATGAGATATAACAAGCTCATTATAGCAGCTTCTCATGTACCCCTCCTGGCCATTGTGCTATTATTGTAATACATTTCATATATATTAAAAACTGTTTCTTATTTTTGTTTTAAACAATTATCTTTTCAAGAGATTTTAAAAATAAGGAAAGTAGTCTTTATATTTGCTCACAGATTTACTTTTTCTAGTGTTCTTCATTCTTTTGTGTAGACCCATACTTCCATCTTTCTAAAATTTAAATAGTTTGCGGGAACAGGTGGTTTTTGGTTACATGGATACATTCTTTAGTGGTAATTTCTGAGATTTTGGTGCATCTGTCGCCTGAGCAATGTACACTTTACCAATATCATTTTCCTTCTGCCTTGTAGTGCAAGTTTGTGCACAATGAATTTAGTCAGCTTTTGTATATCTTAAAAACATTTTTATTTCACCTTTACTATTGAAAATAATTTTCACTTGGTATAGAATTCTGAGTCAGCATTTCTTTTCCCTTTTAGCACTTTAGCAGTGTTGCTCCACTATTTTCTGGCTTGCATTATTTCCAATGAGAAGTTGGCTATTATTTTTATCTGTACATAATACAACTTTTATTTATTTTTTATTTTTATATTTTTCATGGTTTACTTTTTATTATTATTATTATTATACTTTAAGATCTGGGGTACATGTGCATAACATGCAGGTTTGTTACATATGTATACTTGTGCCGTGTTGGTGTGCTGCACCCATCAACTCATCAGCACCCATCAATTCGTCATTTATATCAGGTATAACTCCCAATGTAATCCCTCCCC